>NC_135882.1:135728867-136173867 GCF_964194155.1 Cetorhinus maximus | reverse complement strand
TATGACATGTGCTTGGGAGGAAAAGTTGACTTTGTATCTATGGCTCCCAAGCTTTCTAGCACTGGAAATTTCCTCATATCATCCCTGTGTCTATTGTAGCCTAATTGATAAAGATTGATCTCTATGATTAGTCACTAACTCCATTATCGTTGTATCATGTAAATACAAGGATGGTCAATGGTAAACTCGGTAGGCCTTGGTGATTTTTTATTCAGGTTCCATGACAGTGGAAAGGAGTGGAATCCCCAGGTCTTAATTGTACAATCTCCATTTCTGCTGCAGCATAGATCAACTGATTGAGTAGAGACTGGGGATCAAACCTGAGAACTTTTTGCTCAGTTTTGCTCAGTTCGACACTGGGTAGTGTATTTAGCAAATGAGACATCTGGATGTTGTCGGGGAGGTATTTATGAAATAATTTCAATATAGAATAATGTACTGAAATGTAATTGATGAATTAATATAGATTAGATGCAAGGAAATAATTAATAAACTTGCAGAACGTTTGTGTAATTAGCCAGCGAACTTCAACATAGGTAAGTGTGAAATGGCAGAAAGGATAGTGAGGCTGAATATGCCTTGGAAAATAGGAGTCTAAATGGGGCAGAGGAACAGAGGGATCTCATGGTACAAATAACCAAATCACTAAATGTTGTGTCGCATATCACTAAGGCCATTAAAATCAAACAATATACTCGGGTTCATTGTTAGTGGATAGAATCGAAAGCAAAGGAGTTATGTTAAACCTGTACAGAATTCTTGCTTAGACCACACAGAGTACTGTGAACATTGCTGGTCTCCATATTATAAAAAGGATATGGAGGCATTAAAGAAGGTACAAAAATTATTTACAAGAAGGACAAGAACAGAGAGTATATACCTACCTGAAAAGATTTACTAGGCTGGGGCTTCTTTCACTAGAAAAGAGATGATTGCGAGGGTAGCCCAATAGAGGTCTTTAAGATTATGAAAGGGTATGATCGGATAGATGTGAAAAAAAATGTTTCCATTTACAGGGGACCAGAACTAGGGGCTATAAATATAGCATAGTCAATAATAAATCCAATAATGAATTCTGGAGAAACTGCTTTACCTAGAGAGTGGTTAGGATGTGGAACTCACTACCATAAAGAGTGGTTGAGACAACTAGCATAGATGCATTCAAGGGAAGCTGGATAAACACATGAGGGGGAAAGGAGTGAAAGGAAATGTTGATGGAGTTAGATGAAGTAGGATGAGATGAATCTTGTGCAGAACATAAACACTAGCATGAACCTATTGAGCCAAACAGCCAGTTTCTATGCTGTTTATACTATGCAATATTATGTAATTTGATTGGCCACCTTCCATCTGTGAGAGAAGATGGAAATGCAGCCTCAGAATTTTGGTGAGGTCAGATGAGATCATCTGCTGCACTACATTTGACGGTTGAACAAGTTGATTCTGGAAAGGCAAAATCTGCCACAAGGGCCGCACATGAAGTTGTCTCCGACTGGGGGTGTGGGATGATCTCTGCTGATGCCTTGTTTGCAGTGCTGCTGTCTGCTTTGGGGCTTCTGAAAACCACATGTCGTCGTGGTGATGATGAATTCCTGCCCACAGCTGGTGTCACCATTTGTATCAATCATCAGCTAGGGTTTCCCATTTGTTGTGATTGATGTCGTGGGCTTTCATGTCCCTTTTGACAACATCCTTGAATTGGAGATTTGGATGCCCTGCTGGTTTCTTAGCATGACCACCTCCCCGTATAGCATGCCCTTGGGGATATGGCCATCTTCCAACCTGTGCACATGCCCAAGACAGTGAAGACTTCTTTGCTTGATTAACACGAGCATGTTTGGCATGTTTGTCCTAGAAAGGGCTGATTCATTGGTGACATTGTCTTTCCATGTGATGCCGAGGATGCGTCCCAGTCATCAGAGATGGTAGTTATTGAGTCTTTTTTTTAATGTAATTTACGTGGTGCCTTAATCTGCCCTCATGATGTTCCAAAGAGCCTCACAAACAGCAGTACGTTTACACACAGTGAGGAACTACAAACTGCAAAAAATTTGAATGCCTTAATAGCATCAGGCTGTTCAGGCAGCATTCCTTCAGTAGGGCACTGAGGTATTAGCCTTGGTTATCTACTGATATCCGCAGAATGGGTTGAACCCACAATCTTCTGAATCAGCAGTAACATTGACCCAGCTGATTTGGATACTTGAGAGTAAGTTACAAGCTGAGGTTCAGATGCTGTACATCTATAGAATAACAGATACTTCGAAGTGGGTTACAGGCTGGAATCCGACTGAAGAGTTCATATGATTTATCAGGTGCTCAGGAGTGGGAACCTAATCAAGGTCAGTTTTAGATATAGAATAATTGATATAGTATTGACTAATAATACTAGGTAGTGGGTTACTGATTGGAATTTGTCTTTCTTTTTCCTCCTTCTTTGGGGCCGCATCCAGTGTCCCTTATGCCTCTGTGACGCTCCTTGGAGCATTTTCATTACATATATCTTCCACTGCTGAGCCAACACCTTATCGACATGATTGGAAAGTGACGCTGCCTGCAATTCTTTGCTCAGTAGTTTTGAATTTAAGTTTTTGTTCATATAATTACTGTGAGGCTAATTTTAAAGAGCTTTCTCCCCTAAAAGGTTGTGGATACTGGGCTAATTGAAATTTTCAAGACTGAGATGGATAGATTTTTGTTAGGTGAGGTCATCAAGGGATATAGATCAGATACGGGTCAATGTAATACAGGTACCGTTTATCCGTGATCTAATTGAATGGCATAACAACTAGTTGGGGTGGGGGGTTGGTGGGTGGTGGTGCTGTGGGTGTTGAATGGCCTTCTCCTGTTCCTGTGATCCAGCCTTTGAGAGGGTAGTGAACAGGAGGGACTGAGGAAACCTGAATGAAAGCCTGGCTTTTACAGCATTTAATGGGGTTTAATCACCTGAGCACAGAATGGTTGCTTGGCCTTATTCAGCCAGCTCAGGAAGTCACCTTAAAGGGACTATTGTGGGGAAGTAATGGTTGATTCCTCACCACACAGCATGTTTAGATTAAGCTAACATATGAAATCATTTCCATCATATCAATCATCTCATTATGTAGTGAAATAGTAATTTTGATATATAGGATGCTCACGTTATACTTCGACATGAAATCCTGCTTTATTACAATTCGGAGGAAGCAAATAAAGTTCTGTGGCTGCGAATCAATTTACTTAACAGGAGCAGGCCGTTATTTTAAATAAATGTGAAAGCATGCCAGTGGATCTCTAAACAAAAGCTAATCAGCTCTCTTGTTTTCTTTTAACAAATGGATAAAAGAATATATGAGATAAAATTTCTCTGTCTATGCTGTTCAAAGATGGTTCAAGTCCCAATCCAGGGCTTGAGCAAATAAAAATCAAGGCCGATACCCCACTGTATTATAGAGAGAGGGAGCACTGCATTGTCAGAGGTGCTGCCTTTCAGATGAGGTGTTAAACCGAGGTCCCATTGCCTGTTCAGCTGAATGTAAAAGATCCCATGGCACTATGCAACGAAGAGCAGGGGAGTTATCCCCAGTGCCCTGGCCAATACCTGTCCCTCAATCAACATTGCAAAAACAGATTATCTGGTCACAATCACATTGTTATCTACATTCGTAAATGTTGGTAGAATACGAATGTTAGCCTGTGATGCTGACACAACCAAAGCAAAAGCAAAAGGAGAATTTCAAATTAAACCAATAACAAAAACAAGCTGGATTGGGGCTTGGTACATTACAATGGGTAGGATTGGAGGGTTGAGGTGGAGGCCTGATTCTGTCAGGCTTTGAAGAAAGGCCTACGTATGCCCAACCCCCTCTGAAAAATTATTGGAGATCACCCACTACACCTGCTTTGCCGATAGGTTGAAGCCTCACAAGGGAACAAAGAGCTGCACAGGATTTGTTCTGCACTATCTCAGTTTTCATTGAATGTCAAGGCTCAGTTAAAACATGGAGGCTGGCTTTCATGGTCAAATGTCGGGTTGTCATGGGGAAACTGTGTAAGGGGATGGGAAGAGCATCACCACTCAGCAGTCTGCATTGACTAGGATGTGTTTAATGTGAATGTGCTACCCTTTAGGTGCCACATGCCGCTGTCATTTGGACAAAAAATATATAAACAGGGTAGTTCTGTCACACACAAAGCATCTCACACTTTCACATGTTTCTGTTACTCAAACTAGAGCTTGTTCTAATTTGATTGATGTCTTTACTAATGAACTTGTCTCAGAGACACAAAATGAATGGGCACGGCATTTTTTTTGGAGTGCTGTTCATGGGCATGGGAGAGAGGAGGATGGCAGCAGAGGGTCAATAGGAAAGTTAGTCCCAAGCCAGCAAAAATGTTAGGCCCAGTCCAAGAGGCACAAGTCACAGAGCTAGGTACAGAAATGAGAAATGCAAGATTAAGGGTGGAATCGTCCCATATTCGCACAAAGTGTGGTAGCGGGCAGGAAAAATGACATTTTACCCACCAGCCACAATGGCAGCTTTTTGCACCATATCATCCCATTCCGGCATGTCCGCCTCATTAATAATGCATTCCCGGAAAACATGGCTGATCGCTGGCAGGGCAGCCTCTGATTCGCCCGCCTGTGTGTAACATTAGGGCGTCAGTAATCCGGGTGCCATATTTATAGGGCGCTCCTTCACAGAGCTAAAACTCTGTAAGGGATTGAAAGCTTCTGCAAAGTCATGGCTGCCAAAGGGAGGAAACATGCTGCCCCAAATTTAGCAATAGTGCACATACTGAATGCAGTGCAGGCCTGCTGTGATATCCTCTACCCCAGCTCTGGGTGAAGACCAGCAAAGCAAGGTCACCAATCCAGCATAGGAGGTGGTGGCAGCAGTGGTCAGCGCCAACGCCTTGCAAAAGAGGGCAGCCACCAACACGGAAAGAGGATGAATGATCTCCTCTGTTCCACCAGGGTTAGTGACTCTTCTTATCACTCTCCACTCACACACTCACAAACCCACCACACACCCACAGGGATCTCACTCACTGCCAGTTCAAGAGACGTCACCATTCACTTTCTCACACACACCTTCATTGTCCTCATCCTGTCTATGGCACCACTCACAATACACACATGCCAGACATACTTCTCATCTGGCCTGGTAGGCATTGTGCTTACAGCCTCTCCATCTAGTCTTCATACAGGATAAACTGGCACACAACAAAAAGGAGAGGTTGCAGATTGGTGGAGGAATGCCTGACATCAAGGTCCTCACAGACTTTGAAAATAGGGACATCCAGCTGGTGGGCGACGATCTGGACAACTCCTGTGCTGGTGGTGAGGTCAGTGATGCTCAACCAAATGAGGATCCAGCAGTGCAACAACCATCAGACAATCAAGCTGTGAGTGAGTTCCACTGTTCCGCAGTCCCCTGCCTTGCACTAATATCTCTCTTTGCTTTTGCAGGCACATCTGGGAAACAGCCGAGGGAGTCCACAAGCCAGGTCCATGCCTCAAACCGCGAAGACAACTCGGAAGAAGATTCTGATGATACCCTAATTGAAGATCCTTCACAGTGTTTCACCCACACCCTCCACCAGTGCAGAGACACACACCTCGGTGGGACCTATATCTAGAGTAGCCTTGGTGTCACAATCTGGTGAGCACTTCGCACTGTCTGATCCACAGCGGTGGGAGGGACTTCCCAGGTTTCGGGCACTCAGGCAACTGCAGGAGGCCTGAAATCTGCTGAGTCCGAGTCAGAAGACGAGCCTCTGGACTCGGTCATACCTTAGTTGCTGGAGCTGCAAAGACAAACTCAGGAACATCAGGAAGGGATGTCCGCTGCATTCCTCAAATTGCAAGGCACGATGGAGGAGTCTGTCCATCTTCAGGCTGAGGTGATAGCACCGGCATGCCAATGCACCGAGGTCAACATTGGTAGGATGGCAGCTGTCATGGAGACCTTGGTCCAGGACATCAGTCCTGCACTGCTGAATGGGCTGAACTCCATCGCTGACATTATAGTTGCTCTTCAACAGTGTGTACGTGAGAGGTACTCGGGACAGCTCGATCTCACTCCAGCTTCCCCTTCTCTTCAAGCAGTCAGCCAGGGGCACTCGGGCACCCATAGGGAGGAGGACCAGCAGGTACACACCCCGGAGCCATCCACCCAGGTGACTCCAGGAGTGTCCGGCCCATCCGAATCCCCTCTTCCTGTGACCCCAGCAGCTCCATATCCACAGGCTGAGGAGGCCACCACTGCCACACAGCAGGGTTCTAAAAGCAGGCTGGGGCCTGCCAGGTCTCGGCCCTCGAGAAGACTCACGACCCTCTGAGAGAAAAAATTTCGCCTCATCTCCGTTTTCAATGGGCGACCTCTTATCTTTCAACAGTGACACTTGTACATAATGTTCACATTGTTAATAAACTCCTAAAAATGTCTCCTTGCCTATGGTTCCTTGCTATGATGAGCAGTGTTCATGTCATTCAGATGTGAAGCCTTGGTTCCTGTACAAGATAAAAGCAGGTGTCTCAGTCCAGGGCCTCTTCCCTGTGCAGTGTGTAACCTTCAGACCAAAGTGATGGTCTGGCTTCACACTCACTGGACACATTAGTGATGCCTGCACCTCGATGGTGCTTGTCATTGCTGCCAGATTGTCGTGGGCAGGAGTCACAGAGTTCCGTCATTCTCTCTGTGTGCTGTCAGCACCTTTGAGGTGGTTTGGATGCCCATCTCTTCAGCATCTGTGACCAGTGACGCTGTGCTCCTGAAGCGGTCAGGTGCTGAAGGCTGACAAAGGATCAGGTGTATTTGAAGTTTCACGGCTGCATTTCTATGATATGGCAAGCGAGCTGCCCTCAATCAGACAGGAGTCAGACTTTCTCAGAGGCTATGTGAAGATCTATGGAGTGTCCTCACTGCATGTCATCATCATCCTCCTGGAATCGAGCGACTATTAGGACCTCCGCTGCGTCTCCATGACATGAGCTGAGCACTGAGGGTATGTGCACTGCCATCAGCCACACAGGAGTCAAACATTCACAGATGCAAGGTGAGGATGTCAGGGCTGTCCTCTCTGCATCTCATCATCATCCTCCATGAACCTTGCGACTATGAGGGCCTCCTGAGCACGCCTGCCTCATCTGGCCAGTGCGATGGCCTCATCGCTGCCATCCTCGCCTTCGCGCACCTCACCAGCATCATCCCCTTTGACGTTCTCCTCAGCAAGTAGCTACGAGTAGCTACCCCATCTCCTCCTCAGCCAGGCCCTTCCCTGTTGCAGTACCAGGTTGCGGAGTGTGCAGCAAGTGACGATGATGCGCGACACCCTCTGGGGACGGTATTGCAGTGCTCCAACAGACATGTTAAGGCACAGGAACCTCATTTTCAAAATGCTTATTGTTTGCTCCACCAAAGTCCAGGTTGCAGAATAAGCTTCGCTATACTGTTACTCTGATGCAGTGTGAGGCCACCGCACAGGCATCATCAGCCACACCCTCTACAGGTAGCCCTTGTCCCTGAGGAGCCAACTCTGCAGCCACTCTGGACCCTGGAAGATGTCAGTGTTCTGAGACCTACTGAGGATGTAGGAGCCATGGACGCTCCCTGGAAATCGTGCGCAGGCCTGTAGGATGTGTTTGTGGTGATCGCACACCAGTTGAACATTCAGCGAGTGGAAGCTCTTGGTGTTGACAAAGTTTACTGCTTGTTGCCATGGAAATTTAATTGCCACAGAGGGCAGTTGATGGCATCCTGCAGCTATGGAAAACCAGAGATCTATGCAAATCCCAGCGCTCTTTCTTCCTGGCTTGTCTGATCCTGGTCTAAATGCACAAATTTCAATGCCTTCACAAAGATGGCGTCCATGACCTCCTGGATACACTTGTGTGTGGAGGCTTGTGAGATCCCACACAAGTCACCTGTGGAGCCCTGGAAGGAACTACTGGTGTAAAAATTGAGTGTTGCGGTCACTTTCACAACCACTGGCAGCGGATGCCCTCAATGTCCCCGTGGTGCCAAATCCTGCAGAGGGTGGCATATGTGACTAGCCAGTTCGCTGGACATGCGCAGTCTTCAGCGACACAGGCTCTTGGTCATCTGCGGGAATGACAGACGTGGTCTATCGACCTTGGGTCTAGCGAGGTACCTACAAGCGATGGCTCACTGTAGATCTTCAGCTGCAAACACATTGGGGAGGCGGTGATATAGTGGTATTGTCACTGGGCTAGTCTAGTGACCCAGGGTAATACTCTATTGAATCCCACCAAGGCCGATGGTGAAATTTGAATCCAATAAACATCTGGATTAAAAGTCTAATGATGACCATGAAACCATTGTCGATTGTTGTAAAAACCCACCTAGTTAACTAATGTCCTTTAGGGAAGGAAATCTGCTGTCCTCATCTGGTCTGGCCTTCATGTGACTCCAGACCCACAGCAATGTGGTTGGCCCTTAAATGCCCTCTGGGCAGAAGGGATGGGCAATAAATGCTGGCCTAGCCAGTGATGCCCACATCCCATGAATGAATAAATAAAAAAAAACAGCAGGCCCTGTCACCCCCTCATCTTGAGGGAGATGCTCCTCCCTTTGCTGAGCCAGGCACCTCCGCTGCTCTCTTCCTCTTCTTTTCTGCTCCCTATAAGCCATGAAGCATACCGCTAAATCACCAGGCTGCATGATCCTAATGTTCTCCTCCTGCAGGATCAAAGAGAGAGATGTGTGGGTTAGCATAGGTGTCCTAAGAACCTCCCTTGGTTAAGTCTCAAGGTCCCTTCACACATGCAGGAGAGTGCTGGTCACCACTTGGATGACCAGTGTGTAGTGTGCTCATTGGCTGTCCGAAGCCCCACTCAGCCCCAGCCACTCAGTTTAACCAATTAGCAGCAGCTTCAACCACTGGACTGCATGCTGTGCTCTCAGCTCAGGCACAGACATTATCCTAACCTGCACTGCAAGCTGCACTGTTAGCTTGAACCATAATGGATGCTGGTCCAAACCTTAATAAAGACATTGCAAGGGATTGCGAGCCTCTCCACCAGTGACTGTGCCATGGCTACCTTTCACAAGGGGTTTCCAGAACTTGCCCAGTCGGCCAATTATTCTGCTTCCCCTTAAAACACGCATTAATTTGCAGTCTGCACATGAGGGGTGAAGCATTCTGGAACATTTGGTGGTACTTTAATGTTTTTGCATTGCTTGAGTGGGCAGAAAAGCTTCAGAGGCCCAACTCCAAGCCTGTCAATGAAGCTGCTGCTGAACGGTCTAAGCTGCAGAAAAATGCTCACTTTCGACAAGCTTTTCCAAGAGTGTGGCTGCTTCCGTTACCTCCCCTCCCCCCACCCCCTCCCCAGCTTGTGCTTGAGTATTTCTTTCAGTCTGTGCTGCCTCTCCCCCTTGCCTGTGCCCCTCCGCGAATGCATGGCGCTCTTTCTTGATGTCCTACAGGCGCTGTTTGCAAGGTTGTGTGCACTCACCTCCGAGTTTTCCCTGAAGTTCAGGCCTTTTAAAGGCGGTCATGAAGCATGCCATTCTGAAGTTACGTCGACGTGGGCACTAAATTTGACATGGGGGAATGATTCCGGCGAGCAGGGCATATAATTAGATTTAAATTTACTCAAAATTTTCATTTTCACTAAACGCCAATGGGGCTGGAAAGTTCCAGCCTAAGAATTCGAGTCATCAAAGAATAAAAGTGGGTGATTTTAACTTGCAGCAGGTTTTAGGTGGGTGGCTGGTGGGACAAGCTCAAAACCACGGGCCTTAGTTTGATGATCCAGCGAGGAACTGAGTAGCAGGGAGGAGATTTCGGAAGGGACTGAAGGGAGGGGTCTCTGAGGTAGTGGGGGGCACCACGACCTTCTGTATGGAGGCTGGAGGAACCTGGGCCCTACTCCTCTTGACTGCACAATTGAAAAAGTGTTACTTACCTAGGAGGGCCTCTTCCTCCTTCCTTCCGGAAACACAGCCTGCCCTCAACCAGTGGGATAGTCACAGCGGCCTCTACTGAGCTCAGGCTCAGGTTAAAGTCCAATTATGGGGCCAACTTGAACTTCTCAGGCCCTGATTTGAACAAATCTACAAGGCTGCAGCATGCTCATCTCCCTAACCGTGGTAAGCAGTTAAAATAGTGACCAGTGTGATTCAAGAAGAACTGGGTAGTTCCGTTCGGTGTCCTAGCTAATATTTATTCCTCAGCTAATATCAATGAAACAAATTACCTGATCATTCTCTAAGTTTTGGTATGTGAGCTTGCTGTGTTCAAATTTGCTGTTACGCTTTGTTACATTATAACAGTCAATACACTTCAAAAGTACTTCATTGGCTTTAATGTGCTTTGGGACACCCTGAGGTTGTGAAAGGTGCTATATAAATGCAAGGTCTTTCATTCTTTCCCACAACATCACTCAGTCATGATTCTCATAAGTAGGGTAAAAGCTCCAATGAGAGGGGAAATGGTGGCATAGTAGTAATGTCACTGGACTAGAAATCCAGAGGCCCAGGCTAATGCTCAGGGGACATGGTTTCAAACCACAGCAGCTGGTGGAATTTAAATTCAATTACTAAATTTGGAACAAGAAGCTAGTCTCAGTAATGGTGACCATTGTCAATTGTCATAAAGAACCCATCTGGTTCACTAATGCCCTTTAGGGAAGTACTTGGTCTGGCCTACATGTGACTCCAGGCCCACAGCAATGTGATTAACTGTTAAATGCCCTCTGAAATGGCCTGGCCAGCCACTCAGTTGAATCAAATCGCTACAAATTCTGAAAAACAAGTGAAACCGGACAGGCCACCCAGCATTTTCCCTTCCTAACAGCACTGTGGGTGTACCTACAGCACATGGACTGCAATGGTTCAAGAAAGTAGCTCACCATCATCTTCTCAGGGACAATTAGGGATGGGCAATAAATGCTGGCCCAGCCAGCGATGCCCACACCCCGTGAAAAAAAAACATTCTGTGTTTACATTCACCAACAGGGTGTAGCTTGAGTTTCAAAGTATCACAATTTTGTGTATAAGATTGTTAGATCTAGCGCAAATCTTGGTTTTAACATGAGCCATGACAAATTATTCAATGCTGGTCATAATGAATGAAGTGTGGTGATTGTGGACGATGTATGTCCCTTGTTCTCTTCTTGACTTTACATCCAACAGCATAAAGGAATTAGATAGTTAGTTCAAAGCTCCTGCACCTAGTGGCACTTGAAGCAACCTACTTCTTCTACTGCTGTCTGTCAGTGTCAAGTTATTTGACTTCAATCAGCAGTAGCATCTTGCCTTATGTCCAGCAGATTGTGGTTCTCCATAGTCGATGTTTATATTTGCCAGTCTGTAACAGACTCGTCCTGTCTCTGGGTTATTTCTGTAATGAAAGGCATTTTTACCTAGACAGGTTGTTGGCCTGAGTCACAAGCGCCTACCAGGAGGGCTGAGGACTGCCTTTAGTCTGTCTTCCACCTTTTGACCTGTCTGGCTTATCAGAGGTTATACTTCTTCCAGCATGACTCCCTGGGTTATAAGAAAATGCAAGCTCTCTCGTCACATCAAGGTGATATCCCTAAGGAAGGGTAAAATAAGGAAACCATTACTCAGCTATCTAGTGCTAAGTGCAGAAATTCACAGGATCTCACCAATTTTATTTTACCATATGTTACCAAAATAATTTTCTCTGGTAAAGTTCCTTTGAAACCATGAGAAAGGGCACTCAGAGAACACAGGCACTTTCTTCTGCTCATTCACTGACTGAGCAGCATGTGCTGATGGGATGCTGGAATGTGATGTGTGCAGAGTTCCAGCAGACAGCTGGCCTCGACACATGGAACAAATTCTATCTGCAGAAATATAAACAAAGAAATGCCATCACAAGCCATGAATACAGGCTTGCTGCACTCTTGCATACTTCCAATTATTTCTGAAGCAAGAAGGTTAACAGTTTGGTCTGATCTCAGAGTTGGTTTTTCAACAGAGGATGTAGATGTATTGGTCCAAGCTTATGTGTAGGCTGGGAGAAGATGTGAACAACCACAAACACATTCACCACCGTCTTTAAGGATAAACTTCAGTTTGGTGCCAGCCTTGGCTCAGTTAGTAGCACTCGTCCTCTGAGTCAAAAGGTTGTAAGTTCAAGCCCCACTCCAGAGACTTGAGCAAGTAATGACACTCCAATGCAGCGCCCTAGGGAACGTTCACGGTTGGAGGTGCTCACTTTCAAACAAGATATTAAACTGAGGTCCCATCAGCCCTCTTAAGTGGGCAATAAAGGGACCCTGTAGTGCAATGTTTGCAGTCCCTACCTCTGGGCTAGAAGCTCCAGGTTCAAGTCCCACATCAGGACTTGGTAGAGGACTGTTCTGAACCAAGAAGGAGTGTTAATGACACGGTTCAATAGGCTGATAATCCTTCCACCAGCTCCCAACAGTTCCCCAAAAGGAAAAAAGGTGTGTGTGTGTGTGTGAAGGTGCGCATAAAAAAAGTTGGGATTTTTAGAAATTCTTTCATGGGATAGGGGCATCACTGGCTAGGCCAGCATTTATTGCCCATCCCTAATTGCCCTTTAGAAGGTGGTGGTGAGCTGCCTTCTTGAACTGCTGAAGACCATGTGGTGTAGGTGCACTCACAATGCTGTTAGGAAAGGAGTTCAAGGGGAAAAAAGAATCCCATGGCACATTTCAATGAAGCAGAGCAGGGGAGTTCTCCCCACTGTCCACTCAACATTTATCCCTCAACAGACGCCTAAAACAGAACATTGGTTGGACTGACGCATGCCCTTCACATATCCAGATTCTCACCAGGTACGGGTGGCAGCCCCTGCTGGTCATTGCCTCCTGTTGGTCACGTTGCTTGGTTTCCAGGTATTCCTCAACCTCCCTGAAGAGTTTCAGGTTTCAAAACCTTGTGATGTAGTCGCTGTTGCATTCCCCATGACAAATTGGAACAAAGTTGTGAGACCTTGTTCTGTACAATTTGGTTGTGCGTTTCCGATATTACAGCAGTGACTGCACCTCAGAGTTACTTCATCATCTGTAAAGTGCTTTGGAATGTCCTGAGATCAATAATACCTCTGATTATGAGGACGGATATTCAGGTACTTCACTGATTTTTTTTTGTGCCCAGAAGAATCTCATCACACAGGTGAGGAGCTATTTAAAATCCACCTTCCTCTTTCACATTTGATTTACAGGTTGCCAGTTCCAATGTGTTGTTAAGCTCACTAATGAAGAAAGGGAAGAGAAAAGAGTGTAAAAAAAAGGGAGAAAATCACAAGTTTAAAATGTAAACAAACTGAATTGTTTTGCGATTGGCCCCTGAGGGTGTTCTTTGAACAAATCACTGCTCACAATTGTGGCCTTCAATGAAAGATTAGTGAGCAATGAATTGTGCCCTAAATTGCACCTCAGTTGTTCTTTTATATGCTGAATTAACGTGAATTTATAAATTCTCCCTCTCCGCTGGCTAGGTCATCCAGCACAAATTTTCATCTCCCTTGAAGGTATTTGATTGGATCGATTAGGTTGGATTGGATTTTGATTGCTAAGCAGATGCAGTTGAGAAATATTTAGGGCAGAATTGTCCCAGTGTGGTAGGCATTTTACCCGCTGGCTGCAATGGCAGGTTTGCGCGCTGTATCGTCCCCTTCCCGCCTCATTAATTGTGCAGCCATAGGAAACGCCCTGTTTCACTGGCAGCGTGCTCTGATTTGCCGGCCATGCCATTACCTCGCCGCTTCCTCAAGCCGGGGGCCACATTTAAACTGCAGCCACGTGCACAGTTCTCAATGCATGCAGCCCAGGACTGCTTCAGTGAAGACATGGCCTCGAAAGCCAGGAATAGTGCAGCTCCCCAATTCAGTGACACATCCCTGGGATGCCTTATCAGCACCCTGGAGGCCCGCCGCGATGTCTTCTAGCCCCACTCTGGACGCAGCAGGCCCATCTGACCACTCCAGCTTGGGAGGCGGTGGCAGAGGTGGTCAGTGCCAATGAAGCACACAAGAGGTTGGCCATTCAGTGCAGAAAATGGATGAATGATATCATCCATGCCGCCAGGGTAAGTCAGCCATCTCATCAATCTCAACTCACCCACTCACAAGCCTATCACACATTCACTGGCATCTCACTCACTGCCAGCTCAAGGGATATCACCACTCATCCTCTCACATACACCCTCACATCTCCATCTGGCCTCATCTCCTCTGGAGACGACCTCCTCTTCCCTCACCATCTTGAGGCCACTTGCACAGATTAATGTGTGCCCCACACACACTTAGCACAGCCCTCACCCTGCAGCCTCTTCCCTTGCCTGAGGCCACTTCCCCCGCCTTCCCTAAACAAACCCCAGCCCTGCAGCTGTTGAAAAGCCACCCCCGCCTTATAGCTGGCCTAATAGGTACAGACTTGCCCGTGAGCCCCCTAAAAGTGATGTGATGACCGCAAGTGCTGCCCGAAGCCAGATAGGCAAACAAACCTGGAAGTCCCGAGTGCAGTGCAGCTCACCAGGTGCACATCACTCATGTACAGTTGTGAAACACGTTGGCGTGCATGCCCGAATGATCCAGCATTGAGCGATAATTCTGGTAAGCATGGCTTATAATGAAGTGCTAAAGTATTGAAATTAGGTCCTCAACATGCGACAGCAGGAAATGCGGCCCGCCATTGATGGGTGGAGCGGACGATTGCGAGCTGGTTTCATGACAGCATAAATTTCCTTTTTGGCCTTCTTGCCATACTGTCCGCTCACGCCCGCCATGACGCCTGCTGGCAACGAGACCGGATAATTCCATTCTTACTCTCAACATCACTTCTCACATACCAAAAGAAAAAACTTGCATTGGTATCGCACTTTATCAAATCTTCAGAATGTCCCATAGTGGTTACAACCAACAAATTATTTTTGGAGTGCGACTATCGTCATCATGTAGGCAAACATGGCAGCCATTTTGCACAGAATAATATCTCTCAAACAGGAAAAATTGGGTGCTCAGTTTTGGTTAACTCTGGGAGAACGCCCATGTTCTTCTTCAAATAGGGTCATGGGACTGTTAAATTCACCTGTGTAGGCAGAAAGGGCCTCAGTATAATGTCTCATCCAAATGGCAAAGGGGAACGGCTTTCACTCCCTTCACCTGGTATGAATAGGGAGATAATAGACCCGAAATGGAGTTAGTAGCCTTATCACCCCATTATCACCTGTGATAAAGCCAGGTCTATTTTGAAAGAGGTCAATTGCCACGTGTCCAACTCTGCTGCCTGTTTCAGGTAATGGGCTTCTTTTAATATGGAAATCCAGGTCCCATGCAATAAATAGGACCCCAATTTCTACTTTAGGTTAGAACCAGTAGATGCTACGTAGTACGCACTCTACCAGTTTCGTGCGTGCTGAAATCGACATGGCCCAGCCAAAGATAAGTATTGAATTATCTTTGTGTGCCCCTGAGAGGCTGCTGGCACCCATAACTTCCCCCCTTCATGAAAGTGAACCAAAACCTCCTTCCCCCTGCACCCTTGACACCCCCACCCCTCCACCCACCACTTCCCCACACCTTGCCACAATCCAGCCTGAGTTTAAGGCCTCAATCTGACAAGCTGCACTAGGACAACTCTTTGGTGCTCCACAGCTCAGCTGCCAGAATTAAATGAGGTTTCTGCCTCAAAATTGTGAGGGCCTGTTCGTGATTGGCCAGTCAGGAAGTTCTGTCAATCTGTTGCTCAAAAGTCAAAATAGATCCCACCTTCTCTGAAAATGCAATTGGCCCTCAGTACTGTAGTGGAGAATCAATGTAAATGATGGTCCAAGACTGTAATGTGGCTTGCACACCATCTGACTCCAAGGCAACAATTCTAGCGACTGATAGGTGCTGACAAAAAAAATGGCGGCTTTGTTCAGGGACGTTTGCAAACTGAATCACAGAATCACAGAATCACAGTGCTGAAGAGGCCCTTCGGCCCATCGAGTCTGCACCGACACATGAGAAACACCTGACCTACCTTCCTAATCCCATTTACCAGCACTTGGCCCATAGCCTTGAATGTTACGACGTGCCAAGTGCTCATCCAGGTACTTTTTAAAGGATGTGAGACAACCCGCATCCACCACCCTCCCAGGCAGTGCATTCCAGACCGTCACCACCCTCTGGGTAAAAAAGTTTTTCCTCACATCCCCCCTAAACCACCTGCCCCTCACCTTGAACTTATGTCCCCTTGTGACTGACCTTTCAACTAAGGGGAACAGATGCTCTCTAACCACCCTGTCCATGCTCCTCATAATCGTGTACAACTCGATCAGGTCGCCCCTCAGGCTTCTCTGCTCCAACGAAAACAACCCAAGTCTATCCAACCTCTCTTCATAACTTAAATGTCTCATCCCAGGCAACATCCTGGTGAATCTCCTCTGCACCCCCTCCAGTGCAATCACATCCTTCCTATAATATGGCGACCAGAACTGCACACAGTACTCCAGCTGTGGCCTCACCAAGGTTCTATACAATTCCAACATGATCTCCCTACTTTTGTAATCTATGCCTCGATTGATAAAGGCAAGTGTCCCATATGCCTTTTCACCACCCCACTAACATGCCTCTCTGCCTCTAGAATCAGCTTAGGTTAAAAAAAAGGCCCCCCACATAGCGCCTTGCACAAACTCAGGTCAATTTTGAAATGCAGTCATTGCCGTAATGTAGGAAACATGGCAGCCAATTTATGGACAGCAAGGCCCCACAAAGAGCAACGTGATAACGGTCAGGTAATCTTATTTTTGGACTGTTGATTGAGGGATAAATATTCACCGGACATCGAGGAGAACTTCCCTGCGGTTCCTCGGAATAATGCCGTGAGATTTTTTATATCCACAACAGTTGAGAAAGTAATACGATGTTTGGGTGTGTAACTTCAAGATGGGAATGGAAAATGACATCCCCGGCAAAGATAGTTGTAGTTACACATCTTTTTTTAGTGGCAGAGAAAGGTCATTAGATCTCAGAGACTCTTTCCTGCTCAACCTCAACTAATCAACAATATCTTTAGTTTTCCCATGACATAGCAGAAGTCAGTTAATGAAATAGATAGACCAGTTATTCAAGAGGTGAGGCGAGAGTGGCTGACCTTGACTTCAAGACATTGTTTAACTGAATGTGGCATCAAAGAGCCCTAGCAAAATTGAAGTCAATGGGAATTCGGGGGAAACTCACCATTGGTTGGAATCACACCAAGCACAAAGGAAGATGGGGCAGAATTTTGCCCTTGTTGGGTGGGCTCGGCGGAGGTGGGCGGGGGCAGTCAGGAAGCCTACCACCGCCCGCAATTGGGGCTGGACCGCGATTTCACATTGGTGGGCCAATTAAAGCCTCCCAGCATGAAACATGTGCTGCAGTGCTCAGCACTGCCTGTGCGGGCAGGGGAGGAGGGCAAGCGGGGTGAGTGGGGAACTTCGCACATGCGCGCGAGTGAGCACTTGCAAATCTCCCTGAGGCACAGAGCTGCTTCAGGGAGATGAAGAGTTTTAAAAATTACAAGTAAAGATTTAACAAATGTTATAAAACTTGTCCCCTCATGTGACTCTGTCACATGAGTAGAGACATGTTATAAATGAAATTCAAAAAATTTTATTTTATTTTTATTAGATGTTGGAAACCTCATCCCGCCCGTGGATGAGGTTTCCAAAAAATTGCAAAGGCTGCTTGGCCTTTCTGCCTGTTCGCCAACCATAAAGTTGGCTGGGCAGTGAAAAATTGAGGTTAATTATCTTTCTAATAGCCTTAATAAGCCTTTCAATTGTCGGCGGGCGCGCTGCCAATTCCCACATATGCCCACCGACTGAAATATCGCGCAAGTGCGCGTTGACGTCAGGACACTCGAACGACGTCAACGCGTGTCATTTTATGCTCAAACGGGTTGGGTGCGCGTGCGCCCGCCAAGATAAAAATTCTGCCAATGATTGTGGTTGCTGGAGGCAAATAACCTCAGGCCCAGGATATCACTACCGGAATTCCTCAGGGTAATGTCCTAGACCCAAACATCTTCAGCTGTTTACCGATGATCTTCCCTGCAACATAAGGTCAGAAATGGGGATGTTTGATGATGACTGCACAATATTCAGTACCGTTCACGACAACTCAGATACCGAAGCAGTCCATGTCCATATTTAGCAAGATCTGGACAACATTCAGGCTTGGGCTGATTAGTGGCAAGTAAAATTTGCACCACAACAGTGCCAGAAAATGACCATCTCCAACAAGAGAGAATCTAACCATCTCTCCTTGACATTTAACAGATTTACTAGCACTGAATCTCCCACTATCAACATCCTTAGTGTTACCATTGACTAAAAACTTAACTGGACCAGCCAGATAAATACTGTGACTACGAGAGTAGGTCAGAGGTTGGAAATACTGTGGCGAGTAACTCATGTCCTGACTACTCAAAGCCTGACCACCATCCACAAGGAACAAGTCAGGAGTGTGATGGAATACTCCCCACTTGCCTGGACGACAGCAGCTCCAGTGACACTTAAGAAGCTTGACACCATCCAGCACAAAGTAGCCCGCTTGATTATCACCCTATCTACCACCTTAAACATTCGGTCCCTCCACCATTGACGCACAGAAGCAGCAGTGATTTTTTTATCCATTCACGGGATGTGGGCATCGCTGGTTGGGCCAGAATTTCTTGCCCATGCTTAATTGCCCTTGAGAAGGTGGTGGTGAGCTGCCTTCTTGAACCGCTACAGTCTCCATGTGGTGTAGGTACAGGCACAGTGCTGATAGGAAGGGAATTCCAGGATTTTGACCCAGCGACAGTGAAGGAACGGCGATATATTTCCAAGTCAGGATGGTGTGTGGTTTGGAGGGGAACCTCCAGGTTGTGGTGCCCCCATGTGTCTGCTGCCCTTGACCTTCTAAAAGGTAGTGGTCATCAATTTGGAAGATGCTGTCTTAAGGAGCCTTGGTGAGTTCCTGCAGTGCATCTTGTAGATGGTACACACTGCTGCTATTGTGCGTTGATAGTGGAGGGAGTGAATGTTGGTGGATGTGGTGCCAATCAAGCGGGCTGCTTCATTCTGGATGATGTCCAGCTTCTTCAGTGTTGTTGGAGCTGCACTCATCCAGGCAAGTGAAAATTATTCCAACATACTCCTGATTTGTGCCTTGTAGATGGTGGACAGGCTTTGGGGAGTCAGGACGTGAGTTACTCGCCACAGGATTCCTAGCCTCTGACCTGCTCTTGTAGCCACAGTATTTATATGGCTAGTCCAGTTCAGTTTCTGGTCAATGATAACCCCCAGGATGTTGATAGAGGGGATTCAGTGATGGTAATGCCACTGAATGTCAAGGAATGATGGATAGATTCTCTCATGCTGGAGATGATCATTGCTTGACACCTGTGTGGCGTAAATGTTACCTGCCACTTGTCAGCCCAAACCTGGATATTTTCCAGGGAGGAATCATTCCAGATTTGCACCAAGTGCGGTAGCAGGTGTGAAAAACAACATTTTACATGCTGGCTGCAATGGCGGGTTATTGCGCTGTATTGTCCCCTTCCCAATGCATCCCGCCTCATCAAAATGCATTCATGGGAAACACGCCAGATCGCTGGCAGGCAGGTTTGGATTTGTCTGCCGCATCATGACCTCAGTGCTTCCTTATCCCAAGCGCCATTTTTAAGGCACACAGGAGCGCAGCCTACTTCGTGTCTTCAGACCAGGACTGTTCCAGGTGACAGGTGACCCCCAAAGCAAAGAAGACGGCAACTCCCAAATTTAGTGACGCCTCTCTGGGCTGCCTGCTGGATGCAGTGGATGGCCGCCCCAATGCCCTTTACCCCCACTCTGGCCTCAGGAGTTCAACCAGAATCACCAATCCAGTATGGGAGGCAGTGGAGCCACCAGAGCACAGAGGAGGTGAGCCATCCAGTGCAGGAAGAGGATGAATCCTCTCATCCGTTCCGCCAGGGTAAGTCAACCACCTCATCACTCTCAACTCACACACTCAAACCCATCACAGGGACCTCATACCTCAGGGATCTCATACTTCAACGGGCAACACTATGAACTCTCGCACACACACCCTCACATCTCCATCAGGCTCATATCCTCTGGAGCTCTGCTCACCACACAAACATTCCATGCAGTGCCATGTATCCTGCTTACACTCTCCCCATCTGTCTTCATGCAGGAGAAGCTGTCTCACAACGGCAGGGAGAGGTCTAAGACCAGGGGCCCACATTAGGCCCCTCACTCACTTTGAGGAGCATGCCATCACGTTGACTGGTGAGGATATGGACCATGCCTACGGTGACAGTGAGGTCAGCGGCGAACACCCAAGGGAGGATCTTTCACTACATCATCCCTGTCTCAACACAACCGTGAGTGCTCTCTCTCCTGCTTTTAACTCTGCTGCCGTGCACTAATTATCTCTACTTTGGTTCACAGGGAGTTCTGCCAAGCGACCAACGCCCTCAGCCAGCCAGTCCCTCAGCTCCATCCACATCCTCACCTCATTTAAGAGGACACCTCCCCCATTGAAGAGCTGGAAATAAGCAGCCTGGAAGACCTGTCACAGCACTTACCCACACCCTCCACCAGCGCAGAGACACACATCTCGGTGGGACCTAGATCGAGAGCAGGCTCGGATTCACAATCTGGTGGTCACCGCACGGCCATGTGTCTGCAGCATGAGGAAGCAGGTTTGACCGAGCTCTCCAGCACTCGGAGGAATGCTGGGGAAGCGGCATCTGTGAGGTCCGAGTCAGATGATGAGCCTCTGGATTTGGCCTTCCAACTCATCATGGAGAGCCAGCAGAAGGTGGGGGGACATCACGCAGAGATGTTGGAAGCCCTCAACAGAGTGGCACATGAGTCGGAAGAGTGAGTCAGCCTGCTCTCTGATGAGCCAACATTTGCACGTATGGAGGTCTCCATGGGGAGGATGGCAGGCACCATGGGGACCCTGGCCCAGCAGAACGCGGAGATGTGTACAGACCTGCACTCCATTGTGGTAGCCATGGGTGAGTTCCAGCAGTGGCAGCGTGAGGGGGAAATGGGGCACCTCGACATCCCTCCAGGTGCTCTTTCCCCTTAAGGAATCAGGCTGGGGCCCTCGGGCACCCGAAGGGAGGAGGAGCGGCAGCTGGACACCCCTGGGTCATCCGCTCAGGAATATCAGAGGCTGTCCTGTCCCTCTCGAGTCCCCTTTGCCTGTGACCCCCTCAACCTCATCCTCTGTCACTGCAGAGGGAGCAGCTGGACCACAGGAGGACAGCCAAAGCAAGCCAGGGCCCTCCAGTTCTCGGCTCTCAAGGCCTTGGATCTCCAGAGGAGCCACGTCAAAGTCGTCCGAGGCAACAGGACCAATCATTGCTCAGGCTGTCTCCACCCCTGCTGCTGATGAAGAAGTGGTAGGCCTAGGAAAGTTAAGAATTTCTGATCACAAGTGGTTGCACTGGTGAACACATTTTGTCACTTTATAATCTGAAAATATATTCACTTCCACTGAATAATGTGTAATGTTGTCTTTCAGCTTCATTTACAGGCTTCGCGAGTCCTCCCATTGCATCCCCCCCACCACTAGCAGTTCAGCTGCATGCAGCTGGCCCATGAGTGATTCTGGAGATGGAAGTGTGTGTGGCAGGGTCTTTCAGAGCCTCGTGCAAGAACTCTCCCACACACACTGAGCCTTCATCCATTACACTTATCTCACTGTCCTTAGCATTTTCAATGCTGTCTGCTGGGGTTCTCTTTCGGTTGTCCATCTGAGCTGATCTACATCTCCACCCACCCATGTGCACGCCCAACACAAGGCACCGCTCACTTTTGATTTCAACAACCATGGTCATGGTCAAGTATTTCGTCAGGTGCCCCCATCTCTTTCCCTCCCCCAGTCATGCATTTCCTTTCCCCCATCATCTTTGACCCCCCCCAGCATCACCTTCCACCTCCCTGCCATCACCTACCAACCCGAACCCTTGCTGTTGCAAGATATTCAGGTGAATATGCACATTCCCTACCCTCCTGAGAATCCCACCCCCATCCACAATGACTTCCCCGGCCTCCTCCTTCCCACTCCCAGGGTCCGAGTCTCCACCAACCACCCTCGCCGTCCCTTCTACCATTAGTGATGCATCCTCACCCTCCCACCCTACCAGCCCCCCTCTCACACTCACCATTGCCTCCTAACATGCCTACCCTCAGTTCGCTCCCCAGGAGGCAATCATTGACTGTACAGACCCCTCCCTTGCACATACATCTGGACATCCCCCGCCTCACTCCCTCCTCCACCCTTACTCGCTCCTCCACCACTACTCCCTCCTCGACCCTTACTCCTCCCATCCCCCTCCACACTCCCTCCTCCCTCTGAACACCTTCCCCTGTCCGCACTCCCTCCTCCCCTGAACACCTGACCCACACTCACTCCTCCCCTGAACACCCCCCCACACTCCCTCCTCCCCAAACACCTTCCCAACTCCGCACTCCCTCCTCCCCCTGAACACACCCCCCGCACTCCCTCTTCCTCCTCCCTCTGAACACCTTCCCCTGTCCGCACTCCCTCCTCCCCAAAAACCTTTCAACTCCACACTCCCTCCTCCCCAAACCCCTCCCCTTTCTGCACTCTCTCCTTTAAACCGTCGTCCTCCTTCTTCCACTTACCTCCACAGTTGCAGCAGTCTCCCCCATTATACCCTCCTCCCCCCTCCCCATCTTACCCTCCTGGCACATTTGTCCTCCCTCCCAACGTTACCCCACCCCAATGCCTTTGTCACCTCCTCCCAACCTCACCCCCTGACACCTTTGTTCCCCCCCCGGCCCCTCACAACCACCACCTCCGCTTCTCCCCGGTACACCTATCTCTCCCACTCACACCTAGACCTTCCGCTCCCAACCCCCACCTGGTACACTTTCCCCTCCCACTCACAGATTGACCTTTCCCTCCCACCCCTTTGTCAATTATCCATAGCAGTCCACGGCCAAGACCGCAACGTTCCGAAGCAGACCTGGAGCATAAATGGAGACCTCGCACCTTCCGTGAGCCGCTTCATGGCAGGGCCATATCCATGAGAATCCACCCTGCATGCGATGCATGCGTTCCCCCAGGGTCCGGGAGCTGTAGGGCTCCAGCACCTTCTGCTCCTCAGATGTCCATGATCTGAGCAAGTACCGAAGAGTAAGTCCCAATTTCTGCACATCACACTTATCCAGACATGTTCTAGGCTGGCGTGTTTTCCCGCCAGCGTAACAGTAAATCAGGCTTGGGGGGATGATTCCGACCGGGCCTTACTTTGCAGTCCATTTGCAATTCGGGTTCACGACAGCCTCCAGCAGGATTCGTGTTCCGCTATGGCGGACACCATCAGATGATCCGCTGTGATTTCACGCCAGTGTGAAACTGATTTCTGCCCCTCCTGCCAAATTGCTCCCCTCTCTGTCTGCCATGACACCTGCTGCAAATGGGACAGGACGATTCCACCCCAGGTCTTGTTGCATTTGGACTTGGACTGCTTCAGTATCTGAGGGGTTGTGAATGGTGTTGAACATTGGGCAATCATCAGCAAACATCCCCACTTCTGACCTTATGATGGAAGGAAGGTCATTGATGAAGCAGCTGAAGGTGGTTGGGCTGAGGGCACTACCCTGAGGAACTCCTGCAGTGATGTCCTGGAGCTGAGATGATTGACCTCCAACAACCACAACCATCTTCCTTTGTGCTAGGAATGACTCCAACCAGTGGAGAGTTTTCCCACTGATTCCCATTGACTCCTGTTTTGTTAGGGCTCCTTGTTGCCACTCTCGGTTATATGCTGCTTTGATGCCAAGAGCAGTCACTCTCACCTCACCATCTACAAGCTGCGTTGCAGCAACTCACCAAGGCTCCTTCAACAGCACACTCCAAACCTGCAAGTGACCTCTACCACCTAGAAGGACAAGAGCAGCAGATGAATGGGAACATCACCACCTGAATGTCCCCCTCCAAGCCACACACCATCCTGAATTGGAACTATATCGCTGTTCTCTTACTGTCACTCGGTCAAACACTGGAACTCCCCTCCTAACAGCACTGTGGGTGGACATGAGGTGGACTGCATCAGTTTAAGAAGCATCTCACCGCCACCTTCTCAAGTGCAATTAGGGATGGATAACAAATGCTGGCTTGTCATGAAAGATTTAAAAAAACCTCTCCTCAGGTCTCTCTATAGATTTCCAGTTCAGCAATAGTTGATCACTCTTTGACACCTCAGTCTTAATATTCCCTGAGCTCTCAGAGATCAGGAAGTTGATTTGGAATTGAAGGCAATATTAGGGTAGAAATAAACCCAGCAGTAAAGATTTAACAGGCTCGGGCTCCTTTCTCCAGAAAAGAGAAGACTAGGGGGTTACCTGATAGAGTTCTTCAAGATTATGTCTTATAAGATCGACTCAGAGAAGATGTTTCCATTTGTGGACAAGACCAGAACTAGGGACCATAAATATTAGATAGTCACTAATAAATCCAATAGGAAATTCAGGAGAAACCTCTTTACCCAGGAGTAGGTAGAATGTGGAACTCAATCCCCCAAGAAGTAGTTGAGATGAATGTCATAGATATACCTAAGTTGGAGCTAGGTAACCAGATGAGGAAGAAAGGAATACAGTGATATGTTGATGGGGTGAGATGAAGAAGGGTGAGGGGAGGCTCATGTGGAGCATAAACATTGCCATAGACAATTTGGGATCAATGACCTGTTTCTGAACTGTAAATACTTTGTAAAAGTTTGCATTGCTTTGTAAATTACACTTTGCCTGTTCCTCATACATCAGAACTTTTAACTATTGCGGCTGAATTTTCACCATGGAGGTGGCTGGTTGCCCTAAAGGAGAAACCTGGTGATTGTGCCAAAGCCCCCCACAGCACCAGAGGAAAGTGAGATATCACAGGAGAGCCAGAGGCATCGCACCCGAGGCAAGGTTGCCCCTCACTTCATTGATGCTGACCTGAATCTAATGTTGGATGCCATAACGGAGAGGACAGAGAAGTCCTCTTCCTGGAGAATGGCAGGAGGCCAGCTCATCGTACAGCAGGGGCACCTCTCTATTCAGCATTGTCTCCCTCTGCCTCCCCTTCCTTCTGCTTTCTTACCTCCTGGTCCTGCTCCTGTCCCAATGAGCAGTCTCCTTAAGGCCTCAAAGTCCACATCTGCCTTGGAGGGCCATGTTATTGAAAGCAGATCATCACAATGAGCGAGACCTTTGCAGGAGGGAATTGAAGCCATCCAACTGGTCCTGGCCATGGAATTGCATTTTGATCTCCACAATGGTGCTCCTACTGAGCACATGGCATTGGTTATAATACCTCTGTACCTCTTTCTGGGGTTTCAATAGAGGAGTGATTAGCTATGTCTTCAAGGGTTCCCTAGAATCCATCCAAGCACTTTTGGGGGTTGGAGTGAAAATCTGAGAAAGCCTGGACTTGAGGATGATGAAGAAGTCATGGCAGCTGCCAGGAAAGTGAGCACATACACACACACATGTAGAAAGCTCTTGTCCAGTTAAACACTCAGAGGGGAGAAGCCCTTTCTGTTGATGAATCTGAGTGGGCAGTCACTGGCTGTCTTGATGGCCAACTAGGTGCAATTGATAATGCCCTGAACCTGGGAGCAAGGAGGGTGAAACCCACTGCCCTCTGTGAGGCCTTGTCTGTTGTGAAATGAATGCACTGTCTAGCTCTGGAAAAGTGGCATCAGTGAACTGTGAGATGCAGCGGTGGGCAGCCACATGTGAGATGACACTAAGCTCCGCAGCTGATCCTTGGAAGGAGCCAGAAGTGAAAAGTTCAAGGCCACTGTGACCTTGACAGCTATTGGCAAGGCTTGGCATCCAGCGCTGTGAAGTGCAAGGAGCAAGGTCTTTGGCAGCAAGAGTACAGTGGTCTTTGACCATCTGCCTGGAGAGTGGCAGTCTCCTGTGGCAATGGTTCCTGGTTATCCCTCAAGGTATTTCTATCTTTGGTGGTAGGTATTATGTTGAGGGCATGGCCTCCATTACTGTTGTGTCCCATTTCCTCTTCCATACCCTCTTGCTGCTCAGGGTTCCCCCTTTCCTGTGGAGGATGTTGCCCCTTATCACCACTGGGCCCAAAGTATGACTGCCATTCCCCCATTGGCAGCCACAGCCTTCCTTTGGACAGGTGGCCACCCGACTGTGCTTGGCTACTTTGCCCACTGCTCTACTGCACTCCAGATGCCAGGCAGTGATGACCCCATTCAATGCCTGGGCGCTGCCTGCCTACTCTCCCAGCCAAGGCACACTGTGCAGCACCAAGGACACCTCCTTACCAAATGCCGAGTCCCTTTGCCCAGTTAACCCTCTTATGGAGCTGAGGTGATGCACTGGGGCAGCCATTTGCTCAGTCTGTATCTGCTTCTCTTCAGCAGACCTGCAGCAGAAACCTCCTGAAACCCGTGCGCCCCTTCAAAATTCCACCCTTTAACTCTGACAAGCTCTTAACAAGTTCTGTAAAATAATACTTTAATTGGCCTCAATGGGGAGGAGAGAAGGGTTCCTGACCTGCCCTCCCCCTGCCCCGGTTAACATTGCCAGAGCCAGGAATGGCGTCCTGAAGCTGACATGCTGGTGAACGTTGGTATTTCCGGGCTTCGCCCACCTCCCTTTTTGACTTCAGGGGAACCGGAAAATTCAGGTCTTCGACTGTCTCCTGTGAACAATCTGATTGGCCAGTCCCTGAACTGAGCTACCCAATAAAATAATGCAATGTTGTGGTGAGGTTGTGAGTTATTGCCTTGGTCCTGTGTTGCCCTCTCGGCTGAATACTTTTAATTCAATGAGTAGTTTTGATTACATCACCAAGGAAACTGCTGAGGAGGAGTTATGGTGAATAAGAGTTTGAAAGAAGTGAGTGAGCTTCAATAGGGATAGTCATTAACCCAGGGTGCCTTAGTAAATCTGTCATTTGACTGCTTGTTAATTCAACTCTCTCATGCCGTGTGGTTGAGGAATTCTGCCAACAAGTTCTGCGATGATGTCGTCAGTATTCTGCATTTCAACCATATATTCCATAGGAAAAAGGTCAACAGGAATCAAAATCAAAAATCTGTCAAATTCGAGAGTTACATTTTTTAATGGGGTCCTGGGAGGACTGGGTGGTGCAGTGGGTTAACCACTAGATTTTGCCTCCTGCGAGTTGGATTCAAATCCAGACCACAATGATGGAATGAAAATCTCCTCTGTCTGCTGGCTGTCAGGGTCTTATATGAAATGACGCTGGGAGGTCATTACTAGCAAGGGATGCTACTGTCAGTTTGTGGATTAGGTGAGGTGCCTCGTTGAACTGAAGTAGATAGAACATTCGTTATGGATCAAACAATTCTCTAATTAGGCTTAAAGTGCTTGATGCTGGCAAGAGGGGGGTCAATAATACAGGCAATGTGAGCACCTGTGCACCAACTAGAAGCCCTGGCAAACACAAGGTCAGCTCATTCTCATGATTTCCTGGCACTTTGGGTGTGTAGCTCACTTTGAGCTAGAAGCAGCAAGGCCGAATGGTGTGTAAATTCGGGCTACGTGTTCCGTATCAGCTGCATTTCTGGCTTTGGGATTGGGACACCAGGCAGGAAGCATGGGGCAATGGTGGGGATGTTGCAAGGGTTTTTAATTTTGCTTAATTATTTCATAGGATGTGGACATCGCTGGCAAGGCCAACATTTGTTGCTCATCCTTAATTGCCCTTGAGAAGGAGGTGGTGAGCCACCTTCCTGAACCGTTGCAGTCTATGTGATGTAGGTATACCACATTATTGTTAGGAAGGGAGCTCCAGGATTTTGATCCAGCGACAGTGATGGAACAGTGACAGTGATATAATTTCAAGTCAGGATGCTATGTGGCTTCGAGGAGAACTTGCAGGTGGTGGTGTTCCCATGCATCTGCTGTCCTCGTCCTTCTAGGTGATAGAGTTCACAGGTTTAGAAGGTGCTGTTGACAGAGGTTTGATGAGTTATTGCAGTGCGCCTTGTATATGGTACACACTTCTGCCACCGTGTCACCACTGTCGGCTGTGAAGGGATTGAATATTTAAAGTGGTGTCAGTCAAGTCTTTTTTTCTTCATTCATGGGATGAGGTGTTGCTGGCTAGACCAGCATTTATTGCCGAGTGTGCAAGCAGACTTGTCATGGTGGGGTCCTCGGGTATAAGTGGCGAGGAATTTTTCTTTTTATGAAATGGTCTCTTATCCAACACAATTATAAACAGCTAGAGCCTAGAAGGGATCCTCCTTGGGTGCTACAGCTGGATTATATGGACAATGTCAAATTTAAATAAAAGCCAGGGTCTAATGGGCATGGCGTGCAGCTTTTGTGTAAAACCCTAGCTCCCTTTACAGTCACTAACTAACTGCACTGAGATATACTGGGGTGAATTGTAGGCTGCAGGTCTGTGTGTTGATAATACAAGGAGCAAATGGCCTGTAGGTGTTGCTTTGGTATCATTGGTGCCTGAAAAGGGGACCACATTTACATTGAAAGGTCAGAAGGCAGACACTGCAATTTGCACTGAAACCTGAAAGTTACATGGGAGCATAGGACTTAGGAGCAGAGTAGGTCATTCAGCCCTTCGAGCCTGCTCCACCATTTGACAAGATCATGGATGATCTGGTTGTTGTCTCAACTCTACTTTCCTGGCTGCCCCACCCCTAACAACCCGTAACTCCTTGTCTATTAATAACCTATCTAACTCAGACATTTAGTAGAGTTGATTAAGTTTCATAACATTACATATTTAAGGTTACTCTTCTGTGAAAGATTCACCTGCTGAAAAGAAATGCATTTCTGAAGCTTTGTTTAAAATGATATTGCTTTTTTGATTGCTGCCATTGCTTTTATGCTATTCTCTGGAAGGGAAAATAAGGGCTAATATGTTACTTGACATCATTTTGCACAGGTTTTCTTCTCATTTTCTGTCTAGAATGGAATGGAATCGGCTGGGATCCAAGATGGGTCGTGTCAGGACTAAGATGGTCAAGAAAGCTGCCCGAGTGATCATTGAGAAATACTACACCCGCCTTAGCAATGGCTTCCACACCAACAAAAGGGTCTGCGAGGAGATTGCCATCATCCCCAGCAAGAAACTTCGCAACATCTAGAGGGGAGGAGTCAGTGAGTTTTTAAAAATACAAATATTTTACAATACAAATATTCACTTAGGGTTAATCTGTAATTAAATTTCCCATTTACAGAAAAGGTTATTTCCCTTGCACCTATAAACAACTATGTACGAACTGCATGAAAGGATTTTTACAGTAACTTTTCAAACACGATGATTTTAGTTTTCCACAAGCACAGAAACAATATAGGATGATTTGTTTAAAATTTCGTTTTTCAACTTTCTTCTTTTTTCTACATCCCCAATCCACACTATCACTCTCCATTAGAAGCATTAACCCACAACCATCATTAGCCTTAGTCATTCTGCTAACAGACAAGTTTGTGTGGAGTAACAACAGATCCATCCTCTGTGTACTCCTCTCCCAACCCCCGAACCTCCACCCAAGGCTGACAAACTACACCTGCAAAGCAGTTCATGCAAATCTAAAAAGACAAACTGCAAATTGATTACTGCAGTCACCTGAAGATGGAATGGAATTGAAGTTAAAACAAATCATCAGAAATTTCAGTGTAAGTTCTCTCAATCTAAAAGAAGGAAGTGGCATTTGCATCGTGCCTCACGATGTCCGAAAATGCCTAACAGCCAATGAAGGACTGGAGTCACTATTAAATGTAGGAAACTTGGCAGCCGATTAGCATGCAGCAAGTTCCCACAAAGCACAATAAAATTAATGACCTACTTTTAGCTGTTGGTGATCATTTTTTTTATTTGTTCATGGGATGTGGGGTGTCACTGGCAAGGCCAGCATTTAATGCCAATACCTGATTACCCCTTGGGATGCTGGTGGTGAGCTGTCTTCTTGAACTTCAGCAGTGGTTGTGGTGTAGGTGCTCCCATTGTCCTTTTAAGGAGGGAATCCAGGATTTTGATCCAGCAATGATGAAGGAACAACGATTTATTTCCATGCTAGGATGGTGTGTGACTTGGAGGTGGCCCTGCCGATGATGATGTTCCAAGCAGCTGCTACTGCTGCTGCTGCCCTTGTCCTCCTAGAGGCTGCAGGATTGGAAGGTGCTGTCGAAGAAACCTTGGCAAATTATTGCAATGCATCTTGTAGATAGTACACACTGCAACCAGGTGTGGTAGTGGCAGAGGGAGTGAATGTTGAAGGTGGTGGATGGGGTGCCAATCAAGCAGACTGCTTCATCCTGGATAGTGCTTCTTGAGTGTTGCTGGAGCTGTACTCATATAAGGAAGTAGAGAATATTCATCACATTCCTGACCTGTGCCTTGTGGTTGGTGGACAGGCTTTGGGGAGTCAGGAGGTGAGTTACTTCTGCAGAATTCCTAGTCTCTTGACATGTTGTTGTAGCCACAGTATTTCTATGGCTGGTCCAGTTTTTAATGTGCCTTTAAGGGATGTCAACAAGATGTCAGGATGTCAGCATGTCAGCTTGCTTGGTGAGCAAATGGCTCAGGCCCTATTTACAAGGTTGCCGATAAGGCCAATTTTAAATCCAGAAGCGCATGTAATAACTTCCATGCATGTCTTAATAGGCCCCATCCTGTGCTCAAATTCACCTTTGAAATAGAAGTCAATTTAACTCCCTTTTCTTCACATACTAATTGATAAATCTGCCAGGGGGTTCTCTACCACAGTCTACGCCAAGCCTACCTTCACTGGTCACTACACGCGTTTGGATTCTTACAGTTCCATGTGCTATAAGATTGGAACATGCAAGGGTTAGAAGGTTAGGTGTCATTCTGTTGGAGATATGTTTCTCATGGAACCCAGCTAAGATGTTTGCGAGAGCTGGGCCTAGGTGGGGTCATAGAAACATAGAAACATAGAAACTAGGAGCAGGAGTAGGCCATTCAGCCCTATGAGCCTGCTCCGCCATTCATTATGATCATGGCTGATCATCCAACTCAATAGCCTGCTCCCGCTTTTTCCTCATACCCTTTGATCCCTTTTGCCCCAGGAGCTATATCTAACTCCTTCTTGAAAGCATACAATGTTTTGGTCTCAACAACTTTCTGTGGTAACGAATTCCACAGGCTCACCACTCTCTGGGTGAAGAAATTTCTCCTCATCTCAGTCCTAAATGGTCTAATCCATATCCTCAGACTGTGACCCCTGGTTCTGGACTCCCCCACCATCGGGAACATCCTTTCTGCGTCTACCCTGTTTAGTCCTGTTAGAATTTTATAGTTTTCTATGAGGTTCCCCCCTCATTCTTCTGAACTCCAGCGAATATAATCCTAATTGACTCAATCTCTCCTCATATGTCAGTCCTGCCATCCCAGGAATCAGTCGGGTAAACCTTCACTGCACTCCCTCTATAGCAAGTACATCCTTCCTCATATAAGGAGACCAAAACTGCAGATAATATTCCAGATATGGTCTCACCAAGGCCCTGTACAATTGCAGCAAGACATCCCTGTTCCTGTACTCGAATCCTCTGGCTATGAAGGCCAACATACCATTTGCCTTCTTTATCGCCTGCTGCACCTACATGCTTACCTTCAGTGACTGGTGTATAAGGACACCTAGGTCTCGTTGCACATTCCCCTCTCTCAATTTATAGCCATTCAGATAATAATCTGCCTTCCTGTTTTTGCTACCAAAGTGGATAACCTCACATTTATCCACATTATACTGCATCTGCCATGCATTTGCCCACTCACTCAGCTTGTCCAAATCACACTGAAGCATCTCTGCATCCTCCTCACAGCTCACCCTCCCACCCAGCTTTGTGTCATCTGCAAATTTGGAGATGTTACATTTAATTCTGTCATCTAAATCATTAATATATATTGTGAATAGCTGGGGTCCTGGCACCGATCCCTGCGGTACCCAACTAGTCACTGCCTGCCATTCGGAAAAAGGCTCGTTTATTCCTACTCTTTGTTTCCTGTCTGCCAACCAGTTTTCTATCCATCTCGATACACTATTCCCAATCCCATGCGCTTTCATTTTAGACGTCAATCCGTTATGTGGGACTTTGTCAAAAGCCTTCTGAAAGTCCAAATAAATCACATCCACTGGCTCCCCCTCACCAACTCTACTAGTGACATCCTCAAAAAGTTCCAGTAGATTTGTCAAGCATGATTTCCCTTTCATAAATCCATGCTGACTCTGTCCGACTCTGCCACAGTTTTCCATGTGCTTAGCTATTAAATCTTTTATAATGGGCTCTAGAATTTTCCCCACTACTGACATCAGGCTGACTGGTCTATAATTCCCTGTTTTCTCTCTACCTCCCTTTTTAAATAGTGGGGTTACATTAGCTACCCTCCAATCTGTAGGAACTGTTCCAGAGTCTATAGAATCTCAGAAGATGACCACCAATGCATCCACTATTTCTAGGGCCACTTCCTTAAGTACTCTGGGATGTAGATTATCAAATCCCAAGGATTTATTGGCCTTCAATCCCATCAATTTCCCCAACACCATTTCCCTACTAATAATGATTTCTTTCAGTTCCTCCCTCTCACTAAACCCCATGTTCCCCAACATTTCTGGCATGTTATTAGTGTCCTCCTTTGTGAAGACAGAACCGAAGTATGTATTTAGTTGGTCAGCCATTTCTTTGTTCCCCATTATAAATTCCCCTGTTTCTGACTGTAAGGGACCGACATTTGTCTTCACCAATCTTTTTCTCTTCACATATCTATAGAAACTTTTACAGTCAGTTTTTATGTTCCCTGAAAGCTTACTCTCGTACTCTGTTTTCCCCTTCTTAATCAGTCCCTTGGGCCTCCTTTGCTGAATTCTAAACTGCTCCCAATCCTCAAGGCTGTTGTTTTTTCTGGCCAATTTGTATGCCTCTTCCTTGAATCTAATACCATCTCTAATTTCCGTTGTAAGCCATGGTTTGGCCACTTTTCCTGTTTTACTTTTGCACCAGACAGGAGTAAACAATTATTGCAGTTCACCCATGCATTCTTTGAATGTTTGCCATTGCCTATCCACCGTCATCCCTTTAAGTAACGTTTCCCAATCCATCATAGCCAACACGTGCCTCATACCATCGTAGTTTCCTTTATTAAGATTATATTATGGTTGCTCATCCCCAAGGGGCCTCGCACAACTAGATTTCCAATTTTTCCTTTCTCATTACACAATACCCAGTCGAGGATGGCCTGTTCTCTCATTGGTTCCTCAATGTATTGGTCTGTATACACTCCAGGAATTCCTCCTCTACGGTATTGTTACTAATTTGATTTGCCCAATCTATATGCATATTAAAGCTACCCATAATTACAGATGTTCCTTTATTACATGCGTCTCTAATTTCCTGTTTAATGCCATTCCCAACATCACCACTACAGTTTGGGGGTCGAGATACAACCCCCACCAACGTTTTTTGCCCCTTAGTGTTTCTCAGCTCTACCCATACAGATTCCACGGGCAGAATTTTCTGCCTGTCGGCTGGGCGGGCCCGACCCAATCTCCGGTGGGCGGGGAGCTGATCCCCACTGGAGAAGCGAGCTCTGCTGCCATTTTACGTTGTCGGGCCAATTAAGGCCCACCCAGCGTGACGTCCGGCAGGAAGTGCGATGCGTTTCCTGTGCGGGCGGGGAGGATTCCCCAAAAGCGAGAGTGCGCTCTTTCACGTATGCACACGAAAGAGCGCACATCTCCCTGAGGCAAAGTGCTGCCTTAGGGAGATCGCTGACACTTTTAAAAAGATTAAAAATAGAAAATTTTAAAAATCCTTAACATGTCCCCCTCATATGACAATGTCACATGAGATGGGACATGTTCATAAATTACAGTAAAACTTTATTAAACTGTTTAAAACCCTGCATGAAACCTCATCCCGCCAGTGGATGAGGTTTCAGGTTTTCTCTATTTGCTGCTGGGGCTCCTGGCCTGCCCGCCAACCTTAAGGTTGGACGGGCAGGTCCTTTAATTGTTTAAATGATCCTGTCAATTGCCTCAATTGGTCATTGACAGGTTGGCGGGCCCGCAGCTGATTTTGCTGTGCCCCCGCCTTCCTGAAAATTTAAATGGGGCGGGTTCCCCCCGACGTCATTCCACATCATTTTACACATCGGCGAGCAGGCCCTACCTCCTGCTCGCCAACAGCAAAATTCTGCCCCACATCGTCGGAGCTAATATCTTTCCTCACTATTGCGTTAATTTCCTCTTTAACCAGCAATGCAACTCCACTGCCTTTTCCTTTTTGTCTGTCCTTCCTAAATACTGAATACCCTTGGAGGTTCAGTTCAGTTCCCATCGCTGGTCACCCTCCAGCCATGTCTCCATAATCCATACTAACATCATACCTGTTTACATCTATTTGCACGGTTAATTCTTCCACTTTATTGCGAATGCTCCTCGCGTTAAGGCACAAGGCCTTAAGGCTTGTCTTTTTAACCTAAGGCAAACCCATCTATTTGGGCATATATGGTGTCATTAAAGTTGATCTCAACTTCGTGAGTTGCCGAGTGCATAAGCTCAATGAATGCTGATTCATGCAATGGTGCCAGGTCTAGATCGCCATGACATAGTGCTGCAGTGCAAATATCTATGGCTTCCTTAAGTGCAGCATTGGTGAATAGGGTAGCAGTGTCAAATGAGCACTTGGACACAGCATTGCTATTGATATGCAAGTCCTGCATGGTCTTGGCAGATGTGAAGGAACCCTTCACCGTGTATCTGGAAACTTGTTCAAAACTGGTTGTACCAGTGGTTTATGAGTGCATGACAAAAAGCTTCAACAAAAAAATGTCTCTTTTTCAGCAATAATCAAGATACTGACGCAGTCTTTATCCACATGCAGAAAGACCTGGACAACATTCATGCTTGGGCTGATAAGTGGCAAGTAACATTCGCGCCACACAAGTGCCATGCAATAACATTTCCAACAAGAGAGAATCGAACCATCTCCTCTTGGCATTCAATGGCATTAACATTGCTGAATTCCCCACTATCACCATCCTAGGAACTCCCTTTCCTTGACATACCATTGACCAGAAATTAAACTGGATTAGCCAAATAAATGCTATTGGTACAAGAGCAGGTCAGAGGCTGGAAATCCTGCAGTGAGTACCTCGCCTCCTGACTCCCCATCATCTACAATGCACAACTCAAGAGTTTGATGGAATATTCTCCACTTTCCAGGGTTAGCGCAGCTCCAGCAACACTCAAGAATCTCAACACCATCCAGGACAAAGCAGCCCGTTTGATTGGCACCCCATCCACCACCTTAAACATTCACTCAATTCACCACTGACACAGTGTGTACCATATACAAGATGTACTGCAGCAATTCACCCAGACTCCTTTGATAGCACTTTCCAAACCCACGAACTCTACCTCCTAGAAGGACATGGACAGCAGATGCCGGGGAACACCTCCACCTGAAAGTTTCCCTCCCAGCCACACACCATCCTGATGTAGAACTATATCTCCGTTCCTTCACTGTTGCTGGGTCAAAGTCCTGGAACTTCCTTCCTAACAACACTCTGGATATACCTACACCCAATGGACTGCAGCGGTTCAAGAAGGCAGCTCACCAGCATCATCTCAAGGGTATTTAGGGATGGGCAATAAATGCTGGCCTTGCCTGTGATGTCCACATCCCGTGAAAAAATACATTTTTTAAAACTCAGTCGTTTGTTCAGCCTTTGAAGCAGTGCAACAGATGGCTGAGTTCAATCAATGAAAATAGCAAAGCACAGTGTACAATTGACATAGTAAAATCTGAATCTCAATATTGTTCAATGCAGAAGAGCACTTTATCCACTGGATAAATTAATCAAATGCATCTGAAGACTTTTCCATTTTCACAATGTTGGTCAACTTAATGCCCTACCATCTTATCATATAGCTTTGCCTTATGATATGTGAAGTTAACAATAACTTTTAAACTTACCTGCCAAATGGTTCCTGATTCTAGAACATGCTTCCCCCATGGTTCCCTGCACCTCTAGCTGGCATGAACCACAATTCTTTCAGAAACCTTCAGAATCTGGCCCAACTCCTTGAAAATTGGGGGAGTCTGAAATCACCACCCCCGCAAGGGAGCTACCAGCATTAGGATTATTGTATGCGGGCTCACAACCCACACACTTATCCCATGCCCTTAAAAATACCATTTGGTGGAAATGGGGTGGGAATCCTGGAATCAGGTTCCACCTGCTCTTCCTCCTGGCAACTGACACAGATTGAGACAGAACAGCAAAATCAAGCTATCCACCTCAGTTTAACATTTCATGTAAAAGGCACCACCTCTGACTGTGCAGTGCTTCTTCAGTACTGCACTGGCTTGTCAGCCTAGATTATGTGCTCAAATCTCTGCTGTGTGGGTTGAACCCACATTTTTTTGACTCCTAGGTGATTGATACCTCTAAACCAAAGTTGATACCCACCTACTCATGTAAATTTGACAGAAGATTGGTGGAAGCCTCAGAAAAACAGCATCGTGCTTGTTTTATACCTGACACTTAGTGTGGTCTGGTGATCCATTCCAACTCTTAGGTCAGTATTTTTCCCTTGTCGGACGGGCTTGGCGGGAGCAGGCGGGGACGGTTGGGAAGCCGACTGCTGCCCGTGATTGGCTCTGCAACATGATTTCACGCGGGCGGGAAAGTTAAGGCCCGCCCTGCATGGATCACAAGCAGCAGCGCTCAGTGCTACCTATGCGGGTGGGGGGAGGAGCAAGAGCAGGCCTGGAGCGCAGTTCGCACATGCGTGCGAAAGATTAAAAATTAATAAAATGAATAAAAAATTAATAAAGACGGTAACATTTTTAAAAAAACATGTCCCCGCATGTGACTCTATCACATGAGATGGGACATGTTTTTATTTCCAAAATGAAGTTTTTATTTAATGTTTATTTGCTTTGGGAGACCTCGCCCGCTCGTGGATGAGGCTTCCTAAAAAATGTAAAGGCCATTTGGCCTTTTCGCCTGCCCGCCAACTGTAAGGTTGGATGGGCAGTGTAAATTTGAATTTAATTAGCTTGTTAATGGCCTTAATAGGCCTTTTAATTATCGGCGGGTGCGCAGCCGACTCTGGCGCGTGCTCGCTGAATGAAATATCATGCGAGTGCGCGATGACATCAGGACGCATGCCCGACGTCACCGCGCTTCATTTTACGCTCGTGCCCCCACGCCGAGTGTAAAATTCCGCCCTTACAATTGACACTTGATTCGTCTATTGATCAAATCCATGTCCTATATATGATATTTGATGAGATTATTGATCCATTCCTTGTATTATTTCTGACATCTTACAAACAGAATAGATCTGTATGCTTTGTATCAGACACTTGATGTCGTGCAGTGATCCATCCCATATTTTGTACCTGGCATCGTCTAATCATCACAATTCAACATGAGAAAGCGAGGGGCAGAAACCAACTTGTGCAGGTTGTGCTGGTGGAGGTTGTTTGATCTGAGCTGTTCTGAACAGGTGTCCTATATTCAGTACAAGGACATGAAATAAACACTCTAACTTGGGTACTGGTTAAAAAAAAGTCCTATAGATTCCAGCATACCCATGATCAGCTGCTCGCAGTATGAACAGGGATTGATCCTTTGTTTGAATGCATGGCTCGAGCATGTTGCATATTAGAGACTTAGGAGGGCATTTAGCACCTGATCAATGGGCACTGCTTGGGCGAATTTTTCGGGCACCGCCTTTAATATCTTGTAGATGAAATGTTAAACTGGGGCCCAGGTTTTTGTCCCCGGATCCGGTGCTCGGAGTCAGATTTCCTGGCTCGGCGAACTCGGCCTTTTGAATTGTGTGCCTGCAGGTTGGATTTTTGGTCGGGGGTGGTGGGGGTGGTGGGGGGGATTGCAAGCTGAAATAGGAGTTGGGGTGGGCGACCCCGGAACGAGTGCGGAGGCTGTTGGGTGTGGAGGCGGGCTGGGTGGCCTGCCTCTGTGCTCCGGCAGTGTTAGAATAACTTTTTAAAAAGAATAAAACAAAAAAAGCCCTCCAACCCTCGCCCCTCACCCCCTCACTCTCCCACACACGCCCCCTGCCCCATCCATGCCAACTCCCCTCACTCCCCAACCCACCCTTCCATGGCCCATCATAACCCATATGCCAGCTAATGCTGCTGCCCACCCCAAATGGCCCCTCATATACCCTAATGCCACCTCATACTCTGCTACCCACCTCCATGGCCCCTCATTCCCCTATGCCAACCTATGCCCATCTACCCATTCACATGGCCTCTCATACTCCCATGCCAACTTAGTGGCAATTCATGCCAACCCATGCCCCCACCCACAACCCTTTTCCCTTTACCCCTCCATGCCAACATGCCTAGTACCCTTGGACAGTTCCTTGGCAGTTCTCACAGCTGGACCATTCTTTAACAGTTCTTTGACAGCTGGACAGTTCCAATGAGCTTGTGAGTAAAAAGTGCATAATCATGTTCATTGCTAACAATCCCAAAGTGTGTCTTACTTCTCCCAAAGGGTACCTTACCTCTCTAAAGGGGTATCCTGGCTAGCCAAATGATTCCACCAAGTTCAGACTTCCTCTTACTTGGTCTAATCGGCACACTCCAGGTTTCGCACTCCTGGCCTACCAAAATCCCACTTCAGTGGAGGCAGCTGGTGATTTTAGTAGCCAGTGGCCTCCGTGAATTGCGCATGGGCGAACCCTGGCCTGGCTCCACTTTTGCTCCCCCCAAGATGGAAAATGCCGGGTTCGGGAGCGGAACTTAAAAATTTCAGCCATTTCCGGGATTTTCGCCATGAAGGAGAGCCTCTCTAGCGTGGCAGAAAGCTGGGCCTGAATCTCTGTCTTTTCAGGTGCACATTAAAGACTCCACAGTCTAAAGAACTGAAGTACAATTGCCCCAGTGCCCTAGGCAACATTTATCCTTCAACCAAAACCATTACGATTCAGTGTGAAACTTGTCGTCACATTTCTCTACAATAGTGACGACACTTCAAAAGTACCTAATTGGCTGTGGAGCACTTTGGGATGCACCGAGGTGAAGAAAGGTGATGTATAAATTCAATTTTCCTCCTCCCTTTCTTGCTCTCTTTCTTCCTTTTTTTCTCTCTTCATCCCTTCCTCCCTTCCTCACTTCCTCCCGTCCTCTCTTCCTCTCTTCCTGGCTTCCTCTCTTTTTCTCTCTCTCTCTCTCTCACCTTTTTTGGGAAAACAAACCCTTGTAGCAGCTTGGATCGGGATTCAGATTCCAAGCTATTTTGAGCCAGGGTCTTACCACTGATTGGCAGCTCATTACAAACTGATATTGCTTGGGTTGCCCCAAACAGCGGTAAGTGGCTCTGTGGCCTCAGTATAACAGGGTGGCCCCATCAGCCGTCAAATGATAGAGTGAAAAGTAATCAAACGCTGGGATTGAGCTAATGGAAAATAAATACCCAAAAGGCTAGTCTTGTTGGACACACTTTTTCCATCAAATTTGATTCGGCTCTGAAACACGACCCAATTAAACTCGAATTTCGAGTGATTAAGAATAATTAATTCCATAATCTCAGAATGTTATGTTTTCATTGTCTGCTACTCAGTCAAACCCAGGGGAGGCCAGGACATTATTGCCAACCCTGCATAATTTAACATGACAAGAGAAACCTTTGGATAATGTTCAGAAAGAAACAGAGAGAAAAAAATGTAAAACAGTGACTCAATAATGGAATCCAGCAAGGAGGAGGGTGGTGGGGTTTGGGGGCTGGGGGTGGTTTGTGGAAAGAAGCACTTTGTGTAATAGACCGGAACTTTGAGCTAAACTTACTTTACAATGGATACACTTCAAAAGTACTTCATTGGCTGGAAATTTCTTTGAGATATCCGGTGGTCATGAAAAATGCTATATAAATACAAATCTTTCTTTTTCATTCTTTTAGGTCTCAAAACATTTTGGGTGGAATTTAATGCCCTCCTCTATGGTGAGTTTGGTGGTGGGGGGGCATTTAATCAGGCAGGGGGGTAGCATGTGGGGGCCCCACTGCCTTCCTGCCTCCATCCCAATTAAGACCGTGGCGGGAAGGCCCGTGGATGCCTTTCCTGCCCTATTGTCAATTGAGTATCCTAAAGGGCAATTAATGCTCATTTAAGAGCCTCTTCCCACCACCGCTGGTATTAACCCAGAAGCAGGCCAGGCTGTCGCCTTGTGTGGAGCATGACATGCAAACCTGTGCAGTGGTGTCCCTCGTTTAAAGGCACTCAGTACCTGCTCAAGGCAGTTGGCATTGGAAAGCAAAGTTAAGACGTGAGAGCCATACCCGGCCCTTGTTCCAAACCCTCTATGCCCTCCTCCCCTGCAATCCCCCACCCCATGAAACTCCTCCTGCCATCACTTGCCTCTGGTCTGGGTCACTCCATGATCCTGGACGTCCAGTGGGTGTTGTGTCAGCAGCGGTCACCACTTCCCTGGTGGCACTGCTGAGCAAAAGAGCTGCCGGCCTCTGCTTGGCCAGCAGATCTCGACGGGCAGGACTTTCTGCCCCCAGGGTCCTGATCCTGTGGAAAGCCCAGCAGTGACTTCTCAATTCCCTGACTGACACATAATACTGGCGTGCCTTCCTGAAGGAGGCAGCACAGGTCTTTTGCTGGGTCTCCAGCCAGTGGAGGAGACCCCAGTTGCCTCCATAAAATTCCCTCAATTTTATGGGACACCTTCATCTGCAATTTTCTTACCTTCCAATTCACATATCATTCTGAATTGGCCATTTATTGCCAATACCTTGTTGTCACTGTGTCAGAATCCCGGACCTACCTACCCAATACCACCATAGTGGGTGCATTTTATTACGACGACGACTTCAGATGTTCAAGAAGAAGGCCCACAACCACCTTTTCAGGATATGTTTGTCCACATCCCAAGAATATATAATTAAAATTATCCATTTAGTTCTGCATTCAATCGCTACAGATTTTATCATTTAAATATGCCAACTGACAATAGACTGACTGCCTGAAATCACTAGCTTTCAAGACATTAGGAACCTATGTGATGGAAAGAAGCAACAAGCTATTCTCTGGAACACCAAGGTTATGTGCCTTAAATAGAAACTTATTCATTAGCATCAGGAGAGCAGCTTCATGATGAATAAGTGATTCTTGGTAAACGTATTTAGTGGTCTACGCAGCCAAAGGGATGACCTGTGGTTTTAAATCACAAAGGACGAGTAATATCCCTCAGTTATTGTTACTGGGTTGTTCTGACACCATGTTTTGTTGTCATGTTCAGGAGAGGTGTGTAATAATCATAACTTGCAATGGTTTGGAATACTGACCTGGAGAACTATGTTTAAATCTCACCTGATACTCATGCTAGTCTTCCTCTGTATCTAGAGAAAACTTCACCATCTCCTCAGGATCATTTAGAGAAGTTTAATAGGAAAAATGTAACCAAGAAGGTATCATCTACATTTTTTTAGTATTCTTCTTGATGAGTTAGCCATAACATTGCTGAAGCTTAAAGAGGTGGTAGATAGATTTTTGAAATATTGGGGAGTCGAGGGCTATGAGGAGCTGGCACGAAAGAGAAGTTGAGGCCTGGGGCAGATCAGCCATGGTCTTATTGAATGGTGGGACAGGCTTGAGGGGCCGAATGGCCTACTCCTGCTTCTGTTTCTTATGTTCTTATGAAGTCTGGGACCATGTCCATTGGATGAACTCACCTTCTCCAAAGAGGGGCATTACTAGAAAGAATAATTTCAGGAAATAACACTTTGAGATACAGTACATGAGTAATTTTTGAGACATAAAGAGTTGTAAGTGCTCAGGACGAACAGCTGACTTTGAATTTCCAGTCCACAATGCCACTGGAGATTTTCCTTGCTCCATGTTTACGCTGTTGTAAAGTAATTGTTGGAGTTTGATTGCTTTGATTAATCAACAACTCCGTTATTGGTATATCATGCGATTACGAAGATGGTAGAAGGCAAACTAGCTGGACTTGGTCTTTTTCTTCTTTTGCAATTCCTATGTCTATGGGCAGAATTTTCTGCCTGTTGGGTGGGCGGAGTGGGAATGGGCGCGGACTCGATCGCTGCTTGTGATTGGGTCCATGCTGGCATTTTATGCGGGTGGGCCAATTAAGGCCCGCCCAGCATGAATCGCGGCTCCCGAGGGCAGCGGGAGTGGGCGGGTGGCGGGGGGACTGCAATGCCTGCCAGGTCCAATGGCGACCCGGTGGCCTGTTTAAAAAAGTTGCTGCAGCCTTTCAAAGACTGTGAATCATGGCCAGTGGAAGAGTGAGTACCATGTTGGCACTGGTCACTTAACCCAGCAGATAGGCTTTCCCCACCGGTGCCCCCCACCCCAAGCCTGAGTGTAGTGACTGCATTGAATAATTGACGGCATGTGTCCTTCGCTGGGTGGGCCAGCAGATATTGCCCATGCCGAGGTCATCCTGAGAGGGTGTTGAAGAGATGGGTTCTGCCCCCTCAGCATGTGGTACACAGTGAGCCACATGACTGTTTTGGGGGCAACCTGGAGAAGCTGCACTGAGGCGCAGAGCTGGAACTCCAGGACATGTCAAAGTCAGGGTGATGACAAGCTGGGAGGGGAGCTTCAAGGTGCTGTGGCACCGATCGATCTGCTGCCCTCTGCCCTCCACACGTTTGCGCCTCCTTGCTATGGAAGGTTAGACCGTGTGGTGCCTAATGTGATGTAGGCAGCATTTGGAGCGGAGATCTCAGGCCTTATCATCTGACAGATATAGCTGACTGTTTCCCTTGAGAGATGGAGCCTCCTTCAACACTGCACCTCAGACATATTGAGGTAGCTGCTTCGCCGCCTGTATACCCTGGCAGCAGGATAGTGGCGTCTTCTGTGGCCCCTTCCGCCTTGGACTTCCTCTTGGCCCTGCGCCCCTTGTGCCTGCGCCTGTTCGCCCAAAGGTGCTGCCCTGGAGGCTGAATGTGCACTCCTGGCCTCCTCCTTATTCCATCCCTCCCTTCCTCCTCAGAACAGGTGCCTCCAGTGGAGAGTTCAGCTCCCATTCCCAGGCTAAGGAAAGGCTTCCTGAAACTTGCAGGCCCAAAAAAGGTTCCTCACTGCAGAGTGCTGACGTGAAGGTTGTGAGTCCAGTCCAAGCAGCTGGTATGCGTTTTGAAGTATTGCAGATGACACAGGCAAGAATCAGTAACTTTGAAAAATCAATATTTGACTGAGCACACTCGTGATCCCACTGAGCCCTCTTATCCCACCCGTGGATGAGGCTTATACAAATGTGTCCTACCCGCCTGCCCATTGCGCCTGTGCACCAACCTGAAGATTGCACGGGCGCCGAAAAATCACCATTGATTGGCACCTCAAGGGCCTTAAGTGGCCCGTTAATTAATGGCGGGCGCGCATCGGAGATCAACACGCGCCCGCCCAATAAAATATTGCGATGGGTCGCAGTGACGTTGGGACACTTGCCCGACATCACCGCGCATCATTTTACGCGTGGGTATGCGGGGGCCCACCCCCACACGCCAACGGGAAAATTCTGGGCCATATCTTTCTCTCCGTCCGGTGACCCAATGGATGGTTGGCATTCCAACCAAAAACCTTAAGACTGACTAAGCTATATGAATCAGATTGTGTTAAGGTAATTATGATTGGGGTAACTAATATTCTATCACTAAATGTCCATTGCATATTTGATAAATGTCAAACATAATAAAGCCATTTGTGTTCAAAATTTAGCTTGTATGGAGTTTGTAAAATTATGTTAAAAACTAATTCTACTCAGAGAAATCATATCCCAGTTTAACTCAAGCCACTTGAGCAATGCTGGGCATAAATATTATAAATTGCAAGATACAATCATTTCAGAAAATAACATTTTGGGATACAGTATGCAAGTAATTTGAGATATGACAGCTGGTAAGTCTAGCATGCTTGGGAGGGACAGATGACTTTGGACCTATAGTTCCCAAAGCTTTCCACCAATGGTGCAGTATTTAGTTGAGTTGTTCCCTAACAGGTGCTTGAGGGAGGAATTGAGTCACTGCATACAAACAATTTGTTTGAATTGTTCAAATATTTATTTGATTGACAGTTGCTTAAATTGCCTGGGTCCAACTCAGCTTTGAGGGTATTTTCAACTTGTTCTTGTTCAAATCTGGAGCTTCCAAAAAGAATTATAAGGGAAATTATACTTATACCTTCACACAGGTGCCTCTAACTCAGTAAATAAAGTAAATAAGGAGAAATTATTTCCATTGGCAAGAGGGTCGGCAACCAGGGGACATGGATTTGAGGTAATGGACAAAAGAACCAGAGGGGGAGATTTTTTTCACGCAGCGAGTTGTGATACGGAATGTACTGCCTGAAAGGGCGCTAGAAGCAGATTCAATAGTAACTCTGAAAAAGAACTGGATATACTTGAAAAGGAAAATAAATGCAGAGCTATGGGGAAAGAGATTATTACATTGCTCTTTCAAAGAGCCAGCACAGACACGCTGGGCTGAATGACCTCCTGCATTGCTTTGACTGCTTAATAAATTTGTTGAAATATAAAATCTGAGACAATGTTTAGTGCTGTGATATTCTGCCACCTTTTGAAGGCTAGGAGAATTCCATGAAGGCAAAGCAGAGAACCAGTCACTGTTGTAAAACTATTAAGGAAAGAGTTGGTATTTATATAACACCTTTCACACTGCACAACATTATAAAGTACTTCAACAGCCAATGAGTTACTTTGGCAGTGTAGTCATTGTGTAATGTAGGAAAAGGCAGCTGTCAATTCGTGCCCAACATGATCCCACCATCAGCAACCAGATAAATAGACTGGTATTCTGTGTAAGTGGTGTTGGCTGAGGGAGAAATGTTGACCAGGGCTAACCTGAACAAGCTGTCTGTTCACTATGCAGAAATGCTACTAATCGTACCCAGATCACAGAACTTCTGAACATATTTTCTGGGACATTGGCAGTTAGAGCTCACCTTCCAATAGTCTGAAGCATGGGAGCTAAAATATCCAGGGCCAAAAAGCCCTAAAAGAAACACAAAAAATATGTAATTTCTGTGCTAACTTTGTGTGTAGTCTGCCTCTTTAGATTGAAAGATAATCTCTTCTAAATCAAACACCTGAGTTCTGAATGAGCTTCTTCAGAATCCTCAATCTAACAGTAGAGGAGAGACAATGCTGAAAAATATTATGTTGACAGACTAAAACTGAACTCCTTAGCATACAGTGGTAGCTATTTAAAAGATGCCCATTCTCATTTTAAGAGGATTATTCCGTCTTCTTGTATGTCAGCCTTGGCTTAGTCTTGCCTCTGAGTCAGGAGATCTAGGGCTTTAGCTCAAAAATCTAAACTGACACTCCCATGCAGTACTGAGGGACTGCTGCACTGTTGAAAAAGCCATCTTTTGAATGAGATGTTATACCAAGGTCCCTTTTTTGGTGGATGTGGCTCTATTTCAAAGAGTGGGGGGGAAGTCGGGGGGAGGGGTGGTGGCATGAGTGGTGGTCAACATCACAAAAACAGATTATGTTGACAGTATCACGTTGCTGTGTACAGGAGCTTGCTGTCTGCAGATTGGCTGCTACCTTTTCTACGTTACAACAGTGACTATGCTTCAAAAGTATTGGCCGTAAAGCAAGTTGAGACGTACGGTGGTCATAAAAGGCACTAAATAAATGTAAGGCCTTTTTATTACAGAGCAATTTCATGAATTATGACATTCTATGCTTTGAGGTAGATCCATTCCATGTTTCAAAATTGACCCACTCTGTGTTTCACATTGGATCATGCATATTTTGGGCTAGATCTATTCAATCAATCCTAGAACCAATCTACATTTTGCAACAGATCAGTTCCATGTTTTGAGTTAATTCCAGCCCATATTTTGTGATGTTGCATCATATATTTACTTCATGTTTTGTCATTCATCCAGTCTGTGTTTTGTGAATGATGTAGCCAGCTGTATGATTGACACAGGAAGCCTTCTGAGGCATGAGCTCATGATTGAGGGAAATGGTGCAATGAACAATTTGCTCAATATATTTAAACATCAGAAATGCTGTGTGTCCTTTATTCAGTACATACAGTATATGAAGGAGAATAACAGATAAATGGAGAGGAGTTGCAAGACTGTAATGTTCAATTGATTTGTTCTGTTATAAATCACAATGGTGAAGAAATTAATGCGTTGGTCTCCGTTTTGAGATGGTCCTTCTTTCTTGGACTCTATTAACGGCACAATTGTCTGCGATTTTTCGTGGCCCATCCAACCTTACCAGGCGGCCTTTACATTTTTCATCAAACCTCATCCACAGGCGGGATGAGATTTCCATGAAGAAATAAAACATAAATAAATTTCTGTGGACAGCATTTTCATAAGCTAAATTTTCAGGTGATTGATTGTGATGCATGGACACTGTTTTTCAGCTTCTGAAACCTTTATTTTTGCTTTTTCAGGTCTTCAGCTCCCTGAGGCAGCTCTCTGCCTTCAGGGAGCTTTCTGTCAGCGTTGGCCTACATTGACGGCATTGCCAGCCCTCTTCCCGCCCCCACCCCAGCCAGCCAGCGTGAAATCATGGTCAGGGGCTGATCGAGGTTAGCAGTCTGTTTCTTGGCTGATCCCGGGCCTGTTGATCGCTCCTGCCCGCCAAGCTGAAAATTCAGGCCTATGTGTGGGGCTTGATTAGTGGACAGACTGTAGACAAACTCTGGCATCTGCTTAACACTTATTTATTAGTACTACAACTAAACAGGTTACAGAGTGGTAATGTTGCTCCTAGGCATGGTGTTCCAACCTCTCTCTCTCTCTCTCTCTCTCGAGAGAGAGATTGAGAGAGAGGGAGAGAGAGAGAATCTAACACATGACTGACTGATGCCAATGGTGATCATCATCCATGTTATACACATGTCCCATCTGCTAACCTTTTGTACTACAATCTCCGAGTTCTGCTATTATACACAACACATTGAGGATATTGGGTCGACTGAAAACAGCAATTAATTCATGGACCAGGATTTTACAGCTTTGTCGCAGTGTGTCTCCTCCTGGCAGATGCAGCGAGCCATTTAAATCTCCATTCAGTTCAGCGGGACCACAATATCCCGCCAGCAGGAGGGGCCGTAAAATCCTGAATATGGGGTTCAGATCATCCAATAAACCATGAGAATACAGCCCAATTAGTTAAAGAAAGAAAAAACTTGCATTTATAAAGCACCATTCACAATCTCAGGATGTCTCAAAACACTTTACAGTCAAGGAAGTACTTCTAGAAGTGTTATGATAACAATGTAGGAAACAGGTTGCCAATTTGTGCATAGCAAGGTCACAAACAACAATGTGATCAGATAATCTGTTGTGGTAATGTGGACTGAGGGATAAATATTGGTCAGGACAGAGAACTCCCCAGCTCTTCTTCGAGCATCATGGGACCCTTTACATCAGCCTGAGAGGGCACATAGACCTCAGTTTAACATCTCATCTAAAAGACAGCACCTCCGACAGGGCAGCATTGCATACTCAGTATTGTACTAAAGTGCCATCCTGGATTTTGTTTGCTCAAGTCCTTGGACTTGAATCCACGGCCTTCTGACTCAAAGATAAGATTGGATCCGGCAGGATTCATTTATCATATTTCAGATTATACAGATTATTTTCTTGTGTTACAACCATTGTGTCAGCCTAAGCCTTGCAGAATTTTGGCAAGCTCGGCGGTGAATTATGAAAGGAGCTTGCCATCCTCTAACAGGCACTGTGAACCTTTCCATCTGTATGCAGAAGCCTTTATAGGTTATGAGTGGATGGGTATCCAGATGAGTTGGAAACTCACCCGCTGCTCCAGAAACAGACTGTTGTACAGGTTACACACATTTCAGGCAGCTGCAATTCAGAGCCCATGTAAATCTCATTGACCAACCCCATTTGGAGACCATTCCCACCAGTTAACAGCAGACAAAGGTAGGAACAGTCTTACCTGGCATCTCAAAGGCTGCCAGGGTGAGCTGCTCAAAGAGCAGCCTGTGGAGCCCATAGCCCAGACTCCTGGGCAGTGGGAAGTGGGGATCCTGTTGGTCATTGGGGAGGAGGAGAAAATGAAATGGATCACGCCCCTAACTCGTGTAATTGCAAACTAAAGGGTGATGGATCACAGCCAGAAAAGAGTTCCTCTGGCTGAATTATATGAGCTTTCCAGTGACTCAGTTTTCAATTTGAGCAACCCCTGCTATTACCACAGGACCCCAGCGTGTAATAATAATCTGGCAATACATCATTGCAAAAACTGAAAGGGCGAATGTTATATTCCCTCTGTGCAACTTCATAAATGAAAAGTAAATGTTGCCAACAGAGGATCCCAGCACATTCAACGGATTGGGGGAGGGAGAGGTGGCGGGAGGGGATGGAAGGGTGTTGTGAAGTTATGAGGGTTTGGAGGGGTACCTGAAATTCTTTAAATGGCAGCTGTTGTTGTAGGCACAAGTCCTCAGCTTTCTGTGTGCCTCTCAGCACTGCAGTCTGCTAGCGGGTGGGAAGGGAAAGAGAAGGTGATAAGAGAAAAGAGGGTGGGAATTGAGAAAATGAGTTGTCAACATAAAGATTGCATGAGATAGTGGAGGTCTAAATCCAGAACATAGAGACCTGAGGATGGAACTAAATTCATCCTTGGGCCTCTTGGTAAAAGTTCAGCTGAGGCCTGCAGGTAGGTGTGAGGGGCTGCTGGGAAAAGTGGGCTGATGTCTCCCTTCGATTCACATGTTGGGGGCCATGTTGTTTGAGTGGTTTCCAGCAGTCCCTTTAAGGACAGTTGGTTAGGCTGTTCAAGACCGGGAAATACCAGTTGGAGCTTCTGTGTCAGAAGTTCTGGGCAGCCCCAATTATGTTATCGGTCCAGGCCAGAAATGAGCAATATTGAAATGAAGCTTGCACTCATCTCAGGCAGCTGCAATTCAGCAGAGGGCTAAACACCTATACAGATCAAGGCCTATAAATTGGACCACAACAATGTTAAATTTAAAACAAAACCAAAATATCACAGGTGCTAGAAATCTGAAATAACAACAGAAAATGATGGAAATACTCAGCTGGTCAGGCAGCATCAATGGAGTGAAACAGAGATAATGGGCAGGATTTTAGTGAGCCAATGGGGGTCAGAGAGCCATCAGGGAATCCCTGTCAGTTCTGTGGGAGAGGCCTGAAGGAATCAAATGTCCTTCAGACACATAAGTGGCCTCTGGCGATTGGGGTCCCTGGTGACTGAAGCCCCGCTCACCGAAACTGCTGAACAATCAGAGGCTGGCGGCTACCCATGCAGCTAGTGCTAGCAGGAACGGTGGCTGCTGGTGGCACTCCACCCACCAGAGGCCCAGGATCGGCATGGGACCCCAGGCCAAAGGCAAGTGAGTGTGGAATGGTGGGGGAGTCATACGGACTCGAAACGTTAACTGTATCCCTTTCCGCAGATGCTGTCAGACCTGCTGAGTTTTTCCAGCTATTTTTGTTTTTGTTTCAGATTTCCAGCGTCCACAGTATTTTGCTTTTATCTTAGAGAAATTGAGGTGGCTGATGTCACTTTGGCAGTTCTCAATGAAAGGATCGTGGGAGGGTAGGAGGCCAGAGGGAGGAGCCCAGGTGGAGGGAGAATACTGGAGATGAGTGAAAAGGCCGGCCGTGTGAAGGGAGGACTCCTGGCCAAAGAAGTGAGCGTGGAGGCGACGAGAATGAGCTCAAGGCAGTGCCAGCTTGAAATTCATTGCAGAGGGGGTATAAGGCGATGAAGATGAGGCCTCTGCAGGGGACAGAACATTCAGGCTCAGTGAGGGGAAGGTAAGAGAGTATGGCGAATTCTTGGCAAGGGGTGACATTTGAAGAAGAGATGGGGCAGAACCATCCCAGATGTGCACTAAGTGATGTAGCGGGCGGGTAAATGATGTTTTACCCGCAGGCCGCGATGGCGGGTTTTCACGTTGTATCGTCCCAAACCTTTCGCATTAATTACGCGTTCCTGGGATACACGCCGTTTAGATGGCGGACGGGCTTTGATTCTCCTGCCATTCCGTCACCTTGGTGCTTCATCACGCCAGGCACCACATTTAAAGAACAGCCCGCGCTCAGTGCTTCCAGCCCAGGACTGCAGCAAAGAAGACATGGCCTAAAAAGGCAAGAAGACTGCAGCCCCCGAGTGCCTTTTGGACGTCATGGAGCCCACTGTGGTGTCCTCTACCCTGGCTCTGGCCACAGGAGGGGCAGCTACATTACCACTCCAGCATGGCAGGCGGTGGCAGTGGTGATCAGTGCCAATGTTGCACAGAAGAGGTTGACCATCCAATGCAGATAGAGGATGAATGATCTCATCCGTGCAGACAGGGTATGGCAACCATCTCATCACTCTAAACTCACACACTCAAGCCCATCACACATTCATTGGCATCTCACTCACTGCCAGCTCAAGGGACATCACCACCCATTGTCACACAAACACTCACATCTCCATCTGGCCTCATCTTGTCTGGAGACTGCCTCCTCAGCCCTCACCATCTTGAGGCCACTTGCACAGGTCAACATGTGTCCCCACACACACACCCTGGGTTACCCTCCTTCCCCAGTACAGTTCTCATCCTATAGCCTCTTCCCTTGCCTGAGGCCATTTCTCCCCCTTCCTCAAGCAAGGCCTTGCCCTGTAGCCGTTGAAAAGGCTGATCTGGTAGATAGAGACCTATCCATGAGGCCCCCTAAAAGTGATGTGGTGTAGCCTGTGAAGCCTGGCGCTGAGGACAGTGAGTACTGCCTGAAGCAAGATAGGCAAACAAACCTTGAAGTCCCGAGCGAAGTGCAGCCCACCAAGTGCATGCCTTATAAATGCTGTTGTGAAACACATCGGTGTGTTTTCCCACCGATGTGGGTGGACAATGCAGCAGGGGGTGGGGGCGGGGAAATAAATCCGGTGGGCTGGCCTAATAATGAAATGCTGATGTATTACAATGAGGTTCCCGATGTCCGATGGTGGGGGATGTGGCCTAGAAGATCGCAAACTGACTTCACAACGTCATGAAGCCGATTTTTGACCTTCTCGCCATATTGTCCACTCACACCAACAAACACGCCTGATGCTAGCAGGCACAGAAAATCACAGCCCTGGAATTGGAGGGAAGGGAAGGAAAGGAAAGATCCAGAGGGGTGTTGGTACCCACAAGTTGTTGAAGTTTGCATTCCTTCACCCCTGAAAGAAAGATTACATTTTTTTTGTTAAAGCGCCAGATGGGACAAAGGATGAAATGAAACTGCGGATCAGGGCAGCTTTGAGACAGAGTGAGTCGGTGCTGCTTAAGAAAAAGTTTGAGTGTGTGCATGTGGTGGCTCATGGCATTGAGAGTTTAAACCCCCAAAGGTTCAGCTGAAGAGTTGTTTAGTGCAGATTACCTCTCAGTAAGGTCGCTGAATAATCAATCACTTTTATCGTGGCAGCTTGTGCAACCTTTACTTTTGAGGGCGGATTGTTTGAGATTAGACATTGAGTCAGTTGTCTGCTTAAACGGAGGTGTGTGCATTTGCCTCTCACTAAACAACTCCACGTTGGCTCTGCGGTGATTTTTTTTTACAAGTCATTTATTTTCTTGAACACTTAAGTTGCTTTGTGTCAGGTACCAATCCATGGGCCCAAGAAGGGAGGGCAAGCAAATAGTTTGAGTGTTCTTGCCTGTGCTATGTTGTGCCTAAGTGCTGTGATATGTGCATGAGGTGTTAAGAGAAATCAAATGGACTTTAGTATCTAGATTAGTTCAATCAGGTGCCATGATATTAAATTCCTGTTTAGTGTGTAATAGATTGGTTACTCCATAGCAACAGTGCCTTCTACATTTGTACATCGAAGGACATCTCAGAGCCTTTGACAAGAAGAAGAGAGGCACTGACCCAGAAGAGAAAGCACAAAGCATTTAGGGGTGAAGGCCCAGTCTAAGATTTTTAAAAAGGCTTTTCAAGGAGTTGGGATAGGCAGTGGCATAGTGATAATGTCACTGGACTTGTAATCCAGAGGACGAGACTAATATTTCTTCAAGGTCTGGGGAAATAGCAGCTGTGGAATTTAAATTCAAAGAATATATCTGGAGTTAAAAGAAGTCTCAGTAATGATGAGCATGAAACAACCATATTGTCGTAAAGACCCATCTGGATTACTAATGCCCGTTAAGGATCGCAATCTGCCATCCTTTCCAAACCTGGCGTACATGTGTCACCAGAGCACATCTATGTGGTCAACACTTAACTGCCCTCTCAAATGGCCTAGCAAACCACTCAGTTGCACCGAACTGCTACAAAGTCAACATGGAATGAAAGCGGACCGATCAACCGGCATCAACCTAAGAACTGGAAACAACATTGGCACACCCAGCTCTGTCGACCCCACAAACATCTGGAGGCTTGTACCAAAATTGGGAGAGCTATCTCACAGACTAGTCAAGCAACAGCCTGACATAGTCATGCTTTCGGAATCATACCTTACAAATCATATCCCAGACACCACCATTACCATCCCTGGGCATGTCCTGTCTCACCGACACCAGCAGAGGTAGCGGCACAGTGGTATACAGCTGGGAGGGAATTGTCCAGGGAGTCCTAAACATCAACTGCAGGCCTCATGAAGTCTCATGGCATCAGGTCAAACATGGGCAAGGAAATCTCCTGCTGATTACCATGGACTGCTCTCCCTCGGCTGATAATCAGTGCTCCTCCATGTTGAACACAAGTTGGAGGAAACACTGAGAATGGCAAGGGCGCAGAATGTACACTGGGTGGGGGACTTCAATGTCCATTGCCAAGAGTGGCTCGGTAGCACCACTACTGATGGAGCTAGCCGAGTCCTAAAGGACATAGCTGCTAGACTGGGTCTGTGGCAGGTGGTGAGGGGACCAACAAGAGGGAAACACATACTTGACCTCATCCTCACCAGTCTACCCATCGCAGATGCAGCTGTCCAAAACAGTAATAGTAGGATCAATGCACAGTCCTTGTGCAGATGAAGTCCCCACTTCACGTTGAGGACACCCTCCATCGTGTGGTGAGGCACTGTCACTGTGCTAAATGGAATACATTTTGAACAGATCTAGCAACTCAAGACTGGGCATCCGTGAAGTGGTGTGGGCCATCATCAGCAGTAGAATTGTATTCAACCACAGTCTGAAACCTCATAGTCCGGTATATCCCCTACATTACCATTACAACCAAGCCTAGTTCAATGAAGAGTGCAGGAGGGCATGACAGGAGCAGCACCAGGTATACCTAAAAATGAGGTGTCATCCTGTTGAAGCTATAACACAGGGCCACTTATATGCCAAACAATGGAAACAGCATTTGATAGACAGAGCTAAGCAATCCCACAACCAACGGATCAGGTCAAAGCTTTGCAGTTCAGTCCATTCCAGTTGTTAATGGTGATGGACAATTAACAGCTAACTAGATGAGAAGGCTCCTCAAACATCCCCATCCTCAATAATGTGGGAGTCCAGCACATCAGCGCAAAAGACAAGGCTGAAGCATTTGCAACAATCTTCAACCAGAGCTTCCAGGTGAGTGATTGACCTCCTCCTGAGGTCACTAGCATCACGGATGCCAGTCTTCAGACAATTCGATTCACTCCGTGTGATATCAAGAAATGGCTGAAGGCACTGGATACTACAAAGGCTATGGGCCCTGACAACATTGCGACAATAGTACAGAAGACTTGTGCTCCACAACCAGCCATGTCCCGAGCCAAGCTGTTCCAGTAAAGCGACAACACTGACATCTACACAGCTATGTGGAAAACTGTCCAGGTTTGTCCTGTCCACAAAATGCAGGATAGATCCAATGTGGCCAATTACTACCCCATTAGCCTATTCTCGATCATCAACGAAGTGATGGAAAGTGTTATCGACAGTGCTATCAAGTGGCATTTACATATCAATAACCTGCTCGCTGACACTCAGCTTGGATTCTGCCAGATCCTGACCTCATTACAGCCTCTGCCCAAACTTAGACAAAAGAGCTGAGGAGAGAGTGACTGCCCTTGACATCAAGGCAGCATTTGGCCGAGTCTGGCATCAATGAGTCTCAGATAAACTGAAGTCAATGGGAATCATGGACATATCCGACCCCTCCTGTGCAATTTCACATGCACATCCCCCCCACCGCACCCATTCCCCCCTTCACTCTCCTTCCCCCTGGAACCCCTTCCACCCCCCCCACCTAGTCCTCCACCGTCCCCCCCCCAGCCCCTATACTGCCCCCCCCCCCCACTTAGTCCTCCCCCCCGCTTGACCCCTTCCTCCAGCCTCACTCCTATCCCCTTCCTGCCTCCTTCCTCCACTCTTGCTTGTCCCTCCATCCTTACTCCCTTCCCTTTTCACACCCATTCCTCCCTCTGGACCCCTTTACCTCTCTGCACCTCTTCCTCCCCCTGGACACCCTCCACTCTCCGCATCCTTCCCTTACACCTTCCCCCCCCGCCTTACACCTACCTCTCCAGTTGCCATCTTCTCCCCTGTTACTCCCTCCTTCCCCCCGATCTCCCTCCTCCCAACCTCCCCCCCAACACCTTCACTCCCCCCACCAACATCACCCCCCGACACTGTCATTCCTCCCCTCCCAACCTCACCCCCCTGACACCTCCATTAGCCCCCTTCCCAAACTCACCCCCCAACACCTTCATTTCCCACCTCTCAACCTCACCCCCCCCCAACACCTTTAATCCTCCCTCACCCAACCTCACCCCCGACACCTCTTTCTCTCCCAGCCGATCCTAGACCTCCCTCTCCATCCCCTCGACCATCATCCATTGTGAGCAGACCCTCAATGGTGACTTTCCAACTTCTGGAAGCTGCTTCGCAGCAGAGCCACGTCCATGAGAATCCACCCAGCATGCCATGGACATTCCTCCAGGGTACAGCTGCTCTCGGGCTCCAGCATCTTCTGCTCCTCGGATGTCCATGATGTGACTAAGGCCCTGATGGATAAGTCCCAACTTCTGTGCATCACACTTGTCAAGACGTGTTCTACACCGGTGTGTTTTCCTGCCGATGTGGGCAGATGATCCAGCTGGTTGGGGGGGGAATGATTCCAGCAGGCTGGCCTGATAATGATATACTTGTGTATTACAATGAGGTTCCCGAGGTCTGATGGCAGAGAACGTGGCCCGCCATCGGGCTGAGCAGGTGATTGCAAACTGGTTTCACGCTGTCCTGAAACCGATTGTGCCATATCGTCCGCTCACACCACTGAACGTGCCCGACGCCAGCGGGCACGGAAAATCCCGGCCTATAATTCTGTTCCTTCACTGTCACTGAGTCAAAATCCTGTGAATCCCTATAACAGCACTCTGCCTGTACCTCCGCCAGATGGAATGCAGCGGTTCAAGAAGGTGCTCACCACCGCCTTCTCAAGGGCAATTAAGGATGGGCAATAAATGCTGGCCCGGCCAGTGATGACCACATCCCATGAACGAGCTGGTCAAAGTGAGCTTGGGAGAGATCTCGAAGTGCTGCAACGGATGGATCAGCCTCAAATGATTGAATGGAGAGAGTGGAAGCAGACAGGAACCCTGTGTCCAAAGGACAGAGGGATAGGACACCGATTTAGGGGAAATCCCTCAGTAAGCGTGGAAGATGAAAACAAAGGAAGGAGCACCTTGAAATCCATCTATGGGGGCAGTCACTGTAAGATTGAGCAGCCTTGACTAGCACTGGCTCCAGCCAGTAAAACCAAACCTGGGACCATGTGATACCAGCAAGGTAAATTTCAAATTTAAACAGGAAATGCTGGAAACTCTCAGCAGGTCAGATAACATTTGTTGAGAGAAACCGAGTTAATGTTTTTTGCTCGATGACCTTTCAAGGTAATTTTAAAGTGCTCCTGTGGTTTAGTTAATAGCACTCTTGCCTTTGAGTCAGAAGACTCAAGTTCCACTCCAGGACTCGAGTTCAAAAATCAAGGCTAACATTCTAGTGCAGTACTGAGGAAGCCCTGCACTGTCGGAGGTGCCATCTTTCAAATGAGACATTAAACTATAGCCCCGAGTGCCCCTCTCAGCATGGCATTATTTTGAAAACGAGAAGGGCAGTTCCCCTGGTGTTAAAACAGAAAATGCTAGAAATACTCAGCTTGCCAGGCAGCATCTGTGGAGAGTGAAAGAAAGGTCAATGACCTTTCATCAGAGCTGGGTAACTTTAGAAATCTAAAACGTTTTAGGCAAGTGAAGCGATTGGAGGGGGTAAAAGAACAACAGTGAAGACCTGTGATAGGGTGGAAGACAGGAGAGATTAAGTAACAAAAGAGTTGGTGCAGAGCCAAGGGGAGTGGCAATGGGACAAGTAAAGAAACAGAAGATGTGTCTAGAGGAGGTGTGAATGGGAGAATGATGAACAGCTGCCATCTGGAAGCAAGACAAAGAGAAAAACAATGGTAAAAGTAAATCCTAAACTAGATAAAGGAAACAAAATGGCGAGGCAGAGATTATGGTCTGAAATTGTTGAACTCAATGTTGAGATTAGAATGTTACTAATTACCTAATTGGATGAAGTGCTGTTCCTTGAGTTTATGGCCTGAATTTTTCCCTCATTGGGCGCGTGTGATTGGCGGGCCCGGGAGCGGTCGGGAAATGAGCCCCCAACCGCAGTTTCACGCTGGCTGCCCAATTAACGGCCAGCTAGTGTGAAATGCGTGCTGAGAAGCTCAGCGCTGCCGGGGTGGGGGCGGGAAGAGAGTGGGCAACAACATCACCGTGGGCGTGGGTGAGCGCTTCAAGAGAGCTTCCTGAAGGCAGGCAGCTGCCTCAGGGAACTGCAGACCTCCAAATAATTTTTTAAAAGCATAAAAAAGCTGCAAAAAATGTCCATGCAGTACAATCAAGCACCAGAAAGCATGCCTCATAAAATTGCTGTCCCCAGATATTTCTTTTTTATTTTATTTCTTAATGGAAATTACATCCTGCCCTTGGATAAGGTTTCATGAAAAATGTAAAGGCCGCCTGGCCGATTCATCCATCCGCCAACCGTAAGGTTGGACAGGCCATGAAAAATCGCTTCCAATTGCGCCGTTTATGGGCTTAATTGCCCATTTAGTTGTCAGCAGACGCGCTTTCGACTGCTGTGCGTGCCCGCCATGCGAAATATCGTGCAAGTGCACGATGACGTCGGGATGCTCGCCCTGACATCATCGCAGGCAATTTTACACCTGATTAGGTCGGACCCACACCCGCCCGCGGAACGTAAAATTCTGCCCTATGTTAAGAACACTGCAGCAGGCTAAGGACAGAGAGAAAGGTGGAGAATTAAAATGACAGGTAACTGGAAGCTCAGGCTCATGCTTGTGGACTGAATGGACGAGTTCCACAACGCGATCACCCAATCTGAGTTTGGTCTCCCCAGTGTCGAGTAGGTTGCATTGTGAACTGCGAACACACTACACCAAATTGAAAGACGTACAAGGAAATCACTGCTTCACCTGGAAGGAGTGTTTTGGGCCTTGGGCGGTGAGGAGGAAGGAGGTGAAAGGGTATGCGTTGCATCTCGTGCACCTTCAGGGAAAGGTGCTACAGGAAAGAGTGTTGGGGGCGATTGAGAAGTGTCACAGAAATAACGGTCCCTTTGTAAAGCTGAAAGGGGAAGGCAGAGGAAGATGTGCTCATTAGTGACAGAAATGGTGGAGGAGATTTGGCTGAATAAGGAGGGCGGTGGGATGAATGTAAGGGCAAGGAGAAAACTGTTAATTTGTCTGGGAGGCAGGAGAAGAGGTGACAGCAGAAATGCAGGAAATGGGTTGAACATGGTCGAGATCTCCGTCAACCACAGTTGGGGGGGCGGGGGGGGGCGGGGTGTGTGGGGTGGGGGTGGGGGGGTCCACAACTGAAGGAAGAGGAAGCAATGGTGGAAGCACTGTTATGGAAGATTGCATCATTAGGGCAAATGTGACAGAATCAGAGAAACTAGGAGAAGGGAATGGAGTCCTTACAGAAGCAAGGTGTGAAACAATGTAGTCAAAGCTAGCTGTGGGAGTCAATGGACTTATAGTGAGTATTGTGACGTTGGCTGATAGATGTTGGTTCCTTGATAGCCTATCCCCAGAAATGGAGGAAGAGAAGTCAAGGAAGGGAAGAGTCAGAGAAGGACCATATAAAGGTGAGAGAAGGGTGGAAATTGGAAGAAAAGTTGATGAAATTTTCCAGCTCAGGACAAGAGCAGCAAATGGCATCAATTTGGTCATCAATATACTGGAAAAAGAGTTGAAGGAGGGCTCCTAAGTAGGAGAAACAAAAAATGTTCCACACATCACACAAAAGGCAGGTATACCACGCACGTACCCATAGCAACACCTTTCGTTTGGAGGAAGTGAGTGGAGCTGAAGGAGAAATTGTCCAATGTGAGAATAAGTTCAGTCAGTCAGAGGAGGTCGAGGAGTGGATGGAGACTGGATGAGCTTCTGTGCAGTGGAGAAGCAGGGAGCCCTCAGACCATCCTGGTGGGGAATGGATGTATAGACAGATTTAAAACATCTATGACTAAAGTGAGACGAATAAGGTCAAGATTATCCCTGGTGACCTCACCAATATTTATCGATCAACCAACATCACAAAGGCCAGGATTTTGAGCTCGGCAGGTGGGTGTGGTTGGCGGGCCTGGGAGCGGGTGGGAAATGGCCCGCTGCCCGCGATCAGCCCCCGACTGTGATTTCACGATGGCGGGCCAATGCGGCTGCAGACGCCAGGTGGGAGGGCAGGTCGGGTATGCACTCGGCAGCCCCCCCCCCGGTTTTCTGATGAGTGCCTCACTGTCCTCCTCGAGGAGGTGGCTGCCAGGAGGAGCACCCTTGTCCCCAGGGATGGAAGGAAAGGCCACCGCACCTTACAAAAAGAACTTGGGAGGAGGTGGCAGCACTGGTCAGCAGCCATGATGCAGTCCGGTGTACCTGGGTCCAGTGCCGCAAGAGATTTAACAATCTGTGCTCAGGAAGGGTGAGCACCATGTTGGCATGGATCAGTGTGTTGAAGTGTTAAGCGTTGGCCATCCCCCCGTGGAGCTCAGGGTGTTAGAGTCTGAGTGACAGCTGTCAATGACGCTGGAGTTGGCCAAGGGGGTGAGCCCTGGCTGCTTGGGCTGAGTTTCTTGGGGCTCGAGGGCTATGACTCAGATGTGCCCTGCCAGGTGCTCCTCAGATGGGGCCAGGCTGCAATGGCGCTGCAGATAGAGAGTGGACTAATCAATGCTCCTCTGTCCTTTCAGGAGAAATCGGCCCATAGCAACATTGAAAGGTCGGAGACCGGCGGAGGCCCCACTAACCTCCTAATCTTATCCAGATTTGAGCAGGATGCCTTGGAGCTGGAGAGGCACCTTGGTCAACCGGCCGCAAAGAGGCTGGGGTGTCAGATGAAGGTAAGAGTCCCGCGCACAGAGGTGAGAGTTTCAGATGCTGCAAACATTGTTGTGGTAGTCTCATCATTGATGGGAGCCTCAAAACTGGATTCGCCATTGATCATTGAAAGACAATGGCACCATGATGCAAATCACCATTGTGTCACCAGAGTGCCTGGCATGCACAGTCACAATGTGATGACTTAACTAATGACATGTCATTGTTCTCCCTTATGTTTGCCACCACACACCAAATTGCAGGGCCCGAAAGACCCACCCCTGATGTCAGAGAACCGCCAGTCTCCACATACACCTGTGTCACACCCACTCTCTAAACCAGGCACCAGTGCAGATACTGGCACCTCGGATGGCATTGGATCTCTGGCCAGAATGTCGGAGCACAGCAGTGAGGGCACTTCACACCCGTCTGAGGTGCAGGCAGAGGCAGAGAGTGCCCAAGGTGCCGGCAGTCGGAGGACTGCTGGAGACCCGGACGATGCTGAGTCAAAGGCAGGTGATGAGCCTCTGGAGTCATCCATTAGGCGGCAGATGCTGGATGTCAGCGAGATGTGCGGGAGGATCTGACGGAGATCCATGAGGGTATGTGTGCCATGGTGTCCATTATGGAGGAGTCCATGCGGTGCATGAGCACTGCTTGACTCTCATGGCCGAGCGCACTGCCTCCTCCATTGAGAGAGTGGCAACTCTCATGGAGATGCAGCTCCAGGAGCACAGTCAGGGGTTCCTGGGGTTGTGCTCGGACCTGCAAGTCCTCACACAGGCACTGACTCAGGTAGTCAGTGTTCGTGTGGGAGATGAATGAGGTACCCAGTATCCCAGCTAGGTGCCCGTCCATCAATGGTGAGCAGGGAGGTCCACAGCGACCTCAAGTTGGCGTACGAGCAGCCTATCGTCTCTGCGGGCTCCTCTCAGGGCGCCGTGGATGATGGCAGCTGCTTCTCTGCCCCTCTGCCAGTGACCATGGCATTCCATGAGGCTGCAATGACTGTGGAACTGGCCGCAGCCTCCCAGGCGGGGACAGCACAGGCTCCACTGGCCAGAGGTTGACTGCCAAGGTCATCAAGGCCAACAGGGCAGCAGAGTCAGCAGGCTGGCTCCAATGCTGGTGCCAGCAAAGGGGGAGTACCAAGATATAGCACTCTCAAACGTAAGTTTTAGGCACCATGAGCACAAGAGGGACAGTTCACTGGTGATCATCTATTGTATTATGTTTTGTTTAATTTAACTGGTCTGGGGTTGAAGACCAGAGAAAGTTCTGTTAATTTGTTTTGACTGTCAACATGAGATAAATTTTCTTCTGTCACAATTGCCTGAGTTCTTCACCTTTTTCCTTTAATGTGGTGCAGGATATGCTAGTATGTAATGATGGCCGTGGCTTTGTAACTTTATTGCACAGGCACTGAGTGTATTTTGGGGCCAAAGGAAAGGGTCATTTCAGACATCCGGGATGGAGGCGGCAGTCCTGACATGAGGTGGTAGCGCTTATTTGGCAGCCTAGCTGGAGGAGCGTTGGATCAAGGTGCCGTCCTGGTGTTCCTGCCTTCCTGGAGGTTCAGAGGTCTGCCTCCTCACCCTCAGCGTTCTCCTCACTGTGCTCCTCTTCTGACTCATTACTGGATTCATCCTCTATGGCCTGTGGAGCTGCCTCAAGATCCTCTTCCTCCAGTGAGACCCCCCTTGCCAGTGCCAGATTGTAGAAAGTGCAGCATGCAACCACTATCATTGACACCCATTCTGGGGGGTACTGTAGTGCTCCCCCTGAACAGTCCAGGCATCGGAAGCGAGTTTTCGGGAGAACTATGGCCAACTATATCACTGCCCTTGTAAAGGCGTGGCTCCTGTTGTACTACTGCTCTGCCTCTGTTCTTGGGTGTCGGAGAGGCGTCATGAGCCACCTTTTCAAGGGATAGCCGTTGTCACCCAGCAGCCATCCACCCAATCGGGCTGGAGCACTGAAGAGCCTCGGCACCTGGGAGTGTCTCAGGATGTACGCATTATGGGAACTGCCTGGGTACCTACACAGACTTGCAGAATCTGCATCCTGTGATCACACACTATCTGCACGTTCATGGAGTGGAAGCCCTTCCTGTTGACGAAGGCACCCGGCTCACCTGCTGGTGCCTTGATGGCCACATGTGTTCGGTCTATTGCACCCTGGACGCGAGGGAACCCAGCAATCACAGTAAATCCTCTGGCTCGCTCTGTCTGGCTGGCCTCACCCATACAGAAATGAATGAAAGTCAATACCCACCTGAACAGAGCTTCTGTCACCAACTTGACACAACTGTGGACAGTTGATTGGGAGACTCCACACAGATCCCCCACTGAGCTAGAAAGAGCCGGAGGCATAGAAGTTGAGGGCCACTGTGACCTTCAGAGCCACTGGCATGGGGTGTCCACCCACACAGTTGGAGGTGATCTCAGGCCCAATCATCTGACAAATGGATGTCACAGTCTCCCTGGAGAGGCGGAACTTCCTTTGGCATTGCATCTCGGGCATATTGAGGTAGCTGCATCGCCTCCTGTAAACCCTGGCAGCAGGATAGTGGCATCTTCTGCGGCCCCTTCCACCTTGGACTTCCTGCTGCCCCTGCGCCCCTTGTGCCTGCACCTCTCCTCCTGCAAGTCACTCCCCTGGAAGCTGCATAGGGACATGTGACCTCCTCTCCCTTCTGCCCCTCTTTTCCTCCTCAGGGGAGGTGCCTCCAGCAGAGACCACAATACCCATTACCAGGGTAACAGAGGGCTGTCTAATACCTGGTCGACACAGTCTGAACTCTCTGGGGTCCTTGGAGACACCAAGGAATCCTGAAATGAACCCTGGAAGTACTAACAATGAAGCCCCGAACAGAGATGAAGCTGTCATATACCAATAAGTCACCAGCAGCAAACTATCTACCAAACTCTCACTACTCACACCGGCAATGCTGCTGAGCCTTTTTATTCCCGCCTATGGATGAGGTTTTTGAAATTGTCGGCTGGCTGCCTGCCCATTTTGCATGTGCAATGAGCGCAAAATCGCATGGGCAATGAAAAATTGGCATCAGTTGACTTTTAAATGGCCTTAACTGGGCTCTTAATTAATGGCACACGCATGTGCCCGCCGAGCCAAATATTGCACGTGATTTTGCCCTATCGGGTCGGACACGCACCTGCAGGATGTAAAATTCTGTCCGAAAACAGATTATCTGGTCGTTATCACATTGCTGTTTGGAGCATTGCGGTTTGCTGAGCCTAAATTGGGTGCTGTGTTTCCCACATTAAGAGTATTTCGTCATAAAGTGCTTTTGGACATTCTGTGATTGTGAAAGGCCCGATATAAATGCAATTCTTTATTTTCTTTCCCCAGGCCCACATTTAAAGAAGTTGGGCTGCCGCTGTTCCCCCACAACCAACACCACCCCCCCCCCCCACCCCCACCCCACCACCACCCCCCACCCCGCTCCGATCACTGCATCTCTTCTCTAGCCTCCCCCTGCACTTACAGTCTTCGATCTTACTTTCCAGCATCCTACCTCCTGAGGCCTGGCATATGATCCCATCGCCGTCCTCCTATCCCCCCCATCTGCTGCCAACTTTCAATTTCCCTCCAGCCTCTGTTTCCTATCTCCCCTCCCACAGCCTGCATTTACCTCAATGATTCTAGTAATGGCCCAATCTTAGTCTCCTCGTTATTGGTGAGTTTTTCTTGCCTCACTGACTCAATTGAAAAAAGGCTCGAAGCCCAATATCAGGGAGCTTTAGGGGTCTCACAGTTTAGGTGCAGGGAAACTACCCAGTGCCTGCCCTGGAACTTCTACCCCATGACTTCACCTGTAATATAAGTGAAGGCATTGCAAACATTTAAACTTTTTTTTTACTATTTTGCTTTATTGGAGACCTTTAACAGGGGGCCAGAGGGATTAGGGATCAGGTGGCATCAATTGAGAGTCTGAAGAATTTGAGCAAGGAGGGGATGGGAGGTCATTGGGGTTGTCCCTGGAGGAGACTGCAGGGGGACAGGGCACTATGGAGCCCTTGGGGAGAGGGTGTGGAGATCATGGCTGGGGAGGGTAACAGGAGTGCATTGGTGGGTTCATGGTGAAGGGGCAATTTCTGGAGATGTAACAAGGTAGCTTGGTGAGCTGTGGGAAGCACAACTGTATCTCCCGGCCCAGCAGCAGTGCTGGAAAGGCCTCATCTCTCTTCAAATGTTTGTAATCCTGGCCGGTGTTAAAGCTGGAATAGAGAAAAACATCTTAAGCACGCAGCCTCATGAGGGAACCATTAGCACCTGAGAGCAGATTGTCACTTGTCCCCAATCCTACCTTTGTTAAAACTAGAGTTGGCCAGGTTTGAAGCAGATTGGGTCTGAGTTTGACATTTTTAATTTACCTTGTCCAGATGGCATTAATCACAATATTTTAATCTCCATTGGATACAAGAGTAGTGCAGGAGGACTAGAGGGTTGCTAATGTAATATCACTTTTGAAGAAAAGGAGAGGGATCAAACAGGAAACTACAGGCCAGTCAGTCTAATAGGGAAGTTATCGGAAGCCACTATCAGGGACAAAATAACCTTTCATTTGGAAAGGCATGGGTGTACAATTGAGAATCAGCATGATTTATTAAAGACAAATTGGCCTGAGTTTTCGCTCCTGGATTGAGAGTGCAGAGTTGGGACAATTCCCAGCTCAGCAAAATCAACCGAGGAAAAGTTGCCTCAGAAATTCAGATTTTCATTCTGAGGGAGTGGGTAAAATGGGAATCATGGTGGGCAACCCTGGAAAGAGTTTGAAGGCTGCCAGAGGTGGAGGCAGGCTGGGTATAAGGCAGGTTTTGATGCTCCAGCACTTTGTCAAAGGTATGAAAACTGGAATAAGACAAAAAACAGCCCTCAAGTGCTCACCCCTCATGTCTCCTCACCCCCAGCTCCCCATGCCCCATCCATGCCAGCCCATGCCAATCAATGCCCTCACCCAACCCCCTTTGACCCTCATACCCCCCATACCAATCTATACACCTCAACCCATGCCATGGCCATTTTATGACTGCTATGTCAACGTATGCTCCTCAACCCACCCCATGGCCCTTTATAGCCCCCATGGCAACTTAGTACCAACTTATGCCAGCCCATTTACTTCACCCACCATCTTTGCCCTTACACCTAAAATGCCAACTCACCCAATATCTACCATGGGTAGACCTCAGGACCCATGCTGAGATTAAATAAAGTTTTTAAGTGTCTAGTGTTGAATTCACTGTTTAAAACATAAACATGCTCATTTATAAAACCTATTCACTATGTTTAACTTCCTTTAATTCCTTACAAAAACAAGCATTTGTATTCATAGTCCATTATAGTGGTTATAACTACTTGGAGCTATCAATCAAACTGTGAACTGATAGGCACTCCACTGTGATAATGAAAGGGTATGAAATCAATAATGCAGTACCAATCCTGTAATGATAACCCTCAGGCTTATGTCAAGCTTGGCAGTTCTCTTGACAGTTCCCCTGATAGCTCTCTTGACATTTCAAATCAGCTTGATAGTTCTACTCAGTTTATGCGCTTTTTATACACATTCGTGTCTAATTTTAACAACCCCAAAGGGCACCTTACCTCTCCGACAGGGCACCTTACCTCTCTGAAAGATGCCCCAGGAGCATATCTGGACAGAGTACCCTACCTCTTCAAAAGGGTACCCTACCTCTCCAAAGAACTCCAGAAGCTTTAGACTTTCTCCCACCTGGTTTAAAGTGCACAAGTTGTGTTTTGGATCCACAAGCCAAAATCAGATCTGACTGAGGCAGCTGCACTTTAACATGTGCAGTTGCCTCCATGAACCATGGAAGTGTAATTTAAAATCTGCCCCCCTTCCCCTCCTTGTGAAAATAGTGGGGTCAGGATTTGGGGGTGGGACTTCTGGATTTGTGCCTCTGCCGTCATTTTCACTAAGGTGGAGAGCCTCTCTGTCTGTCTGTTCAGGTCATTGGCCAGGATTTTCCGGCTCTGCCTTGGCGGGACCAGCCGTGAGGGATGCGGCTGCCCAGCCAAAAGTCCATTAACTTTCGGCAGGACTGGACGATCCCGTGGTGGGCGGGACTGGAAAATCCCGCCCACTGTGTCTGATTAACTTGATGGAATTCGCTTGATGGGTTAACAGTGAAGGTTGATCAAGGTAGTGCAATAGATAAGAAGGCATTCGACACAGGAAGTTTGTTAAGAAGATGGCAATGCATGGAATTAAGGTAAAGGTGGCGGTATGATACAAAATTGGCTGACAGTAAGCAAAGGGTGGTGTTGGAGAGATGTATTTTAAATTGAAGGTTTTCCAACAGAGACAGTGGTGTAGTGGTAATGTCACTGGGTGAGTAATTTAATGGCCAAGCTTAATGCTCTGGGTTATGAGTTCAAATCCCATCACACCAGCCTGTAGAATTTAAATTTAATTAATAAAATCTGGAATTGAACGGTGACTGTGATAGTTGTCATTGATATTTGCATCTCTCATTGATTGCTGTGAAAACCCATCTGGTTTACTAATATTCTTTAGGGAAGGAAATCTGCCATCCTTGCCTGGCATGTGACTACAGACCTGCAGCAATGTGGCTGACTTTTAACTGGCCTCTGAAATGGCCTAGCAAAAGCCACTCAGTTCAAGGGCAATTAGGGATGGGAAACAAATGCTGGCCTTGCCAGTGACACCCTCATCCCATAAAATACTTAAAAGAAATGTGGTTTGCAGTGGTGTTTCCCAGTTTTGGCTCCATTACTCTTTACGACTTTTAAATGACCTAGGCTCAGGTGTAGCGAAAACCATTTTAAAGTTTGCAGATGATACAAAACTTGGCAAAGTAGTAAATAGGATAATTATAGACTTCAGGATATTATGGATTGGGTGGTGACATGGGGAGAAGCATGGGAAATGGAGCCCAATGTGGAGAAGTGTGAAGTGATGCACTTTGGGAGGACTAATATAGAAAGATAGTTTATTATAAATGGCACAACTTTGAAAACTGTCGATGTGCTGACAGACCTTGGTGTCTACATATACAAATCCTTAAAGGTAGCAGGGTCAGTTAATGAGGTAGTTAAAAAGCACATGGGTTACATGGGTGTATAAATTGAGGAATGGAATATAAAAGCAAAGAGATCATGCTAGAACTTTATAAATCACTGGTTAGACCTCAATTGGAGTATTATGGACAAATCTGGGCATTGGTACTTCACAAAAACTGTAAAGATTTCGGATAGTGTGCAGAGGAGAGTTTGGAAAAGTTAAGACTGTTCTCCTTAGAACAGGAAAAATTAAGAGGTGATTTAATAGACGTTACAAGATGGTGAGAGGTTTTGATAGAGTAGATGGAGAAAAACCATTCCCTCTGGCAAGTGGGTCAATAGATTCCAAACCGGTAGCAAACTATCTAGAGGGGAGATGAGAAGAAATCTTTTGCACTCAGAGAGTTGTCAGGATCTGGAATGTTCGACCTGAAAAGCTAGTGGAAGCTGATTCCATAAATACTTTTAGAAGAGAATTGCACAGCCCCTTGAAGATCAGAAACTTACACGTTTATGGAGAGAAAACTGAAATGTGGAACTTAGCATAACTGGGCTAGCACAGGCAGGATGGGCAAAATGGCCTCATTTTGCACTGTAAATTTCTATGGTTCTATAAGCTTTCCATCAGACCCAACCCATCCATTTTTTCAAGTTAAAATTATTTGCATTAATTCTGAATCTTTGCTAATGTTTGTTTATGTGTCAACCCAATTTAATGCATTATAAACCCAGCCCAAGTTAGGATCATTCAATGAGTTAGCAATTTATGTTACATGTGTTCAATTCACGAAGAGCCATGTGCATCCTCACCACTCTATTATTTTATTTCAGACTCGAGGAAGCGGGAGCTTCCTGCTAATTCTCACTTCCACTCTGACGATCAAACCCAGCAGAAGTAGACAGGGCAGAAAACAACATAGCACAGGGTACGACTGAGACAGGACTACAAACCAATACATCTGGAGAAGAAGTAGGAAGGCTGCAAGGGAAAGGGCAAGCAGAAGGCCATGTCGGAGCAAGTGAATCCTGAATTCCCAACCAATTTCCTGAGAGTGACAAGAGGCTCTGACACAGACAGTGTCAATCTAGATAAAGTGAGAGAGGCGTTGGAATCTGGTCAATGATTCATGAAGGAACTGGCAGTGGCATGTTGGAGTCAGGTCAATGGTTGGGTAGGAATTGAGACTTACATCTTGGACATAGATTGATAATTGGTGAGAGAACTGTAAACAATGTATTGGAGCCAGGTCAATGATTGGTAGGGATGTAGGCAATAACACAGTGGCAGTGGTGTAAGTAGTGACAAACTGGGATCAGGTTAATGATTGATGGAGAAGGCAAGTTAGAAGTCAATGATTTATGAAGTTACTTATTGGACACAGATTAATAATTGGTTGATGAGCTGGTAATGACGCTTTGAAGTCAAGTGAATTGTTGGTTAGGGAGATAATATTTATGGATTGGAAGCCTGAGAACAGTATGTAATGGTTTTGTTACTGGACTGGAAATCCAAAAGCCTGGACTAATAATCCAGTCATGCAAATCTCACCATGGCAGTTGGAGAATTTCTGTTTTAAAAATTTGGAAATAAAAAGCTGATGTCAGCAAAAGTAACGATGAAGCTGTCAGATTGTCATAAAAACCCAATTGGTTCATTGATGTCCTTGAGGGAAGAAATTCTATCGTCCTTACCTGGTCTGGCCTGTATGTGACTCCAATCACACATCAGTGTGGTTGACTCTTAACCACCATCTCAAGTTACATGGAGAGGCTAGAGCAGTGGATCTCAAAATGCGGTATGCAGATCGCTGGTGGTCCATGAGGGCCCTCCAAGTAGTCCGCGGGCTGGGAAAAATGCAAGTTATTGATGCGCAACATCACACCATCGAAAGCAGTGTCATTCTTCCTATTAATTCTGATGAGTTTTTTGCGATAGCAAATGAAAAAGGGTGGGGTAGGCTAGGCAGTTTTCAGGGTCTTTTGTCTGCCTAACTGGTCTGTGGATGAAAAAGGTTGAAAACACTGGATTGGGAAGCTGGAATTATCCTCCTTAGAGCAGAGAAACTTAATGCGAGAATTAATAGAGGTGATGGTGAGATTTAACAGAGGTTTTCAGAATTTGAATAGAATATATATCATGAATGGTTTTGATAGAGTAAATAAGAAAAACTGTTTGCAGTGCAGAAGGCGGTCACAGGTTTAAGGTGATTGGCAAAAATAGAAGCAGAGGAAACACTTACTTTACACAGCGAGTTGTGATCTGGAATCCACAGCCTGGGCAGGTGGTGGAAGCAGATTCAATGGCCAGGACCTTTAGGTCGGCGAGTGGGGGGGGGCGGGGCCCACTCGCCGACGCGTGAACTGATGCAGGATGGTGTCGGGCGGAACTCTGCGTCATTTCAATATTCAGGTCAGCGGGGACGCAGCCGAGTCAGCTGTGCGCCGGCCGACCTGTTAATGGCCTATTGATGCCATTTAAAAAACAATTGAGATACTTAATGGACCTGCCTGTCCAACCTTAAGGTTGGCGGGCAGGCCGGGAGCCCTGGCGGACTTCAGAAGAAAACATGAAACCTCATCGACGGGCGAGATGAGGGTTCATGAGAGTTTTTAACATTTTAATAAATGTTTGACTTAAAGTGATGGACATGTCCCAACTCATGTGATAGTGTCACATGAGGGGACATGTCAGGGAAATTTTATTTTTGCCCCTTTGCCATTTTTGAATTTGGTGCCGATCTTCCTGAGGCAGCACTTAACCTCAGGGAGCTGAGTGTGCTCTTTTGTGCACATGCGCGAAAGAGCGCACTTTCGGCTTAGGGAAACCCCCCCACCCCCACCCCCCGCCCACACAGCATAGCACTTCCTGGCAGACGTCACGCTGGGCGGGCCTTAATTGGCCTGCCCACGTAAAATGGCGGTGCGGCCCTGATTGGGGGCGTCGATCGGAGGCGTGCCCGCCCGTGCCTGCTCCTGCACTTCCCCCCCAATGGGGGGAGAATTCTTCCCAATAAGTAATACTCGAAAGAAAATTGGATAAGTGTTGGGAAAAGCCGGAAGGGAAAAAAATACAGGACTATGTGGAAAGAGCAGGGGTCTAAGATTAATTGGATAGCTCCATCAAAGAACTGGCACAGTAGGGCTGAATGAACTCCTTCTGAGCACTCTGGATGCTCATTTATTGAGTATATTCAGGCTGTGATCAATAGACTTTTGAATTCTAATGGGATCAGGCAGGAAAGTAGTCATGGTCAATGGTCCAATTGAATGACGGAGCAGACCCATTGGACTATATGTCCTGTTCTTGCTCCTATTTTTTATGTTCTTATGAACATTCTATGATACTATATAAGAAAGATAAACATTTTCCACTGACAGGGGGGTCCGTAGCCAGAGGACAAAGATTTAAGATAATTGACAAAAGCACCAGAGGAAAGATGAGAAAAATTGTTTTTATGATCTGCCTGAATGAGTAGTGGAAGCAGATTCAATAGTAACTTTCAAAAGGTATTTGGATATGTACTTGAACAGGAAACATTTGCAGGACTCTGGGGAAAGAGTAGGGGTGGGGTGGGTGCGGGTGCATGGGACCAATAGGATTGTCCTTTCAAAGAGCTGGCACGGGCATGATGGGCTGAATGGCCTCCTTCTGTGCTGGAAGGTTTCATGATCTCAACAAAATGAAGGGAAAGATTAGAAGATTTATTCATTTTATGGAGAGTGTTGTTAGAACCTGGAATGTACCGGAAATAAAGGTGGAAGCAGGTGTAAAGGGTGTGGATTAAACATTGAGAAAGGAAAACTGAAAAGTGTGTGGGGAGAGGGCAAGGGAAGGAGGTTGAGGTTGTTTTCTTTGGGGCAGCGACGGTTTAGAGGGGACCTGATAGAGGTGTATAAGTTTATTAGGGGCATAGATAGGGTAGATAGAAAGGCACTTTTTCCATTAATAGAAGGGTCAATAATCATGACGCATAGATTTAAAGTAAGAGGTAGAAGGCTAAGAGGGAAGTTGAGGGGAAATTTTTTTCACCCAGCCAATGGTGGGAGTTTGGAACTCACTGCCTGAAAGGGTGGTTGAGTCAGAAACCCTCGTAACATTTATGAAGTATTTAGATATTAACTTGCATTGCCATAGCCTCCAGGGCTATGGGCCAAGTGCTGGAAAATGGGATTGGTGTAGTCAGATCTTTGTTGACCTGCGTGGACAGGATTGACCAAGTGGCCTCCTTCTGTGCTGTAAATGTCTATGAATCTATGAGTAAATGGATATCTCTTTCAGAAAATAGGCCCTGGCTTGATGTGTTGAACGGTAAGTTCTGTAACTCTATGACAAGACTGGAACCCAACTCACATTCCTTTTTCAATTCCTCCCACTGACTCTTAGAGGAGAGAAATTCTTGGAAGTTATTTGGAAATGGTGAGGAATACCTGACAGAGATCAAAGATAGATGCATTTCCTTAGCATTTACAGTGTCTGTGCTAACACCATGCCAGTAGGAATAACTCAGACCAAGCAGGGTAGAATGGGCCTGAGGAACCAGCTTGAGGGAGTGAGAAGAGGATATGGGGGGATGGGAGTGGTGGGTGGAAGAGAAGACAGAGAAAGAAATTACTAACTTAAGTCTAAAAAAATAAATCTTTAATTGGCCTCCAACATATAACCAGCTCAAATGTCAGTGAAAGCTGTAACTTAGCTCCAGTTCAAACAGAATAATAGCAAGGGAAAATTTGTGTTGGCATTGGGCATCAATCTGAGCAACTCGCTTCCCAGCTCCATTTAAAAAAAGTATAAATCTCAACCCATTTTGGACTAAATGACTCAGACAAACATTTTTTGCAGCAATTTACATGTCATCATTAGCAGTAATCTGTTTTTCTTTATTTTTTCTAGTCTATGCATGTTCTTACTTTCTGATTTTTCTTCCCACTTACTCCATTCACTTTCTTGTCTTTCAGATTTTTCCTAGCTTCCAATTCTCCACTGTCACTCCTCCGCCAAAGGTCTCGCCCTCGCTGGCATACAGTTCTGCAGGTCTTGGTCACTCTCTGGCACCTATGTCAAGTGTCCGTTTGTCTCATGTGACTGGAATCAGGATGGTTCCTCTGTGTGAAGGGGCAGGGGTTCTCCCCCTGGCCTGACTGACTTGGCGCTGACCTCAGGAAAGTTTAAATTGTATAATCCAGGTAGGATCCCCAGCAGCATTGCAATCAGCTACATATTGCAGAGATTTTCGCTCCAGAGACTAAGTGTGTTAACGGGCGGGAAAGTCAGTGTGAGTCCCGCTGGTTGGCAGAGTGAGTTCCCATGTCAGATTGTCTGCTTCTCAGCTCATTATTTATCCATAAATGACCAGCTCATCAAATCTTGTGGTGGGGCGGGCTGGGATCCATCCGCCCCGCCATTCCTTATAGGGTCAAAGGCCCGGTTGCCATATTTAAATGGCACCCACACACATTCACTCTCTACAGTCCAGGATTTGTTGTGGCAAGTGAAGCAATGGCACCAAGAAGATCCAAACCACCTACCCCCAAGTTCAGTGATAAGTGCCTGGAGAGGCTCCTCCAGGCAGTCCAGGACTGGCGGGCGGACCCCTACCCCATTGATGGAAGATGCAGGTTCACCAACCTCACCGTGCAGGCTTGGGAGGAGACAGTCTGGGAAGTCAGTGCATGTGGACCTCAGAAGAGGACCACCCTTCAGTGCAGGAAGAGGATGAATGATCTCAATCGCTCCGCCAGGGTAAGACAACCTTCTCCTCACTCTCAACTCAAACTCTTACAAGGCCATCAGGAATTCGCAGGATTACAGTGCATAGGATCTCACACACTACTAGTAGAAGAGGTATCACCACTGATTCTCTCACACACACTGTAATACCTTTATCAGTTGCCACGTCCTGTACAGCTCGCATCCTCAGCCCTTACATAGGACCACTTAGCACGCACAGCAAGCATGCATGCTTATCATCTGCTCTTGCATCTATCCTGCTCACAGTCTATCCATGTCTTTATGCAGGGCAGGATTGCTCACAATAACAGGAAGAGATCCCATACTGGAAGGGGGATGCCAAGATTCAGGTCAGGCCACTCAACCACTTTGAGGAGCAGAACTCGCCGGAGAAGACAGGGACCATTCCCACGCCAAAAGAGAGATCAACATCTCCCAACACGCGAGTGAGGGTCCATCCAGTAGCCACCGCCCACCCGCTGACACTGTGAGTGCTCTTTAACGTAGGTGACTGTCTAGCCAATCACTAAATATCTCTTCTCTCCATTACAGCCGCCAGCAAGAAAAGGCACCGGGAAAGCACCAGCCAGCCCATCAACCCCAAACCCCAGAGGATCTCAGATGAGAAGGCTGAGGAATCATCTGAGGAAGACCTGTCACTGCGTTCACATGCAGTGTCCACCAGCGCAGAGACACACACTTCGATGGATCTTAGTTCTAGAACGGGTCACCACCTGGTGAACACAACACAGAAATCTTTCAACAGCAGGTGGAGGCACTGACAGCCAAGGTCTCTGACACTTGGAGGACTGCTGGAGACCAGGCCCCTGCTGAGTCTGAGTCCAACGATGAGCCTCTGGAATCAGCCCTTAGTGAAATGTTGTAGCTCCAAAGACAGGTGGAAGAACAGCAGGCAGTGTTGCCAGAGGCCGTCGCCAGATAAGAATGAAGGATGGAGGAGTCCGTTCACGTTCTGTCTAATATCATGGTTCCGACATGCAGGCGCATCAAGGGCACCATTGGAAGAGTGGCATCTGCCAAGGAGACCCTGGTCTAGCACTTTATGCCGGATGTGCGCTTGAACTGCAAACCATCACTGTAGCCATAAGTGGGATCCATCAGAGGCGGATGGAGCACCTTGACCTCATTCCAGGTGCCACTTCGCCTCAAGGAGTCAGAAAGGGGCCCTCGGGCACCCATAGGGAGGAGTGTCAGCCAGACACCCCGGGTCAATCCACCCAGCACTCTCCAAGGATGCCCAGCTGCTCCAAATCCCCCCAGCCTGTGACCCTAGCAACTCCAGCTGCTCAGGCAGAGGAGGGTGCACCTGCCCCATAGCAGGAGACCCAAAGCAGGCTGGGGCCCTCCAGGCCCCAGGCCTCCAAAGGATGCCTGCCAACGTCATCATAGACAACAGGGCATAACAGTCATCAGGCTGCCTCCACCTCTGCTGTGGATGTCAGGGATGCACCTAGACATAGTGGTAGGGTTAGGAAAAATAAGAAGTTCCGGCAGCACAAGGGTGACATGGGTGTTCATTATCTGTGTATACTTTGCATATCTGTAAATATATTTTGCTTTTCTGTCTCAAAGTCTCACCTAGTGAATGGCTCTTCCATCTAATGCAAGGTCATCCCAGTGTAACAGATGCCCGTCCTTCTCACTTATCCCCCATCGTGTCTCTCAGGTCTATGGTGTCTCACTCAATCTCACTTCAGTAAGTCGTCCTTATGTCCACATGAGCGAGATGAACAAAGCTAATTGGTTTATTAACATGGCGGTTGGATAATTCATATGTGTAATAACTTGATGTACCGGACAGGTTTCAACAAGGAACAGTTAACTTAATTACAGACAGCTTTTCAGATGCTACATGCTTGAACCAGGTCCGTGACAAAAAGCCCCGCCCCACTAGATTACCTGTGTTTAGGGCTCATTGGTTGGAGCCTCCAAGAACAATCACTCAGCCGCTGATAGACAGTAGGAGAGGCTATACCTTCAGTTTCTACAATCCTTGTGTCTGAGGATCATATAACGTTGTCTCATGAGCATAGATTTTGGAGTTTTATTTACTATCCTGATGCTGCTGCATTGAAGTTTGCTCTCTGTGGATGTTATAGGTTTTAAAGACAACATTGGAGTCATCCCAACCAGGTGCACTATTCCGTGGCCTCCATGTAACGTCTGTCAGGTTTGGGTGTGGCTTACAGTTTAAGTAATAGTCGGAGAACATAGCCTTTTATGTGCTACCTGCAGCATGGTGTTGTGATCACATTTACGACTAAACATTGCCCCTACTCTCAGTGTGAACATTGCTGCCAAGGTTGACATTTATTACTAATCTCTGGTTGCTCTCATGTGGTTAGCTGACCAAGTGACTTGAGGGCAGTTATGAGTCTGGGACTAGATCACATTTAGGCTAGATCAGGCAAGGACACCAGATTTCCTTTCCTAAAGGACAATAGTGAATCTGTTAGGTTTTTACAATTTTACTGCTCATGGTCACTTTTATTGATACCGACTTTTTATTTTCAGATCATGTTTTAAACTGAATTCAAATTCTCAAAACTGCTTTGATGGCACTTGAATTTATGTTGCTTGTGCTAATAGCTCAGTTCTCTGACAAAAGGAAGCAGTAACGTAGTCACTACATGACCATACCCCTAAATGTATTGTTCTGCAATTGAAAGAATGGTGGAGGCAAATTCAATCAAAGCTTTCAAAAGGAAATTGGATAAGAGCCTGAAGGGAAAAAAATTGCATTGGGACACAGGCTCAGGATAAGGGGCCGATCAGTTAAGACTGAGATAAGGAGACATTTCTTCACTCAAAGGGTTGTGAATCTTTGGAATTGCACATTTTATTCAAGTGACAGTGTAATCACTCTGCCCTGCCCATATCATGATTGAGTTGCCTGACAGCTCACATTGCCTGGACTCACATGTGAAAAGAGATAATTTTAGTGATGGTTAATGTTAGTTAGTTGCCTCCCATGGAACCAGAATCAGCCTGAATTAGCTCCCTGAGTTTTTTTTAATTCTTTCATGAGGTGTGAGCATCACTGACATGGCCAGCATTTATTGCCCATCCCTAATTGCCCTTTTGAAGGTGGTTGTGAGCCACCTTCTTGAACTGCTGTAGCCTATATGGTGCAGGCAGCATATAGTGCTGGAAGGGAGTTCCATGATTTTGACCCAGAGACGGTGAAGAAACGGCGATATAGTTTCAAGTCAGGATAGCGTGTGGCTTGGAGGGGAACTTGCAGGCAGTGGTGTTCCCATTGTCCTTCTAGATGGTAGAGCTCGCGGGGGTTTGAAAGATGCTATTGAAGGAGCCTTGGCGAGTTCCTGCAGTGCGTCTTGTAGATCAGCGGTTCCCAACCGGTGTGCCATGAAGGTCCCCCAAGTATGCTGGGAAATAAGATTCAAATCCAACTAACCTTCGTCTTCAGCTCCGAGGTCAGCATCTCCAAGTCTCCATGAACCTTGGGCCTCGCGCGCATGCGCTGGCCGGGAATGGACTGCACATGTGCGGTTCAGCTTCTTTACATTCATGAGGCCCGTGTGCATGCGCAAAGAGGAAAACCTCAAAAATGGCACGAAAACCCAGGGAGAAGCGAGGGAGACAGGGAGAGGACAAAATAAAACAGGGGAGAAGACAGGGAGAAGTAAAAAAAAACAAAGCTCCAAATAAGGGAAGAAGATAAGGGTAAGAAACATGAACCAATAAAGTTAAGGAAGGGAGAAAGAAGCTCTAATTAGATGAAGGGCTGCCGGGGCAGACATTAAGAGAAGCCTAGTAGTCAAAGAGACCTCAAAAGAAGCCCCGAAGATCCGAGAAGGCAACCGAAGGTTGGTAACTCCATGCTGCGGGACGCTGGGGCAAGTGTACACCTTTGGAAAAGTAGTGTTCAGCTTGGCACAGCTGAAGAGCTGAGATTGTGCTGTTAAATTGATGCTTGAGGGCATTTATTGTGTGGCATGGTATGTTTGACCACAGTTTGCCATGGATAAGTTCTTGAATAGAAGTGGAGAATCCTGCTCTGATTCAGATGTGGCCAAAAGAACAGAATCTCAGGAGATAAAAGCAAGGTTCGTACATAGACATTACGGCGACAACTGTTTGCCCTTTGGATTTTTGTGGACTGGTGATGCCTCTTGCCCAGTCCCAGAATGCCTAATTTGCGAGAAGCTCTCAAATGCTGCAATGGTGCCAAGTAAGTTGAAGCACCATTTGAAAGCAAAACACCGGTTGCTCTCTGGCAAGAATATACAGTGCTTCAAGCACCTGAGAGAACAAAATGTAAAACAAAATCAAGGTGTGATGGAGTGTGTGCGGTATTCGGATAATGCTCAGGAGGTGAGTTACCTGGCGGCTGGGTTCATAGCGAAATCGAAGAAGCCAAACACCATTGCCGAAGCCCTAATTCTTCCGGCATGCAAAAGCGTTGTGGGAGTAATGCTGGGAGCTAATGCTGCCAAAGAAAACGTCAAAGTTCCTCTTTCTGATAATACAAACAGTGTATTGATGAAATGTCAGTTGACATTGAACAGGTGCTCAAGAAAAGTTAGAAATGAGTGGAAAATTTACCCTGCAGACTGATAATTCCACAGAGGTTAGCAGACACTGCCAGCTCTCAGCCAATGTCAGGTATATTAATGGGGATTCTATCAAAGAGAATTTCTTTATTTTAAAGAATTGCCTGGTCATGTGACCAGAGATAAAATCTTTCGTGTCACAACTGCTTATCTTGAGGAAAACAATCTTAACTGGACCAAGTGTAATGGCATCTGCACTGATGGAGCAGCTTCCATGATGGGAAAAGTCAAAGGATTTGTGAGTACAGTGAAAGAACAGAATCCTGACATCCAGGTCAGCCATAGTATCTGCACGTGAAGCCCTTGTTTTCCACACAATGCTGCCTGAGTTAATTGCAGTATTAGACCAAACAGTGAAAATCGTGAATTATGTAAAATTGCATCCTTTGAAATCGAGCTTGTTTACTATTTTGTGTGAAGAGATGGGAGCCGAGTGCCGGGGTTTACTCATGCACACAGAAATGCGAAGGCTGTCTTGGGTAAAGGTCCTCTCCCATGTGTATGAGCTCCGTAACGCGCTAAAAGAGTTTTCAGCTGTGCGTGAATTGCACAGACATTTAATATGTGATGATTCTTGGTGTGCTAAGCTTGCACTTCTTTCAGATATATTCAGCCATCTGAATGAGCCAAATGTTAAAATTCAGGGGAAAAACGAGAACATTCTGACTGCCATAGCTAAATTCCAAGGCTTCAGATCAAAACTGGCCCTTTGGCAGGAAAAAGTGGCAAAATACCAAAAGAGAAGTTTGAATGTTACTTGCCCTCAACGAGATCGGAAGACTTTGGCTTGGTACGTGATCCATTTAGTTCACTTTTTTTTGAATTGTCAAATAAATTGTCATTAAAGAACAAAAGGAATTTGCAGAGCTCAGGATGGGTTGTACACTGAAACTGAAGTTTGCAGAGATTCCTCTGGACACACTTACGTTGTTTGTGGGACAACAATATCCATCTATCTCAGATCACTCTAAGGCTGTACTCTTTCTTTTCCTACAACCTACTTGTGCGAGTTGACATTCGCAACACTGGCTTATGTCAGAATCAAAAGGGGGGAATGCCTGTCAGTGGAGCAAGAGCTGCGAGTTGCCCTGACATGTCATGCCTGTGCCAGCTCTTTGAAAGGACAATCCTATTGGTCCCATGCCCCCCCACCAACCCCACCCCTTTCCCCAGAGTCCTGAAAATGTTTCCTGTTCAGGTACATATCCAAGTATCTTTTGAAAGTTACTATTGAATCTGCTTCCACCACTCATTCAGGTAGATCATGAAAACAATTCTTCTCATCTTCCTTCTGGTGCTTTTGTCAATTATCTTAAATCTTTGTCCTCTGGCTATGGACCCCCCTGTCAGTGGAATATGTTTATCTTCCTTTTATAGTATCATAGAATGATCATAAGAACATAAAAAATAGGAGCAAGAGTGAGACAAAAAGTCCAATGGGCCTGCTCCACCGTCCACTGGTGGTCCATGAGGGCCCTCCAAGTGGTCCACCGATTAGGAAAAATGCAAGTTACTGATGCGCATCACCACAACATCAAAAACAGTGCCATTCTTCCTATTAATTCTGATGAGTTTTTTTGCAGTGGTAAATGAAAGAGGGCGGGGTAAGACTAGGCCGTTTTCAGGGTCTTTTGCCTGCCTAAGTGGCCTGTGGATGAAAAAGGTTGAGAATCACTGGACTAGGGAGCTGGAATTATTCTCCTTAGAGCAGGGAAACTTAACGCGAGATTTAATAGAGATAATAGCCCTGACATCAGTTCCTCCCGGATCAAGAGACTCTGCTCACTGAGTCAGGCCCAGGTGCCACACTAATGTTGTGGCTAAGATGCTGCTCACAGTATTTCCTTCATTTACAAATTTCTACATTGAGAAATGCAGACTTAAAAAAAACTGAAAACAATTGAAATCTTTAATGGGAAACATTTTTAAATTGTGTACATTTTCAATAAAAAATATTGTATTTGACATGCAACTGATGATACCATCCAAACAAGGAGCAGGAGTAGGCCATTCAGCTCCTCGAGCCTGCTCCGCCATTTCATAAGATCATGGCTGATCTGATAGTAACCTGAAATCTGCATCCCACCTGCCCCCAATAATCAATCACCCCCTTGCTTACCAAGAATCTATCCACCTCTGCCTTAAAAATATTCAAAGACTCTGCCTCCACCCCCTTTTTCAGGAAGAGAGTTCCAAAGACTCACAATCCTCTGAGTGAAAAAATTTCTCCTCATCTCAAAACGGGCGACCCCTTATTTTCATACAGTGACCCCCAAGTTCTAAATTTTGCTACAAGAGGAAACACCCACTCCACATCCACCCTGTCAAGACCCCTCAGGATTGTATATGTTTCAATCAAGTCGCCTCTTATTCTTCTAAACTCCAGCGGATACAAGCCTAGTCTGTCCAACCTTTCCTCATAAGACAATCCACCCATTATAGGTATTAGTCTGGTAAACCTTTGCTGAACTGCTTCCAATACATTTATGTCCTTCTTTAAATAAGATGACCAATACTATACACAGTACTCCAAGTGTGGTCTCACTAGTGCCCTGTACAACTAGAGCATAACCTCCCTACTTCTGTATTTAATTCCCCTCGCAATTAATGATAACATCCTATTAGCTTTCCTAATTACTTGCTGTATCTGCATACTAGCCTTTTGAGTTTCATGCTCTAGGACACTCCAATTGCTCTGCACCTCAGAGCTCTGAAATCTCTTTAGATAATATGCTTCTTTTTTATTCTTCCTGCCAGAATGGACAGTTTCACATTTTTCCACATTATACTCCATTTGCCAGATCTTTGCCCGCTCACTTAACCTCTCGATGTCCCTTTATTGTCTCCTTATATCCTCTTCACAATTTACTTTCCTACCTATCTTTGTGTCATCAGCAAATTTGGCAACCATTCCATCCATCCCTTCTTCCAAGTCATTTATATAAATTATAAACAGTTGAGGTCCCAGTACTGATCCCTGTGGCACACCACTCGTTACATCTTGTCAACCTGAAAAAGACCCATTTATGCCTACTTTCTGCTTCCTGTTAGCTAGCCAATCTTCTATCCATGCCATTATGTTACCCCCTATACCATGAGCTTTTATTTTCCACAATAACCTTTGATGTGGCACTTTATCAAATGCCTTCTGGAAATCTAAGTATAGTACATCCACCAGATAAGGTTTTCATTGTAAACTTCTTAAACATATGAAAATTGTATTAGATGGTGGCTTGACGTGTTTTTGGGCAGTTTTAGAGATAAAAGGCTTTTGCTCAAGGCAAATTCAGTTGGAGAAAATAGGAGGTGTGCCTCAAAGTTTTTTATATTCTAAAAGTGTGCCATGACATAAAAGAGGTTGGGGATCATTGTAGATGAAACACACTGCTGTCGCTGTGCATCGGTGGTGGAGGGAGTGAGTCTTTAAGGTGGTGGACGGGATGCCAATCAAGCGACTGCTTTGTCCTGGATGGTGTCAAGCTTCTTGAGTATTGATGGATCTGCACTCATCCAGGAGAGTATTGCATCACACTCCTGACTTGTGCCTTGTAGGTAGTGGACAGACTTTGAGGATTCAGGTAGTAAGTTACTCACCACAGAATTCCCAGCCTCTGACCTGCTCTTGTAGCCACTATATTTATATGGCTGGTTCAGTTCAGTTTCTGATCAATTGCAACCCCAGCATGTTGATACTCTTGATCGGGGATTTAGCAATGGTAATGCCACTAAATGTCAAGTATACTCTCTCTTGTTGGGGATGGCCATTGTCTGGCACTTATGTGGCACAAATGTTACTTGTACCTTATCAGCCCAAGCTTGAATGTCATCCAGGTCTTGCTGCACCTGGGCATGACTTTTATTCATGGTGTGTCTGTGAAGCTATGTTTGCACAAAGCAAGGTCTCTAGCCTAAAGTTGGCACTCGGTCTTGACCCAGTTGTTTCCTTCTCACTTCTAAATCAGTAGATTGTAGATTGAAGCCCCACTTCAGAGACTTAAAAACATAATCCACACTGACACTCCAGAGCTAAACTTCACTGCTGAAGGAGCTGTTTTTCAGGTGAATTGTTTAACCAAGCTCCTGACTCTCTATTTAGATGGACATAAAAGATCCCAAACACACTACTTTGAAGGAGAGCAAGGGAGTTCCCCCAGTGCCGTGTCCTGCATTTATCCCCTTAGCAACATCAACACAAATTATCTGGTCATTATTTTATCACTGTTTTTGTGAATTTGCTGTTCAGCAAATTGTCTGTCCTGTTTCCTGCATTACTACAGTGATTGTACTTATTTGGCTGTAAAGTGCTTTGGGACATTCTGAGATCATATTTAAATTTAAAGAGGATACTAGAACTGAGAAGTTATACCTATCATGAAAAATCAAACAGGTTGGTATTCTTTTCTCTAGGAAAAAGATTGAGGACTGGCCTGATATGGGTCTTTAAGAATGAAAGGATTTGGCGTAGTTGGCTCAAAGAAGATGCTTCCATTTATAGTGGAGACCAATGCTAGTCAGTAATGAATCCAATAGGGAATTCACAAGAAACTTCTTTACCCAGAAAGTGGTAAGAATATGGACCTCATTACCACAAGGAGTAGTTGAGGTGAGTAATATTGATACATTTATGGGAAAGTTAGATAAACAATTGAAGGAGAAAGGAGTAGAAAATTTGCTGATAGAGTTAGGTGACCAGAGATGGGAGGAGGCACATGTGGAAAATCAACACGTCCATGGACCAACTGGGCCAAATGGCTTGTTTTGGTGTTCAGCAATCTATGCAATTTCATGCAACTTCTTTCTTTCTCTCAACCGGCCCTTGATAACTGAGAGAATGTACACAGTTACTATCCTGCCCAAACCTCAGTTGGCTACAGGACACCAGCTACAGGTTAGTGGCCTGCATGTCCAGTCAGATGATTGCAATGTAATTCCCTGATTCATTCCCTGATAGCTGATAGGTACGTGAAACATTTATCACATCTCTGATTGATTAGGTAGGAAGAACATCTGACATCCCAGTGGTTAAGGCTGCCCCTGTTCAACATAGCGTGAAAGGTTGGATGTTGATTTTTGATGTCATCAGTAGTGTGGGGATGTGATAGAACAGAAGAAAGAGAGGAACTCCCAGCAGGAAGCTGAAGTAGAGAAAACAAAACTAAGCTGAGAATGAAGCAATCACATAGTTGATGTTGCTGGGAAGTTGGCAGATTACCCTGTTTTTTCAGACCATGCAAGTTGGAGATATCTATCTCTCCTCCCCACCCAGCACCGGGTCCTCAGGCTAGTGAACTAGTGGAATATTCCAGCTCCATGGAGAAAACATCTCTTGGCTATAGTTAACTTTCCTTTTGGGGCCCAAGTAGTAGCATCTGCTTGAAAGAAAAATGTATTCAAAATAAACAGAAGAAAACTATTAGAGTTCAAGTGATGGTTGGTGTTATTTTATTTAAGAGAAAGTCTTTTATTTTAAATGTGACTTAAATTTGAAAACGAAGGGGAGCTTGTTATGAGTCCTTGCCTGCATGTAGCTAATCCCATTCAGCTAGCCTAACCTGTTCGCCTGAATTTTAGTGGTTGGTTGAGTACAGAGATTTGGGATGAAATTTTCAATGAGCTTTGAGGTCAGAACCCAGTGCGGGTGGTGAATGGTGGAAAATGATGGTCCTGGAAGTACTGGGACAGTTCTGAATTTTCAAGGGGTTGGAGTGAGGTAGGGGGTCAGGGGGGAATGGGGGGAGAAACAGGCAACTTTACTTGCCTCCAATTAATGGGCCATTAAGCTCCTTAAGTAATTGTTAAGGGGCGGGGATGTGGTTTTCAACCCTCATTTTGGCAACCCCATACTGTCTGGTGTAAGTGGAATAGTTGGGATCTTAGAATAACCAGGTTTTTTGAAAACTGAATTCAAATTTTCAAACTGTAACTCACAGTGTGTGGATTAGTAGTTCCGTAACATAGCCACTACGCCAAGTAAACACGCATATTGGGAGATGAGACAGTTGTAGAGATTAGTGCGAGTGTCAGTGTCAACCTGGCTGGTGTGCCAGAGTTAGGTAAAAGCATAAAAGCAAAAAACGCGGATGCTGTAAATCCAAAACAAAAACAAAAATAAAAATGCCTGGAAAAACTCAACAGGTCTGACAGCATCTGTGGAGAGGAATACAGTTATCGTTTCGAGTCTGTATGACTCTTCAACAGAACTAAGGAAAAATAGAACAGAGGTGAAATATAAGCTTGTTTAAGGAGGGGTGGGACAGGTAGAGCTGGATAGAGGGCCAGTGATAGGTGGAGATTGCCAAAAGATGTCATAGACAAAATGACAAAGAGGTGTTGACTTTGGTGATATTAGCTAAGAAATGTGCTAATAGGTGACATTAAGGGTAGAAAGCAGGACGAGCAAGGTACAGATAGCCCTAGTGGGGGTGGGGTTGGGGGAAGGGATCGAAATAGGCTAAAAGGTAGAGATAAAACAATGCATGGAAATACATTCAAAAATAATGGAAATAGGTGGGAAAAGAAAAATCTATATAAATTATTGGAAAAAAGGGGGATCCGAAAGGGGATGGAGATGGAGGAGAGAGTTCATGATCTAAAGTTGTTGAACTCAATATTCAGTCTGGGAGGCTGTAAAGTGCCTAGTCGGAAGATGAGGTGCTGTTCCTCCAGCTTGCGTTGAGCTTCACTGGAACATTGCAGCAGGCCAAGGACGGACATGTGGGCATGAGAGCAGGGTGGTGTATTGAAATGGCAAGCGACAGGGAGGTCTGGGTAATGCTTGCGGACAGATCGAAGGTGTTCTGCAAAGCGGTCACCCAGTCTGTGTTTGGTCTCTCCAATGTAGAGGAAACCGCATTGGGAGCAACGAATGCAGTGGACTAAATTGAGGGAAGTGCAAGTGAAATGCTGCTTCACTTGAAAGGAATGTTTGGGCCCTTGGACGGTGAGGAGGGGGGAAGTAAAGGGGCAGGTGTTGCACCTTCTGCGGTTGCATGAGAAGGTGGGAGGAAGTTGAGGTGTAGGGGGTGATGGAGGAGTGGACCAGGGTGTCCCGGAGGGAACGATCCCTGCAGAATGCCGCCAGGGGAGGTGAAGGTGGTGGCATCATGCTGGAGTTGGCAGAAATGGCAGAGGATGATCCTTTGAATGCTGGTGGGGTGATAAGTGAGGACAAGGGGGACCCTATCATGGTTCTGGGAGGGAGAGGAAGGTGTGAGGGCGGATGCGCGGTAGATGGGCCGGACACGGTTGAGGGCCCTGTCAACCACCGTGGGTAGAAAACCCAGAGTTAGGGAAATGTGAGTTAGTCAGGAGAATGTTTTTTGCAGGAGAGTTAAGAATTTGGAGCAGGGTAAGAATCAGGAGAAAGGCAGCGAGCAAATGATGGGATATGTCCAGTGTTGCCTTGGCTTAGTGGTCATACTCATACCGCTAAGTCAGAAGGTTGTGGACAGAATTTTTCAGCCCCATCAGGGCAGGGGCGGGGTCATAAAATGCGTCAAGCCATTCGAACGTCCATTCGTTTCAGCAGGACTGGAAGATCCGCCAGAGGGAGAGGCCAGAAAATTCCAGCTTATGTGTTCAGAACGCGAGGATTTGTGCATATGACACTTTTCTTGATATATATTAATAACAGAGGCTTGGGTGTACAGGGCACAACTTCAAAATTTGTGGATGACACAAAACTTGGAAGCATTATGAACTATGAGAGTGATAGACTTCAAGAGGACAGGCTAATGGAATGGGCAGGTAAGTGGCAGATGAAATTTAATGCAGAGAAGTGTGAAGTGAACTATTTTGGTAGGACGATTGAGAACAGACAATATAAAATAAAGAGTACAATTCTAAAGGAGGTGCAGGAACAGAGGGACCTGGGGGCATATGTACGTAAATCACTGGAGGTGGCAGGGCTGGTTGAGAGCACGGTTAATAAAGCTGTGGCTTTATTAATAGGGACATAGATTACAAGAGCAAGGAAATTATGATAAACCCGTATAAAAAGCTTGTTTGGCCTCAACTTTAATGTTGTGTCCAGTTCTGGGAGTCACATCTAAGACGGATGTGAAGGCATTAAAGAAAGTGCAGAAAAGTTTTGCGAGAATTGTTCCCGGAATGAGGAACTTCAGCTATGTGGATATATAGGAGAAGCTTCTCGGTTTGTAGGGAGGGATGGAGAAAATGGAATTACAGACCGGTTAGCCTATCATCAATAGTAGGGAAAATGTTAGAGTCTATTATTAAGGATGTGATAACAGGACACTTGGAAAATATCAGTGGGATTAGACAAAATCTACATGGATTTATGAAAGGGGAATCATGTTTGACAAACCTACTGAGGACATAACTTGCAGGATAGATAACGGAGAAGCAGTGGATGTGGTGTATTTGGATTTTCAGAAAGCTTTTGATAAAATCCCACATAAGAGGTTAATGTGCAAAATTAAAGCACATGTGATTGGGGATAATATATTGGCATGGATTGAGAATTGGTTAGCAGACAGGAAACAGAGAGTAGGAATAAATGTTTTTTTTTCAGAATGGTAGGCGGTGACTAGTGGTGTACCGCAGGGATCAGTGCTTGGGCCCCAGCTATTCACAATATATATCAGTGATTTGGGTGAGGGAACTAAATGTTAAATTTCCAAGTTTGCTGATGACATGAAACTTGGTGGGAATGTGAGTATTGAGGAGGATGTTAAGAGGCTTCAAGGCAATTTAGACAAGTTGAGTGGGCAAATACATGGCAGATGCAGTGTATCATGGATAAGTGTGAAGTTATTCACTTTGGTAGGAAAAACAGAATGGCAGAGTATTATTTAAAAGGTGATAGATTGGGAAATGTTGATGTACAAAGGGATCTGGGTGTCCTTGTACACCAATTACTGAAAGCAAGCATGAAGGTGCAGCAAGGATTTAAGAAGGCAAATTGTATGTTGGCCTTCATTGCGAGAGGACTTGAGTACAGGAGCAAGGATGTTTTACTGCAGCTGTACAGGGCCTTGGTGAGACCACACCTGGAGTATTGTGTGCAGATTTGGTCTCCTTACCTAAGAAAGGATATACTTGCAATAGAGGGAGTGCGGTGAAGGTTCGCCAGACTGGTTCCTGGGATGACAGGATTGTTGTATGAGGAGAGATTGGGGCAACTAGGCCTGTATTCACTAGTTTTGAAGAATGAGAGGGAATCTCATTTGAACATATAAAATTCTGACAGGGCTGGACAGGCTGGTTGCAGGGATGATGTTTCCTCTGGCTGGGGGGTCTAGAACAAAGGGTCACAGTCTCAGGATACAGGGTAGGCCATTTAGGACTGAGATAGAGGATCAGCCATGATCATACAGAATAGCATAGCAGGCTCGAGGGGCTGAATTGCCCACTCTTGCTCCTATTTTGTATGTTTCTGTTACCGATTTGAGGTAATTGGCAAAAAAAAAGCAACGGCGACACAAGGAAAATCTTTTTTAAACAGCAAGTGATTAGGATCTAGGATGCACTGCATGAGAGTGTGTTGGAGGCAGGTTCAATTGAGACCTTCAAAAGAAAATTGCATTATTATCCGAAAAGAAAAGAATTGTGGGTCTATGGGGAAAAGGCGGGTGTGTGGGATTAGGTGAGTCGCTCTTGCTGAGAACCAGTATGGACACAATGAGCTGAATGGCCTCCTTCCATGCTGTAATCATTCTATGATTCTATCCTGTAATCTAGGTTGACACTCCAGTATCGTACTGAGGGAGTGCTGTACTGCCCAGAGGAGTTGTCTTTGAACTGATATGTTAAACCAAGGCCCCTGCTCCCTGTTCAGGTTGTCATAAATAATCACACAATATTAATTGAGGAAAAGCAGGGAGTTCTCCTAGTTGCTGAGATACTAGGCCAATGATCCTCTTTCAATCTCCATCATGAAAACAAATATAGTGATCACTTATTTCCTTACTGGTTGTGGGTGTTTGCTATACATGAATTGGTTGCCATGTTTGCCTACAGAATAGTGATGACTACACTTCAAAGGCATTGATTTTGTGAATGGTGCTACGTAAATGCAAGATCTTACTTTTTGTGATGAAAGATTACTGGGGAGGCAATCTGCAAATGAATGGGGAGTTGATGGAGAGAATGGAGTCAAAGGAGCTAAGCAGTGCAATGAAAATGGCTGTGGTAGACAAGAGAAAGGAAGAAATATGATACTTGAGTTAATTATTCTACCCAAATGGCTTAAAGCATTGGAATTTAGCGAGTAGAGAAGGACGATGGAGAAAAGAGAAAAGGAGATTAAAAAATGGAGGGTTTTTAATTCCTTCATAGGATGTGGGTTTTGCTGGCAAGGCCAAAATTTATTACACATCCCTTGTCTTTGAGAAGAGGACAGAGGCGCTAGAGAAAATTATGCAGATGGCGAGAGGAATTTGTTGAAAGAGGAGAGAGAAAGGAACTTACAGAATTTTTAAAAAATTCATCCACGGGATCTGGGAGTAGCTGGCTGGGCCAGCATTTATTACCCATCCCCGGTTGCCCTTGAGAAGGTGGTGGTGAGCTGTTTTCTTGAACCGCTGCAGTCCATGTAATGTAGGTACACCCACAGTGCTGTTAGGAAGGGAGCTCCAGGATTTTGACCCAGCAACAGTGAAGGAACGGCGATATATTTCCAATTCAGGATGGTGAGTGACTTGGAGGGGAACTTCCAGGTGGTGGTGTTCCCATCTATCTGCTGCCCTTGTCCTTCTACAGGGTGGTGGTCGTGGATTTGGAAGGTGCTGTCCAAGGGGCCTTGGTGAATTCCTGTAGCGCATCTTGTAGATGGTACACACTGCTGCTACTGTGTTTCAGTGGTGGAGGGAGTGAATGTTTGTGGATGGGGTGCCAATCAAGTGGGCTGCTTCATCCTGGATGGTGTCAAGCTTCTTGAGTGTTGTGGGAGCTGCACTCACCCAGGCCAGTGGGGGATATTCCATCACACTCCTGACTTGTGTCTTGTGAATGGTGGACAGGCTTTGGGGAGTTAGGAGGTGAGTTACTCATTGCAGGATTCCTAGTCTCTGACCTGCTCTTGTAGCCACAGTATTTATATGGCTAGTCCAGTTCAGTTCCTGGTTAATGGTAACCCCCAGGGTGTTGATAGTGGGGGATTCAGTGATGGTAATGCCTTTGAATGTCAAGGGGAAATGGTTGGATTATCTCTTGTTGGAGATAGTCATTGCCTGATACTTGTGCAGGATGAATATTACTTGCCGCTTGTCAGCCCAAGCCTGGATATTGTCCAGATCTTGCTGCATTTGGCCATGGGTTGTTTCAGTACCTGAGGAGTGGCGAATGGTGCTGAACATTGTGCAAATATCAGTGAACATCTCCACTTCCGGCCTTATGATGGAAGGAAGGTCATTGAAGATGGTTGGGCCTAGGACACTAACCTGAGGAACTCCTGCAGTGATGTCCTGGAGCTGAGATGATGAAACTCCATCAACCACAACCATCTTCCTTTGTGCTAGGTATGACTCCAACCAGTGGAGAGTTTTCCCCGTGATTCCCATTGACTCCAGTTTTGCTAGGGCTCCTTGATGCCACGCTCGGTCAAATGCTGCCTTGATGTCAAGGGCAGTCACTCTCACCTCACCTCGGGAGTTCAGCTGTTTTGTCCATGTTTGAACCAAGGCGGTAATGAAGTCAGGTGCTAAGCGGCCCTGGTGGAACCCAACTTGGGTGTCAGTGAGCAGGTTATTGCTAAGCAAGTGCCACTTGATAGCATTGTTGATGACCCCTTCCATTACTTTACTGATGATCGAGCGTAGTAATTGGCCGAGTTGCACTTGTCCTGCTTTTTGTGTGCAGGACATACCTGGGCAAATTTCCACGTGTAGGGGTAGATGCCAATGTTGTAGCTGCACTGGAACTGCATGGCTAGGGGCGCAGAAAGTCCTGGAGCATAAGTCTTCAGTATTATTGCTGGAATATTGACAAGGCCCATGGCCTTTGTACTATCCAGTGCCTTCAGCTGTTTCGTTATATCACGTCGAGTGAATTAAATTGGCTGAAGACCGGCATCTCTGATGCTGGGTACTTCTGGAGGAGGCCGAGATGAATCGTCCACTTGGCACTTCTGGCTGAAGATTGTAGCAAATGCTTCAGCCTTACCTTTTGCACTGATGTGCTGGGCTCCCCCATCATTGAGGATGGGAATATTTGTGGAACCTCCTCCTCCAGTGAGCTGTGCCTCATGGATGCCCAGTCTTGACATGCTAGATCCGTTCAAAATCCATCCCATTTAGCATGGTGGTAGTGCCACACAACACGGTGGAGGGCACCCTCAATGTGAAGGCAGGTCTTCATGTCCACAACAACTGTGTGGTGTTCACTCCTACCGACACTGTCAAGGACAGATGCATCTGCAGCAGGCAGATTGTTGAGGATGAGGTCAAGTATGTTTTTCCCTCTTGTTGGTTCCCTCACCACCTGTCGCAGGCTCAGTCTAGCAGCCATGTCATTTGGGACTCGGCCAGCTCGATCAGTAGTGGTGCTACCGACCCACTCTTGATGGACATTGAAATCCCCCACCCAGACTACATTCTGTGCCCTTGCAACCCTCAGTGCTTTCTCTAAGTGGTGTTCAACATGGGGGAGTACTGATTCATCAGCTGAGGGAGGGTGGTACACAAGAGGAATCCTTTCCCATGTTTGGCCTGATGCCATGAGACTTCATGGGGTCCGGAGTCAATGTTAAGGACTCCCAGGGCAACTTCATCCCGACTGTATACCACTGTGCTGCCCCCTCTGCTGGGTCTGTCCTGCCGGTGGGACAGGACATACCCAGGGATGGTGATGGTGGAGTCTGGGACATCATCTGTCAGGTATGATTCTGTGAGGATGACTATGTCAGGCTGTTGCTTGACTAGTCTGTGAGACAGCTCTCCCAATTTTGGCACTAGCCCCCAGATGTTAGTAAGGAGGTCTTTACAGGGCTGAGTTTATCATTGTTGTTTCCAGTGCCTAGGTCGATGCTGGATGGTCTGTTTCATTCCTTTTTTGAGGCTTTGTAGCGGCTTGTTACAACTAAGTGGCTTGCTAGGCCATTTCAGAGGGCATTTAAGAGTCAACCACATTGCTGTGAATCTAGAGTCACATGTAGGACAGACCAGGTAAGGACAGCAGATTTCCTTCGCTAAAGGACATTAGTGAACCAGATGGGTTTTTATGACGATTGACAATGGCTTTATGGTCATCATTAGACTTTTAGTTCCAGATTTTTATTAAATTCAATTTCCACCATCTGCCGTGGCAGGATTCGAACCCAGGTCCCCAGAGCTTTACCCTGGGTCTCTGGATTACTAGTCCACTGACAATACCACTACGGGGAGAATGGAGCTGAGGTTGAGGCAAGAGAGAGAAAAGCGGAAACACTAAAGTAAAAGCAAAATACTGCAGATGCTAAAAATCAGAAATGAAAACAGAAAATGCTGGAAAAGCTCATGAGACCTGGAAGCATCTGTGGAGAAAGAAACAGTTCTAAAGAAACGTCATCCCGGACTGGACTCAAAACGTTAAGTCTGTTTCTCCCTACACAGATGTTGCTGACGCTGCTGAGTTTTTACAGCATTATCTGTTTTTAGTGAGAAAATGGAGCTCTCAGGGAGAGAGACTGAATTTGAAATATAGAGGAAAAAAAAGGGAGTATGGCCAAAAGAAAAGGTGAGAGAGTGTAAATAATAGAGAGGATCCAGGAAAGAGAATGGAGTGACAAGGGGAGAAAGACTATTAAATGCTGTCTTTTTAAAAATTCATTCACGGCATGTGGGCTTCGCTGGCTGGGCCAGCCTTTATTACCCATCCCTAGTTGCCCTTGAGAAGGTGGTGGTGAACTGCCTCCTTGAACCGCTGCAGTCCATGTGGTGTAGGTTCACCCACAGTGCTGTTAGGGTGGGAGTTCCAGGATTTTGACCCAGCAACAGTGAAGGAACAGCAATATATTTTCAAGTCAGGATGGTGAGTGACTTGGAGGACAACCTCCAGGCGGTGGTGTTCCCATTATCTGTTGTCCTTGTCCTTCTAGGTGGTAGTGGTCGTGGATTTGGAAGGTGCTGTCTAAGGAGCCTTGATGAATTCCTGCAGTGCATCTTGTAGATGGTACACACTGCTGCTACTGTGCTTCGGTGGTGGAGGGACTGAATGTTTATGGATGTGGTGCTAATTACGCGGGCTTCTTTGTCCTGGATGGTGTCAAGCTTCTTGAGTGTTGTGGGAGCTGCACTCATCCAGGCAAGTGGGAAGTATTCCATCACACTCCTGACTTATGCCTTGTAGATGGAGGACAAGCTTTGGGGAGTCAGGAGGTGAGTTACTCATCACAGGATTCCAAATCTCTGACCTGTTGTTGTAGCCACAGTATTTATACGGCTAGTCCAGTTCAGTTTCTGGTCAATGGTAACCCCTCAGGATGTTGATAGTGGGGGATTCAGTGCTGGTAATGCCATTGAACATCAAAGGGCGATGGTTGGATTCGTTCTTGTTGGAGATGGACATTGCCTGGCACTTGTGTGGCGCGAATGTTACTTGCCATGTATCACCCCAAGCCTGGATATTGTCCAGGTCTTGCTGCACTTGGGCATGGACTGCTTCAGTATCTGGGGAGTCACCTCCAGTCCAGATTGAGGACAGGTGGACAGAGAAAAAATCTCAGCAATGATTTTCATTATAAATTGACCGTAACTCAGCTTGTTAATGAGACAGAAAAAGGGAAGGGACCTCAAAGAGAAATGCCTCTTTATAGCCTGGCCTCTCTCCCGCTGGTTTATTTGAGAGAGAATGAGACACAAAGGCAGTTGGGGGCATTTAATGGGAGGGGGAAACTTAACTGTGATATAATTAATTATGAGAGAGCCGAATTGTCAAATTAACAACGCCTGGTTCAGACTGAAACATAGGGCAGGATTTTGTGCACCGCAGGCAGGAGCGCTCGACCCGATCAGGTGTAAAATAGCACGTGACGATATTGGACGAGCATCCTGACATCATCGTACCCTCGCGTGATATTTCGGTCAGCAGGCACACGTGGAAGTTGGCAGCACGCCCGCAGACTTTTAAGAGGCCTATTAAGGCAATTAAAGTTTCAATTAACGTGGATTTTTTGCTGCCCGTCCAACCTTACAGTTGACGGGTGGGCAAATCAGCCGGGTGACCTTTGCATTTTTGAGGAACTCTCATCCACAGACAGGATAAGGTTTCTGATATCAATTTTTAAAAAATAAACATATTTGGGCACAATTTTTATTGTCTATATTTTCAGGCGAGTGAGTCCTATGTCCGGACGCTTTTTTCAGAATTTCATAATCTTTATTTTTAGATTTAAAACTCTTCAGCTCTGAGGCAGCTCTCTGCCTTCAGGGAGCTTTCATTGCGCGCTCCCCCGTGCCTGCACTGACGTCAGCGCTTGTCCTCCCGCCCCCACCTCAGCAGCGCTGAGCCTTTCAGTGCCCGTTTCACGCTGGCTGGCCGGCCGTTAATTGGTCATATTGTCCCAATCCTGCCTCATTAATCATGCATTCCCAGGAAACACGATGTTTCACTGGTGGGCGGCCTCCAATTCGCACACCACACTGTCACCTTGCCGCTTCCTCAAGCAGTGCAACTGCACGCACACTTCTCAGTGCTTCCGGCCCAGGACTGCTGCACAGAAGACATGGCCCTGAAAGGCAAGAGGGCTGCAGCCCCTGCTTCAGTGACGCCTCCCTGGAGCGTTTTGTTGGATGCAGTGGAGGCTGGCCGTGATGTCCTCTATCCCAGCTCTGGCCGCAGGAAGGGTAGCAACATCACCAATTCAGCTTGGGAGGTGGTGGCAGTGATGGTCAGTGCCAATGCCCTGCAAAAGAGGACAGCCACCCAGTGCTAAAAGAGGATAAATGATCTCCTTCGTTCCACCAGGGTAAGTCACTCTTCTCATCACTCTCATCTCACACACTCACAAACCCATCACACATCCACAAGGATCTCACTCACTGCCAGTTCAAAGGACATACCATTCGCTCTCTCTCTCTTCATTGTCCTCATCCTGTCCATGGCACCACTCACCACCCACACATGCCAGGCTCACTTACCATCTGGGCTGACAAGTTACTTGCTGGTCCTATTTACACTGTGCCCATCTGTATTCATGCAAGACAAGCTGGCACACAACGAAAGGCAGACTAGTGGAGGAATGCCTGAAATCAAAGTGCTCACGGACTTTGAAAATAGAGTCACCCAGCTGGCCGGTGAAGATCTGGACCGTTCCTGTGCTGATGGTGAGGTTGGCGGTGCTCAATCTAGTGAGGATCCAGCAGTGCAACATCCATCAGATAACCATGCTGTGACTGATGTGTCCTGTTTCACAGGCCGCTGCCATGCACTAGTTATCTCTCTTTACTTTCGCGGGCACATTTGGGAAGCAGCCAAGAAAATCCATGACCCATGTCCTCGACTCAAGCCCCAAAGACACCCCAGAAGAGAAATCTGATGAAACCCTAATTGAAGACCCATCACAGCGCTCACCCACACCCTCCACCAGCGCAGAGACACACACTGCAGCAGGACCAAGTTTTAGAGTAACCTCAGGCCTACAATCTGGTGAGCACATCGCAATATCTGATCCACAGCAGGCGGAGGCAGGGACTTCCCAGGTTTCCGGCACTGCTGGAGGCCAGAAGTTTGCTGAGCCTGAGTCAGACGACGAGCCTCTGGACTCGGTCGTGTCACAGTTGCTGGAGCTGCAAAGGCAAGCTCGGGAACATCAGGAAGGGATGAACACTGCACTCCTCAGACTACAAGGCATGATGGAGGAGTCTGTCCACTTTCAGCCTAAGGTGATAGCGCCAGCATGCCAACACACTGAGATCAACACTGGTAGGATGGTGGCCACCATGGAGACCTTGGTCCAGGATGTCAGTCCTGCACTGTTGCTCAGGCTGAACTCCATCACGAACACCATAGTTGGCCTTCCACAGTGTCAATGTGAGAGGTGTGCGGGGCAGCTTGATCTCACTACAGCTTCCCCTTCTCCTCAAGGAGTCAGCCAGGGACCCTCGGCACTCATCAGCAGGTGCACACCACAGGGCAATCCACCCATGTGACTCCAGGAGTATCCGGCCCATCCAATCCTGTGACCCCAGCAGGTCCAGTTACGCAGGCCAAGACTGTGCCACTGCCACACAGCAGGACCCCAAAAGCAGGCCGGGGCCCTTCAGGTCTCGGGCTTCCAGTGGATGCCCATCAAGATCATCACAGACATGGCGTAGCAGTCGGCAAGCTGCCTCCACCTCCGCTGTGGATGCCGGGGGAGCACCAAGATGTAGCGGCAGGGTTAGGAATGTTAAGAAGATGTAACTCTTTTTGTTACAAAACAAATAAACTAAACCAACAAATCAAGGTACAAAGTAAAAGCAGCTCCTTAAAGGGAAACTGCAAAAACAAAAGACAAAATTTAAAGGAAACTTACCAACATTAAATCAAAATGTGATTAAGCAGGTCAAAAAAACACACCAGTCCCCGCGGTGCCCACCGAGCACGGAAGGCCTCGACAGTGCCAACGGACACCATGTGCTCCAACTCCAGGGACACCCGGCCGCAAACATAGCCGCGGAAGAGGGGCAGACAGTTGGGTCGGATGCCCCCTTCGATCACCTGCTGCCTGGACCTGGAGCAGGTTCACAAGGCCGTCCTCCTCACTCCCGTCCCCTCTCTACAATGGGTGCCCATGGGTCAGGAGTGTGGGGCTGAAGTGCAAACAAAACAACAGTAAAAGGATTTTAAAGAAACTAAAAAGGGAGTGCAGCCTACAACAACCAACACACACATGCTCCATGGATCCCACAAGGCTGCAAAAGACGCAGGCATCTTGGGAATCCGTGAACCGACACATACTACGGTTGTATGGGACTCCCGTGTGCAACACCCTCCACCCCAGCCCCCCTGATGGAAAGTGGGAGGACACCCCTGTAGAGGGCCCCCCACAAGGGACCTCTGCTGCTGGATGTCAACAAGGCATACCAGGGTATGTCTGGGTGGCGGACGAGGGCAAGGAAATGAAGGGTGTGCAGCAGCAGCCCATACAGGAAACCCCTCCACACTGTACAAAGGGCACGGAGGGCATTTCCGCAAGGTGACTCAGGTTGTAGGGCACCTGCTCCCAAGGGAGGGTTCGGGGCTTGGGGCCAATGTGGAATTCTGTCCGAGCAGGGGTGCTCCTGGACGGAAGACCACCGCACACCTCGAGTCCCAGTATGATGTCAGGGCCGAGCACGACTGTCCTAAGGTCTTGGATGGCACTGGCTGCAAGCCGGATATCCACCGACGTACGTTGTGCCAACTCCTGGGGAACCATCCAGCCCACTCCTCTGCCACCCAGCACGTCCCTGATCCTGGTCACCCCGGCGGCCACAGCCCTCCTCCCTGCCAGCCACTGAAAAGGGCGGAGGTGCGGATTCCTGAGCAGCGACTCCCTAACGATAGCCGCTACTCCTGACAGCGGAGAGCTGCGTCATGAGGCGACCATGTTCCAAACTTTTATCAGGGTCCTGGTAAAAAGACGGGCAACGCCTGTAAGGAGCCATGAAGGCCTCTCAGGTCTATAAACAGGTGCTGCACATCATAATTCAGGCCGTGCACCTGGTAGAAGAAATACGTCGCCAGGGCACACCATCTCGGAGGGGGCTTGATGTAAAGTTATCATTGCAGGGCCTGAAGGCAGAAAGTCACTACCTGGGTACATAGGCACACCAGCGCCTGATCACCACACCCCCACCCCCGCCCCGGCCACTAAGCAGGAGACTCAGAACCTCAGCAGCGACCCAGTGCAGCCTTTTGTCTCAGAAGAGTCAACGAGGATTCTCTGGATTTTTGTGACAAAATCTAGAGGAGGGGTCAAAGCAACCAGCTGGTACCACAACATGGCAGCAATCAGCTGGATTATGACCAGAACTCGACCCCGGTAAGACAGCACTCGGAGCAGTCCCGTCCAGCGCCGCAGGCGAGTGGTGACTTTGGTCTCCAGCTCCTGCCAGTTTGCTGGCCAGGATTCCTCAGCAGGGCAGAGGTGGACCCCCAGGTAGAGGAGGCTGGTCCTGCTCCAGGTGAAAGGCCTGAGTTCTTCAGGTAGGGGCTCCATCTGCCACTGACCAACCAATGGTCCAGAACACTTGCCCCAGTTGATTCTGGCAGAGGACATGGCAGAGCAGACCTCCTGGCACTCGCACATCCTCTGCAGGTCAGCTGGGTGGGTGAACATGAGCACGTCATCAGCATAAGCCAAGAGGAGCACCCCAATGCCTGGCCTGTGCAGAACCAATCCCGACAACCTCCTCTTCAAGAAGCGCAGGAAAGGCTCCCTGCAAAAAGAATACAATTAGCCGGACAGGGGACAGCCCTGACACACTCCTCCCCCAAAGTAAAGGGGCGCTGTCAGGGGCCCGTTAATCTTAACTAGATGCTCTGCAGCAGCGTACAGAATTCGGGTCTGGGTGACGAAATGTATCCTGGACCCGAATGCTTGCAGAGTCACGAATAAATATTCATGAGCCAGGAACACCTGCTCCTGGTCAAGAGACAGGAAGGCGCTCGACAGACCAGTCTTCTGGGAAAAGTGGATGATGTCCCAGACCATAGTGTCATAGAGTCATAGATGTCTACAGCACAAAAAAAGGCCCTTTGGCCCATCGAGTCTGCGCCGGGCAAACAAGTATTCTAATCCCATTTTCCAGCACTAGGCCCAAAGCCTTGTATGCCATGGCATCGCAAGTGCACATCCAAATACTTCTTAAATGTTATGAGGGTTTCTGCCTCTACCATCCTTTCAGACAGTGAGTTCCAGATTCCCACCACCCTCTGGGTGAAAAAATTCTCCCTCACATCACCTCTAAACCTCCTGCCCCTTACCTTAAATCTATGCCCCTTGGTTACTGATCCCTCCACCAAGGGGAAAAGTTCCTTCCTGTCTACACTATCTATGCCCCTCATAATTTTATACACTTCAATCATGTCCCCCCTCAATCTCCTCTGCTCCAGGGAAAATAACCCCAGTCTACCCAATCTCTCCTCATAACTAAAACTCTCCAGCCCAGGCAACAACCTGGTAAATCTCCTCTGCACTCTTCCTATTGCAATCACATCCTCCCTATAATGCAGATTCCAGAACTGCACACAATACTCTAGCTGTGGCCTAACCAGCATTTTATACAGTTCCAGCATAACTTCCCTGCTCTTCTATTCTATGCCTCGGCTAATAAAGGCAAGCATCCCATATGCCTTCTTAACCACCTTATCTACCTGTCCCGCTACCTTAAGGGACCGGTGGACATGCACACCAAGGTCCCTCTGATCCTCGGTACTTCCCAGGGTTCTACCATTCACGTGTATTCCCGTGCCTTGTTTGTCCTGCCCATGTGCATCACCTCAAATTTACCTGGATTAAATTTCATTTGCCACTGATCAGCCCATCTGACTAATCCGTCTAAATCCTCCTGTAATCTAAGGCTATCCTCCTCACTATGTACCACCCCACCAATTTTTGTGTCATCTGCAAACTTACTGATCAATCCTCCTACATTCAAGTCTAAATCATTGATATATACCACAAACAGCAAGGTACCCAACACCGATCCCTGTGGAACCCCACTGGACACAGGCATCCAGTCACAAAAACACCCCTTGACCATCACCATATGCTTCCTGCTACTCAGCCAATTCTGGATCGAATTTGCCAAATTGCCTTGGATCCCATGGGCTCTTACCTTCGTTATCAGTCTCCCATGCGCGACCTTATCAAAAGCCTTGCTGAAGTCCAAGTAAATTACGTCAAATGCATTGCTCTCATCTACACACCTGGTCACCTCTTCGAAAAATTCAATCAAATTGGTCAGATATGACCTACCCTTAACAAAACCATGCTGACTGCCCTTGACTAATCCCTGTCTCTCCAAGTGTAGATTAATTCTGTCCCTCAGAATTGCTTCCAATAGTTTCCCCACCACTGAGGTGAGACTGACTGGCCTGTACTTCCCTGATTTATCCCTTCCTCCCTTCTTGAATATCAGTACCACATTGGCTGTCCTCCAGTCCTCTGGCACCTCTCCTGTGGCCAGAGAGGTATTGAAAATTATTGCCAGCGCGCTTGCTATCTCCTCCCTTGCCTCACTCAACAGCCTGGGATACATTTCATCCGGGCCTGGAGATTTATCTACTTTTAAACCTGCCAGACCACTTAGAACCTCTTCCCTTTCTATGCTAATTTCTTTAATTATATCACAGCCCTTCTGCCTGATTTCCATACCCACGGCGTCCCTTTCACTTGTGAACACCGACACAAAATATTCATTTAGAACCCTACCTACATCTTCTGGCTCCATACACAAATTACCACTATGGTCCTTAATGGACCCTACTCTTTCCCTAGTTATCCTGTTAGTCTTAATGAACTTGCAAAATAACTTTGGATTTTCCTTTACTTTACCTGCTAATGTTTTTTCATGCCCCCTTTTTGCTCTCCTAATTTCCTTTTTAAGTTTCCCCCTACACATTCTATACTCCTCTAGGGCTTCCGCTGTTTTGAGCCTTCGGTATCTGCCATAAGCCTCTCTTTTTCTCTTTATCCAATCCTGTATATCCTTCGACATCCAGGGTTCCCTGGATTTGTTGGTCCCACCCTTTGTCTTTACTGGAATATATTGGCCCTGTACTCTCCCTATTTCCTTCTTGAACGAGTCTCACTGCTCTGACGCAGATTCACCTAAAAATAGCTGCTCCCAGTCCACTCTGGCCAAATCATACCTGATCTTATTAAAATCGGCCGTCCCCTAATTTAGAATTCTGATTTCTGGCCCATCCTTGTCCTTTTCCATAACAACCTTGAAGTTAATGGAGTTATGATCACTATATGCAAAATGCTCCCCCACTGATACCTCTACCACTTGCCCGGCTTCATTCCCTAAAATTAAGTCCAGGACTGGCCCCTCTATTGTAGGACCTTCTATGTACTGGTTTAAAAAGCTCTCCTGGATGCATTTTAAGAATTCCGTTCCCTCTAAAACTATCACACTATGACTAACCCAGTTAATGTTGGGGAAGTTGAAATCCCCCACTATTACTACCCTATTATTTTTACACTTCTCTGAAATTTGCCTACATAACTGCTCTTCTATTTCTCTCTGACTGTTTGGGGGCCTATAGTACACTATCAGCAATGTGATTGCTCCTTTTTTATTTTTAAGTTCTACCCAGATGGCTTCATTTGAGGAGCCTTCTAAGATATCATCCCTCCTTACTGTTGTACCAGATGGATGTTGTCAAATATGGTACGACCCAGGACGGTGTAGGACTGGTCAGGGTGGATCATGGGGTCCAGCCCGGTGCCAAGATGAGAAGATATTGCCCTAGCAAAGATCTTGTAACCCGTGCTTAGGAGGGAGACCGGGCGCCAGTTCTTAAGATGGCGGCGATCCCCCTTCTTAGGCAGCAGGGCAATGACCGCCCTGCGCCACGAGAGCGGCATCTCCCCAGTAGTGATACTCTCCCCCAGGACCCCCACATAGTCATTCCCCAGAATGTCCCAGAATGTCCTGAAGAACTCCACAAACAGCATGTCCAGCCCTGGGAATTTGCCCCTGGAGAGGCTGTCGAGGGCACCAGTCAGCTCCCCCAGGCTTATCGGGGAGTCGAGCTTTTCGGTGCACTCTGGACCGGCCTGCGGCAGGTCCTCCGACAAAACTCTGCGAGCATCCTCGCTGGACAGATCCGGAGAGAACAGGGCAGTGTAATATTCTCAGGCAATAGCCCTGATGCCCTCTGGATCCGAGACAAGGGATCTGTCGTCGGCCAGCAGCATTAAGGAGCTGCTGATGGACCCCGTGCCTTTTTTCCAGTTAGTTGAAGAAGTGGGGGAGGGCCGCAGTCCAGGTCCCGGAGGAACCGGATCCCCGACCTCATGAACGCGCCCCGGGACTCGACGAGTTGCAGGTCCCGCAGCGCGCCCCTCTTCTCATCGTACACCGACCGCAGGGCCGGGTCCGCGTCGGGCTGACGGAGACATGTCTCCAGGTCAAGCACCTCCTTCTCCAACTCCTCGACCCTAGATTTCTGCCTCTTTGTCGACCCCTTCGCGTACTCCTGACAGAAAACGCAGACATGAGCCTTGCCCACATCCCACCATAGCCTCAAGAAGGGGGAGCCTCCCCGCTTCCCTCTCCAGCCGGCCCAGAAACAACAGAATGAGTCCTGGAACCGCTCCTGCTCCAGCAGCAGGTTGTTAAAGTGTCAGCACACGGACCCTAAGCGCAGAACAGAGTGAGTTCCGCCCACACCAGACGGTGGCCCACGCACAGCACCTGCCCCACAGGAGCCGATGGAACGCAGGACGCGTACGACCTCGAAACGTAAAGACGGTCGAGTCTGGACACTCCGACTCCAGGGACACGAAAGTGAAAACGCTGGAGTCAGGATGGAGATGTCGCCAGACGTCCACCAAGTCGAAGGACCCGACCAGGTCCCACAACTTACACCTAGCGTGAGGTGCTGGGCACCGTGACGGTCCCAGGCCTCGAGGGTGCAGTTGGAATCCCCCCCGAGGACAATGCACTCGCCCGCGTCGATGGAGCCGAGATGAGTGGACACGTCCCCAAAGGAGCTTGCTTGCTGCTGCGCGCCCAGGGGAGCGTACACATTCACAAAGTGAAGTGCCGTGGCCCCAGGGTGCACAGTAAGGTGCAGCAACCGGCCTGGCACTGGCTCCTTGACCCCCAAGATAGCAACACTGCCACAATTGGAGGCAAGGTGACTCATGTAGACCACCCCTCGCCACTCCAGGAACCACATCGCTTTGTCTCCCGGAACGGTATGGGCTCCCTGCAGGAAGCACATCGCGTACTTCCCTTCCCTGAGGATCGAGAAGTTCTGGAACCTGTACTGTGCATCCCTGCTGCCGTGGATGTTGAGGCTAGCTGTGGTATCTTCATTGTCAGGAGTATGTGCTACCATCACCATGCCTAGTGTAAGGAGGAGAGAAATTTTTAATCCTTCCTCTCCTTCAGGAGCCCAGCAAGAAACATATGGACCCTCTTCTTAGCGTTCGGGACCAGCCCAGGGGCCTTGAGGGCCTCGTGGGGGGACCAGCTCACAAGAGGAAAAGAATACCACTGATCCAAGGCTGACTGGACCCTTTCTCGGTGACTGCGATTACCCGCTAAAAAATCCTGGAGTTCCCGTAAAGGGATGAGGAGAGAATCAGTGGGGGGGGCCTTGGGAATCCACCACCTCATCCGACAACGACTAAGTCATCCCCGGTGTTCACCACCAAAACCCCGCCCTCCTCCAGGTCGTTGCCTCCAGCTTCCAACCCCTCCCCCGTATTGAGAATGGGGGGCTGGTTTGGAGCTGTCAGTCAACTCCACCTCCACCTCAATCCCAGCCCAGGATCAGAGCGCTCCTCTCTGGAGGATATGGTCCAAAGGGTGGCAGCATCTCAGATCTCCGCTCCCCCTCAGGCACTGGGTCGTCCGGCCAGTCCAGTAAAAGCTCCAGACCCAGGACGGAGGTGCCCGGCGCTGAAGGTTAGGAGGGCTGCCACTACTCAGAGTCGCTGCACGCCCCATCGCTGCTAGATTCGGGAGCCTGCGCGTGAATGACGCTGAGCCCAGCACATGGCACTGCGGCGCATATGGGCCTGGGAGCATGTGCAGGCACGTCACCGGGCCCAGATGATGTTTTTCTCCCAGCAGTAGGCTTCTTGTGTCCCTTAGGCAGCAGCAAAACCAGAGCAGCTTGTAAAAGTCCAGAGGAGTATGTTGGAAAAAGCAATGGCAGCAGCGTGGTGTACCTCTCCCAGCAGCAGCCACAGCCAGCACCAGCACCAGCACCAGCGCCAGCACACCGCACACAGCAACAGCGCCAGCACACCGCGCACAGCAACAGCGCCAGCGCACTGTGCACAGCAACAGCGCCAGCAGACCGTGCACAGCACCAGCGCCAGCACACCGCGCACAGCACCAGCACCAGTGCCAGCACACTGCGCACAGCACCAGCGCCAGCACACTGTGCACAGCACCAGTGCCAGCACACTGCGCACAGCATCAGCGCCAGCACACCGCGCACAGCACCAGCACCAGCACACTGCGCTCAGCACCAGCACCAGCGCCAGCACCAGCACCAGGACCAACACCAAAACCGGCGCCAGCACACTACACACAGCTCCAGCGCTAGCACCAGCGCCAGCACACCGTGCACAGCACCAGCACCAGCACACCGTGCACATCACCAGCGTCAGCGCCAGCACCGGCGCCAGCACCAGCACCAGGACCAGCACCAACACTGGCGCCAGCACACTACGCACAGCTCCAGCGCCAGCACCAGCGCCAGCACCAACACTGGTGCCAGCACACTACGCACAGCTCCAGCGCCAGCACCAGCACCAGGGCCAGCACCAGCACCAGCACCAGCGCCAGCACCAGCGCCAGCACACTGCGCACAGCACCAGCACCAGCACCAGCACACCGTGCACAGCACCAGCGCCAGCACACCGCGCACAGCACCAGCGCCAGCACACCGCCCACAGCACCAGCGCCAGCACACCGTACACAGCACCAGCTCCCACTCAGGCAGGGACGAGCTGCACCTGAGCCCAGCCAGGAAGCATGGCCTGAACACGGGCATTAATCACTTGTACAGAATGTTCATCATTCTAAATAAACTCCCAAGAATGTCTCCTTGTCTATGGCTCCTTGTTCTGATGAGCAGTGTTCATGTCACTCAGATGTGAAATCTTGGTCCCTGCACAAGATAAAGGCAGGTGTCTCAATCCTGTGCTTTGTACAACGTTCCCACCACACTGATGGTGCATCTTCACTGTCACTGTGCACATCAGCCATGCCTGCACCTCGATGGGGCTTATCATTGCTGCCAGAATGTCCTGGGCTGGCGGCATAGAGTTCATAATTCTCTCTGTGTGTCCCCCATCTCAGCAGCACCTGTGTCCAGTGATGGTGTGCTCCTGAAGGGTTCAGCTCACAAAGGATGCCATAGGATCAGAAGAAGTTAAAGTTTCCTCACTGCATCTCCATGATATAATCCTGTTCACAGAGCACAAGCGATCTGCCATCAGCCAGACAGGAGTCAGACATTCACATAAGCTATGTAAGGATCTATGGAGAGTCCCCACTGCATGTCGTCATCATCCTCCTGGAATGTAGGGACTATGGGCATCCGCTGCGTCTCCATGACAGGAGCATTATCACAGAGGGTATGTGTGCTGCCATCAGCCAGACTGGAGTCAAACATCCACAGATGCAATGTGAGAATCTATGGTGTCTCCTCACTGCATTTCATCATCATCCTCCACAAATCTAGCAGCTATGAGGGCCTCTGGAGTGCACCTGCCTCGTCTGGCCAGTGCAAGGGCCTCATTGCCATCATCCTCATCTTCGAGGACCTCCTCACCCTCATTCTCATTTATGTCCTCTTCATCGTAGGAGACGTGCAGCTCCTCCATCTCCTCCTCAACCAACTCCTCTCCCCATTGCCGCAGCAGGTTATGAAGGGTGCAGCAGGCGGTGACGATGCGTGACACCCTCTGTGGGCACCAGACCAGTCCAGGCACCAGAACATTTTCAACATTCTGATGGTTTGCTCCTCTAAGGTGCGAGTTGCAGCAAAAGCCCCATTGTACCTTCTCTCTGTTGTGGTCTGAGGCCGCTGCACGGGTGTCATCAGCCACATCCTCTGCGGGCAGCCCTTGTCCCCGAGGAGCCAACCCTGCAGCCTCTGTGGACCCTGGAAGTTGTCTGGGATTTGAGACCTACTGAGAATGTAGGACACTCCCTGGAAACCATGCGCAGACCTGCAGGATGTGTTTGTGGTGATCGCACACCAACTGAACATTCAGCGAGTGGAAGCCCTTGTGGTTGACATAATTGACCGCTTGTTGCCACAGAGATCTGAGCACCACATGAGTGCAGTCAATGACACCCTGCACCTGTGGGAAACCTGAGATCTGGGCAAATCCCAGCGCTCTTGCATCCTGGCTTTCCTGATCCCAGGCGAAATGCACAAATTTGTGTGCCCTCGCAAAGATAGTGTCCATGACCTCATGGATGCATTTGTGCCTGAAGACATGTGATATCCCACAGAGGCCACCTGTGGAGCCCTGAAAGGAGCCACTGGCATAAAAATTGAGCACTGCGGTCACTTTCACGGCCACTGGCAGTGGATGCCCTCCATGTCCCCGTAGCACCAAATCTTGCAACAGCTGGCAGATCTGACCGACTAGTTCCCTAGACATGCGCAGTCTTTGGTGACACTGGTTCTCAGTCATCTGCAGGAGCGACAAAAGCGCTGCCTATAGACCCTGTCGACCAGCGACAGCTCACTGTGGCACTTCAGCAGCCTGCGTGGGGGCCCCAGCTACAGACGGTGCTGCACCTCCCTCTGCTTGGCCAGGCACCTCAATCACTGTCTTCTTAGTTGTCTTTGCTCTCTGTAAGCCATGAGGCATACAGCTAGTTCACCAGGCTCCATGCTTCTGATGTACTCCTCCTGCAGGATAGAAGAGAAAGATGTGTGGGTTAGCTTGGGTGTACTAAGAACCTGTCTTGGTAAAGTCTGAAGGCCTCTTAACACTTCTCAGAGAGTTCTGGCTACCACTTGGATGGCCAGAGTTTAGTGCGCTGCATGACTGCCTGAAACCTCACCCACCTCCACCCCACTCCACCTGACCGATTGGCGGTAGCTTCGTCCACTGGACTGCATGCTGCGCTCTCAGCTCAGACGCAGGCATTCTCCTAACCTGCACTGAAAGGCTGCGCTGTTAACTTGAATCATGGGGGACATTGGTCCAAACCTGAATGATAACATTGCAAGGGGCTGTGAGCACCTCCACCAGTGACTGCTCCATGTCCAGCTTTAGCATGGAGATTGTACAATGTGCCCAGTCGTCCAATTGTTCTGCAGTCCACTAAAACGCTCATTAGTTTGCAGTCTGTGCCCAAGGGGTGAAAAGCTCTGGAGCACTCGGTGGCACTTTGGTGCCTCTGTGTTGCTTGAGTTGAGGCAGATAAGCTAGAGCCCCAACTCCAAGCATGGCAATGTGGCTGCACCTGAACTGTCTCAGCTGCAGAGGAATGGTCGCTTTATACAGGTTTCCCTAAAGCTTGGCCGCTTCCCTCACCCACCCCACCCCCACGGCTCGCATGTGCTCAGGCACTACTATCAACTGCAGTCCAGACCTTGCACCACACCCCACTGCCCCTCTGCCCCTCAAACTCACCTCAACCGCAGGGCAGCCCTTACTCTGGCATCGCACTGTCAGCCAACCGGGAAAATGCAACTCGCCTGTCCCCTCGCCTGAATGTGTAGCGCATCAACATTGAAGTCCAACAGGCGACCCTGGCGAGCGCTGCACAATGTTACTGTGAACTCACCTCCGAATTTCCCTCAAAGTGCAGCTCGCCTTATAAATGCTGTGGTGAAACACGTCAGCGTGCAATCACACCGACATGCTCCGATAATCCAGCGTGATGGGATTATAATGATATGCAAATGTATTATAATGAAGTTCCCGACGTGCGGCGTTGCTCACCATTGACAGGCAGACTGGATGTTTGCAAACTAGTTTCACGGCGTAGTGAAACCAATTTTTGGCCTCCCCGCCATATTGTCTGCTCAAGCTTGCCATGACACCCGACGCCAGCAGGCACAGAAAATCCGGTCCCCTGTGTTTAATGGATAGCCATGGTATGTTGTGCACTGCACTACGTGACCATGCAATGCAGCAGACCCTTGCATCAGGACAACAGAGAAGAGCAACACTCCTCCTCAGATGAGGATAAATGGGATGAGCATCAGGAAGGGGACATGAACCTTTACAGAATACCAGGGCCGTGGCGAGCTGTGTCTGGGAGACCGGGGACAATCTCATATACACGAGATTCGTTCAAGATTGAGGGATCTACATGACCATTGTCCCATTGCTGGGACAGGTTTGCCTGCTCAGGATATCAACTAACCCCTGCCAGGCTTCCAACCAGGAGCTACCTCTGAACCTGTGTCTGCTATCACTTAGAATAATAAGCCCTGTCGCACACGCTCGCAATGGAACGCTTTTACCCAGGACAACTGATGTGTCAGTGGGCATACGTCAAGCAGCCTTACATGACTGAGATCTCAGAACCTGCTCTGTCTTTACAGGTCTTTGACTTCACATAAGGCAGTTCAATTGTCCCTGTGGAACATAATCTCAGACACACTCCTTGACACTGCATATAGCGCCCACAGAGCCGTATGTTCCTTTATGCCTCATAAATGGACACACAAGGACATTAAATAAAGACTGACCCCAACCACACGATGCCAATGTCTCCTACATAATAAAGGAGATGTCTAACATTTCCCTGCAGCCATCACTGAGTGCCAACCATGAGGCATGGCAGTATAGTTAGGTCTCTGGCTAATCAAGTCCCAAAAATAGGATAATGATAAACACATGAATAAAGTGAAAACAATATATTGTGCAATATTTACATGTGATAATATGAAATTTGTAAAAACGCCTATGCCACCTTTCTGCTCTCATTTTTCAGCTTTCTTTCCTTACCACTATGTCTTGGTGTGAACTCAATATCAGCAGCTGAGGTGGAGGCAGGCTGCTGAGTGTGATGCCCTGTTGCCTGCGATGGCTTTGGAAGTCTGGGGGCTTGAGTGTTCTGAACTATTGGGGGTGCCCTGCACAGATTCAGGGGCAACCTTCTCGGCCACACCTAGGGGAGGCAATGGGGTCAATGGTACAGGGGGTGAGGAGAGGGCACTCACCTTGGGAGTTCCCTGAGACAACGCCCAAGGGACAGCTGGCCCCATGTGTTCTTCCTCCATTGGGTGCACAGTGGAACCTCCCTGTCTCCTGAGAAGAAAGGGCACCTGGAGAGAGGTCCAGGTGCCTCATGCCGATCTTTCCTAGCCACTGCTAGATGGTACCAATGGCTAGAGTGACAAAATGCAGGCCAGAGCGCATGTGGGAATTGTTCGACCTGGGTCTCCAAGGCAGTCGCCAACCTCTCCATGGAGGAAGCCATGCCCTCATATGCCTGAGGCATGACAGAACTCATGGCATGCAGGAATGCCTCTTCACTAAACTGCACAAAACCCCTGGCATCTCTGCCACATTTTCCCTCACCCCTGTTGCATTATTCCAGCAGGCTTCTGGTGGCCTGATCAGAGGTCTATCATCAGCGGGCGCCTGTTCCCCAACAGTCCTTCGCGTGCCTGAGACCTCCGCTGTCTCAGCCTCCATCTGCTTCCGGGGCATATCTGTGAGCTTTTCCCCAGAACATCCAAATCCCAAGGCAACCCCTCCACTACCTGGATGACGTAACAATTAAACTAAATTAACAAAATGCCACTACCCAGGTGGGTGTACCTGCACTGGTGCGGGAGAGGCAGGTGACTGTACATCCTCTGGGTCACTGGTGTCATCATGCCCAGAGGTAAAGCCTTTGGTCTCCTGGAGTGGATGAGGCCTTTGGTCTGGATTCCAGGCACCTGTAAATGAGAACAAAAAGAAACGGATTAAGATTCCAGAGTCCATGCGCAGAGCACAATTCCCTGTGTGGTCCTGAGCACCCATTAAGGCAGCACCAAGTTGGGTCAATTCTCACTCTGCTGCCTTGCCATTCCAGCCTCGCTGTTAGCTATGAATTGGCTGCCCTGTTCTCTTGAAATCTTCAGGGCTTCTTCCTCAGCAAGGGCAAGGACCTTGAAAACAGGCACCCATCCACCCGTCTTCACCCTTTCCTTCTGGTTATGGGTCCTGCAGGAGAAAGGGGAGATTTAGTGACTTGACAAATGCCAATGACTCCTTGGCTGCACACATCCCCATCACACATGCTGGCCTGTCGATGTTTTAGGTTGTATTCAATCACTTATCCAAGCCAAATATCACATGTTTTGGCCTTAAGTGCTCAGCGGTCCTGAGGCTGATCACACATTCACCCACCTAGTCCAGCTGTACACTTGCACAAATACATTGCCTGATGTCCCACGCCATTGTGCCACTTACCCAGGCCATCAACCCTTTTCCGGCATTGCACCCATGATCTTGGTTGCTAACTTGGTCAAGCGGGAGGGTTTCCGTCGCTCGGGAAGAACACTCCCACTGTTCCTTGAAGGCCTGGAAGAGACGCTGCAGGGAGGCATCGCTGAACTGTGGGGCTCATCTATGTCTTTGCTCTGACATGTTCAAAGTGACGTGGAAGTGATTTGGACATGATCGGGAGGAGGGGGATGTTGTCTCAGGACAATAAGGATATTAAGATTAATAAGTAAGTGGGGACGGAGTCGTAGGGGGAAAATTTTGAGAGGGGCTGAGAGAGATCATGGGGTGCACAGATAAATGGCTCCTGCGGTGGACAAGATACCTGGGGCCTTGATGCAGAGCCTCCCTGCTCCTATAGCCTGCCCGGATCTGCTGAACCTTCACCTCACTGCAGGAACCTCCAATATCGCCCCTCCACATAACTGCACATGATTCATTTACCCGCTGCTGGCCCTTTAAATTTTTGTATGATTCACGTGGGCACTGGCTCCTGACACAAAATCGTAAGTGACGTCCACTTCCAGTCCCGCTGTTGGGAACGGTGCGCCACTGATTAAATTCCATCCAGTGAGTGAGGCCTACAAATAGGCTTAACAATAAACCAATTTCTGACTGTGTGTGAGAGATGACAGGACTCTCTGAGAAAGGCCTCACTATAGTCTGGCTCTAGGCCAGCTTATTATGTGTGTGTGTGTGAGAGAGAGAGAGGTAAGGGAGAGAGATGGAATTCAGAGGGAAAGAAATCACTATAGATTGGCACTGCTCCAGGTTGTTTTGGAGTTGAAATATTCCTTCAGCTCTTTAAAGGGTTCAAAAGGGTTCATGAATTCCACTAATTAAAACAAAATAAATATCTCCTTCAAATTTCCACTTGATCATTTTGAAACAATTTACACATTCCATAATACAGCCAGACTGGGATGGACAAGCTGTGTGCGATTCAGGAACAGCTGAATCCCCACAGAGACAGCGCAGTGCACTTGTTGTTTGTAGAGCTAAATGGAAAATACATATGCTGAGCTCGGCCTTAAACATGTACATCTGGCTATTGTTGATGGCCTGCTGCAGGAGATTTGAATGAGTTGCTATTTTTTCCTATTACAATCCTGAGCACAATTCTCGTACATACAGCTATCTCCTCTTCTAACAGTACAGCAAGTGACCATCATGGTCACAGAAACAGTTTCTCCCTAGCAACAATCAACCATCAACCATCAGCCCATCATGCCAGCTTCTTGAAAGAACAATCCACTGAGCCCCACTCCCTTGTTCATTCCCCATAGCCCTTAACTTTGTTCCTTTTCAAATATATATCCAATTCCCTTTTGAAAGCTATATTGACTTGCTTCTGTCACCCATTCAGGCAGTGAATTCCAGATCACCACTGTGTAAGAAAATTCCTCCTCACCTCCTCCCTTCTTTTGCCACTTATCTTCAATATCTGTTCTCTGATTGCTGACTCTCTCACCCATAGAAACGGTTTCTCCCTAACTACTCTATCAAAACACCTCATATTGTTGAAAATTATCATCAAATCTCCTCTTAAACTTAACTGCTGTAAGGAGAACAATCGCAGCTTCTCTCATCTCCTCACATAACAGAAGTTTCTCACCTCTGAAACTACTAACTTGGTGCTGAGGCCTAGTTTCAGAGTCCCACCAGTGGCCTTGTCCAAGAGTGTCAGTTCTCCAGTGGGTGTTGGCAGGTTATTGGACAAGGTAAACACAGGAGTGGGGGAAATGAGACAATCAAGTTCCATCATGTCCTTATCTATTATCCACAGGTAAACATTTTCCAGCAAGGGGGTTCAGTGTGTTGTGATGAAGGTCCTAGTTGAAGTGATGCTACTTTCTAATAATATTTCAAAGTTAAAAGTAAAAGTTCATTGTTATTAATATAGTAAGAAAAAGACAGTAGCATTGGGGATGTGGGGCCATTAAGGACAGAAGCAGGTTGTGACCAAAAATGGCAGACTTGTTAAATAAGTATATGGTGTTCATCTTTACAGGGCAGGAAGAGGATTAATGCCAACAACACAACAGGAACTAAAAAAAAATAAGCCAAGCAGAGGAAAGTATAGGATTTAATATAGTAAATAGACGGTAATGGAGAAAATAATGGGACTTATGACAGAAAAATTGCCAGAGCCTGATAATTCCCAGAAGTAGGTGAAGAAATTGCAGATGCATTAGTCCTAATTTCTCACAGACTGTGAATTAAACCTGAGACAGATTCACTCCAAAGGAATTGTCCCCCTGGCTGAGGTTTTAAAGAAAAGGTGGTGTCAGTAGAAAGGAAACAGGAGGGAAAGTAGTTTCAAAATGTATTTTTGTCTTGATATTTTTTCTACCAGTTTTATTTTTAATATTCAGATAGGTCTCTCGCCCATGTAATGCACTATTGTTATCTCTGAGAAGGTGGAGAAGAATCCTACACTCAGTTCTCTGGCAATGACGCTTTTCAGATAGTAAATGTCCCACAGGATTCCTGACCTTTACTGAAGTTAGCTGATTAGAGTCCAGGCAGAAGTAAACGTGTACCAATCGGCTCCCACGTCCTTCAGCTAGTCTAGTGACTGCTATCAGTGATTGCTGCAAGACAGGATAGGATTGTGGTTGGTTGCCATGTCTCCTATTCCTGTACTCAATGCTAAGGCTACTACTACTGCTAAATTCTCATCCATCAACTCAGCAACAGGGATGGGGCAATTCAGTTGCAAAAGTCCGAAATTTTCCTATTGATCCTTGGCTTCTGTCACTAGGTTTAGCATGCCACAGGAGACATGCTCCTCGCATGTGTGGACCTTGGAGCAACTAGTGAGAAATGGGCGAGGCATCAGGACTACCTGTGAGTTAAACCATCCTTCTGGGTGCAGTTGTTTGCCATGTAGGGGTGTTAACTTTAGGGCTCAATCCATGCACTCCAATGCTAAAACTGACAAATGAATAAAAGCCCACTTTGGGTGAGATATGTATCTACTGAAAGAATGCTAGAGAGGAGATCAGTAGTCAGGGGAAGAATATGACAATTCATTCTATGATAAGTTTTTCTCCTCTTTTTGGAAGCACCCGGTCACCTTCCTAAAGACACTAGAGATTAACAAATCACTGAGTGGGAAAGCACTAGCTGTTCCTATATACGTCAATAGACTAAAGTACTTTGTTATTTTCCTATCACCCCCATTAAGCTTGGCTCAGGGGTACTGTTGCTTTGGAGTCAGAGGTTTTGGCTTCAAGAGTCACTCCAGGACTTGAGCACATAGTCCAGGTTGACAGTCTGCATTTGGGGATTGTCAAGAGGTGCCGCTTTTTTCATGAAAAGTTAAACAAAGGTCTGCTTACTTCAGATGTATGTTGAAGATCCTATGACACAATCCAAAAAAGAGCAGAGATCTGGACAACATTCCTCCCTCAGCCAATGTCACCATGCTATGGACATTCATCGAGTTGATCCCTGTCAAATCTTGCTGGTCACATACATAGTAACATTAAGTGAAGCATTTCGAGCCCTTTCTGAGAATTGGGTTAAGGTGTTATTTAAATGCAAGTTTTTTTTTCAATTTTTTTTTAAAGCTGTAATGAACTTGCAACACAATTGCTAAAATTCAAGGCTACCTTGGTGGGATTGGGGGAGGGGTCTGCGATGCTGCAACATGAGTTCATCTGTGAATATGAAAAGGAATAGACACTGGAGAGTGGTTCGACTGAACTGCAGTCCTCATGCAGAAACACACACCAACCTGGAACCAATAAGAGGAGAACTTTTGCACTGTTATGTCTCTATGGCAACAGTCAGTTGCTGTTAGGTTTGGCTGCTATAAGACGATATGGTCATGGACACACAAAAACATGCAGATGCACAAACACATGTAATTGCACACAGCAGACACACACACACACACGCACACAAAGAGATATTCACACACTCCCTTTCTACACACCTACGTATAAACACTCACAATAACATAAAGGCACACGGCTGCATAAGCATAAAACTACAGGAGGCGATTTTACAAGATGAGGCCCCCAGTACAGGGTCTTGCAAGCAGAGATTATAGGGTGGGTAATTAGTGTTGTACCCCATATCCAGCAGTTCGCTAGGAACCAGAGAAACACACACATATGAACATGTTAAACATGCAAGAGTTATCTGTACCTCACAGGTGTTGCCAGTGGCAAGTAGGGTGACAATTACATTGAACCTTATTGTCATGGGTTGTTACATAGGCACCAAAGGGAACATCAGCAACAGTCAATCTGCAATGCAACACAGCATAAAATAGCTGACTGATGCCTTACTAGAGCAACCAAGTGCATCACTTTCTGAAACGTTCTGATGAAAGTTCACAGACCTGAAACATTAGCTCTTTTTTTCCTCTCCGCAGATGCTGCCTGACTGCTGAGCATTCCCAGCATTTTCTGTTTTTATTTCCATCACTTTCCGCATGAGGAAAAGCCCCAAAGTATAGGTAGTAATTTATTTCATCCATATTAACTTTTGTATGTACAAATGTAGTTAGAGAGATATATAAATATACACACACAGATATACAATTACTATACATGCTCAGACATATAAATATACAAATCATTGAAACTCAAAGATGTGAATTTTACCAGGTGGAGGGGTCACTTATTGCTCGCCACATCTGGTAGAAAAGTCGGTTGGCAGCTTGCCAACTTTAAAAGGGTGGCCCCACAGTGGCAATACGCTGGGGCAGGCTTGACAAGGTGAGAGTGGGAGCTCCACCTGTCTGGGATAGGAAATTCCATCCACGAGAGCTGCTGGCCAACCAGTAGTCCCAGCAGCGCCAGAATGCAGAATGCAGTAGTGGCCACTGCTGGGGGCTGCAAGGGAGCCCTGAGAAGACAATCATGGATGCTGGATTGAAAGATAAGTTCCCCCCATCCCCCCCCACCCCCACCCCTGGTTATTTTTTGCTGGGGAGGTATTGGGGACTCTGGGGAGGGGGTGGGGTCCAAGAGGCCGGAAGAGGGTAAGGCACAAAGAGAGGTACAATCTAGGGGATGGTGTCCCCTTTGAGCACAGGGGACCCCCCCCAAAGGAGGTACCCCCCCCCGTTCCTTCCCGTCTTTTACCCTGAGTTGGGGAAGTAGCGGGATGGCCACTTTCCTTCCACCTTCCGCACCCACCATATTATGGCAGTAGAGGTGGAAAGAGGCCCTTAGATGGCCTTTAATTGGTAACTTAAGGGCCTCAATAGACCTAAGGGTGGGTGGGCTGGCTGATGCCTTATCTGCCCTCTGTAAGATGGGGGACAGCTCGAGTGTGGGCGTGGGGGACAGTTAGCTGCCTATCCAACTTATCTTACATGTTCCCCCCGCCTTCAAATATACAGGCAGGAGGCTGTAAAATTCCTCCAAAGGCACTACATTACTGGTTCGACATATTGTCACGTGCATGTTCATTCTATAGTTGTTTTCAGGATGGAACAGATTGGCTGGTGAAGGTGCAACAAGTTGATTGTGTGGGTGCCATGTGTCAGGTATGGTGGAGGTGGAACAATTTGGTTGTGAGACTGACAAAGGTTGGTTGGTGTGGATAATTTACATGTTGGTCGGGGTAGGAAATGGGAAAAAAAGCCTTAGTGGTGCAGTGCAGGGTGTCATTTTGCATTAGGGACTAAGGTTCATTACGGGGACAGTTAAAGGGAATTTTCATCTGCATCAAGCTCTGCTGTACAAAACCTGGATATGTGCTGACACTAGCACCACTTGGGATATTCTCCTGATAGACTGCTATAATTTCAGTGGAAGGTCAGTGCAAATCTGATGTATCCAGTTTTCCTGACAAAACTCATCGGGAGAATCTCCAAGGAAGTTCTCGCTGTCAGTTTCTGAAAAGGGGAATATTTCCATCCCTCTATATAAATCTATATTGTGTGGGACCCTAAAAGAAATAGAAAATGTCTCCACATGATGGGTGACGATAACTTTAATGTTGCCTCTTGTGTCCATTCATGTATATAAGGAAATACCAGATTAAATTAGTTTTGATGGCCATGTTCTCCACATGTGTGATTTTGTCTGTAAAGATATGACAGTAATGGCACAGAAAAAAAAAACCCATTTAGATCACAAGGTTCCAGATTTGATCCTATCTCAGTTGAGGCAGTGGTATGATCATTACAATTGGTTCCTGTGAACGATGATCCTCTGCCAGAATTCTAGATCCTAATCTAGTAATTCCTTCTGAATGGTAATTCACAATAATGAAGTATTTTTGAAGCTTATTCACAATTGTAATGTAAGAAATGCAACACCCAATCTGCACACTTGCAAAGACCTAAAATGGATAAATAGTCAGGTAAACTGTCTATTTGGTGACATTAATTGCTGGTTAAATGTTTGCCAGCACAAAACTGCCCTACTCTTTGCTGAAATAGTGCCATGGGGTCATTTACATTTGCCTGGGAGAGCAGACAGGGCCTCAGTTTAACATCTCATCTGAAAGATAGCATTTCTGACAATGCAGCATTTCCTCAGTATTACACTGTTAGCATCAGCCTGGAGTATGCACTCAAGTCTCTGGAGTGTCACTTGAACCCAAAAGCTTATGACTCAGAGGCACTGAGCCAAGACAGACACATACTGGGAAATAAGGCCTACGGGCTAGTGTTGCAAACATGGAAAATTGTTCCCTGTGCGTGCTTTTTTTCTCTCCCCCGCCCCCAACACCCCACTCCCCAAGAAGTTCTGCATGTGGGAAAAATTCCATCTCGTTGCACTTGTAGGAAACAGATGAAATTTCATAACATGGAGCCTCACAATCAATTCCACCCGCTCTGTTTCTGCTTTATTTCCTCAGCTGATCCCCGTGCAAAGAAAATACAGGATCGGCAGGCAGTGGTGAAGTGAAAACATCCTCAGGGTTTTATTGTTTTCCACAGGGAGTGAGTTCCAACCTTTTCACCTTTCCTTGGAGACACTGTGTGGAAAGTTTGTAGCCTTCGGCTGAAGTTCCTGAATTAAGAGAGTAATTCCAGTTTAGAATTTTCTTTCTGTACCTGGCTGATGCCTTGCTGCTCTCTCTCTCGCTCACTCACTTCCTGCAAAAAAAAAAGTCTCTTGGAAACTTACTTTTTAAAAAAAATCTGCAAGCAGTTCCCACCATCTCCCCTTGCTTCCCCTTAATCTTTCCCATGTGACCTCCTCTTCCTCTTGAAAATTGCTTGGATATATTCTGTGTGAAAGTATGGTATCTAAATGCAAAATAAAGAACCAAAACAAAAGTCTTGCACTCACATAGTCCAATTACCTCATCTCAGCAACATCTCACAGACAATAAATTACTTTGCAGTGCAGTCACTTATTATATGGATTTTAAAAAGCAGGCAATTAATACACAGTAAGATCCCACAGATAATAGACAAGTGACCAATTAATCTTTTTTATTCTTTCAGGGGATGTGGGTGTCACTGGCAAGGCCAGCATTTGTTGCCCATCCCTAATTGCCCTTGAACTGAGTGGCTTGCTAGGCTATTTCAGAGGGGAGTTACAAGTCAGCCACATTGCTGTGGGACAGCAGGTTTGCTTTCCTTTCTAAGGAACAATCAATAATAGCTTCATGGTCACTATTACTGCATCTAGTTTTAAATTCCACCAGCTGCCACAGTGGGATTTGAATCCCTCTCCCCAGGAAAGTAGCTTGGGCCTCTGGGTTACTTATCCAGTGATATTACCAATACACCACCATCTCCTTTTTGATGGCACTGGTTGGGGGAGGAATTCTGGTCAGGAGAGATGACCTCCTCTTTGAATATTGTCACTGGATCTTTAAAGTCTAACTGAAAGAGCAGACAAGACAGTGGTTAAACATCTCACCCCAAGAAATGAGTCATGTCAAAAACAAGATGTGCTTGCTATGACGAGAACTCTGAAACCCAAAAAACAAGTAACGCCTCCAAGACATTGGAGTTAAATTCTGACTAAAACTGATTATATAGTCACAGGTTGACACTCCTGCAGTGCGTGTTAAGACAGAACTTTTTTTATGGAGTCATCACGATGAGAATTATGAGCTTGGACTGGAACAATTTTCCATTTCTGATATCTAATACCACCGTCAAACTTTCTTATAGCAGGCATTGCATAAATTAAATGCAGAGTAAAGACTCCTCCATGCAATTTGATTCCAATAGCACTCCCAGGTTAGGTAGAGTTTTTTGTACATCTACCGTAAGACCATAAGACATAGGAGCAGAAGTAGGCCATTTGGCCCATTGAGGCTGGTCTGCCATTCAATGAGATCATGGTTGATCTGATAATCCTCAACTCCACTTTCCTGCCTTTTGCCCAAAACCCTTGATTCCCTTACTGATTAAAAATCTTTTATCTCAGCCTTGAATATACTTAATGACCCAGCCTCTACAACCCTCTGTGGTAAAGAATTCCACAGATTGGCTACACTCTGAGAGAAGAAATTCCTCCCCTTTATCTATCCTGATTGTTACCCACTCAAAGAATTCTAATAAATTTGTCAGTCATTATTCCACCCTTCATGAAGCCATGCTGACTCTGCTTAATTACATTATGCATTTCTAAATGCTCTGCTATTACATCCTTTATAATAGACTCCAACATTTTCCCAATGACGGATGTTAAGCTAACTGGCCTATAGTTAACTGTTTTTTGCCTCCCTCCCTTTTTGAATAAGGGTGTTACATTGGCAGTTTTCCAATCCTCTGGGACTGGGCAGGGATTTCAGGCAGGACCGAAAATTCCTGCCCAAAATCAACGGGCTTTTGGCTGATCCATCAATTTTCCATCCCGTCCGTGATGATTGCTGCTTGGGCTGGACTTGGGCAGCCCAGGTATACTGGTGTAGTTTAGCTCACATATTACTCCCTTACCTGTGTTCCTTTACCATACTTATAAAATTACATCCTTTAGTGTATGAGCGGCATCCTGGTAGTTTCCATTCCTGTACTTACATGATTTCTCCGACTGAGATTGCTGTTAAATTAGAGATAGGTTTAAATGATGAGCTTACACCCATTTAAAAAAAAGGAAAACTGTTTGGTTTTTGGGACATGGGATTCGCTAGCAAGGCGGAATCTATTGCCCATCTCCAGTGGTCATGAAAAGATGGTAGTGGGGACTTCTTTTTGAACCACACAATGATGTTAGATGTCCTTGCCAGTGAGGCCCACATCCGATGAATGAATAAAAATAAAATTCCAGGGCCCAATGATGATGAAGGAATGACAATATATGTCCACACAGGATGGCAGGTGGCCCAAGAGTGGAGTTTGTAGCTGGTGACGTTGCCAAGCCATTGCTGCTCTTGTCCTTCTTGACAGTGGATGCCAAGGGAATTAAAATTAGCTCAAACTTACCAAACACAAAGCCCAAAGTTTCTATTTCTATCAGGGCTGTATATGAGCCATAATTTCAGAGGTGAAGGGCTTGTCCCAACTAGTCACCTATCAAGCAACACTTGTTTACATCCTATTTGCATTCAAGCTTGGGGAAAAAGAATAATGTCTAACCTAGTCACTGCTTTCTCCTTTCTGAACCGCATAAGATATTTAACAGGAGCTAATATTCACTGGAAGATTAGTCAGGGCAGTTCAGTGTCTAATTACTCAGTGACATCAAAGTGACTGAACAGTCACCGATGAGTGAACTCTTCTCTGTAATACAGATCTACTCACATCTGTTCCTATTAGAAAGTCATGCCCTTAGAACCCAACCTTCATGCCACCTATTCAGTAAAAGAAAGAAAGAGATGCTTTTATATAGCACCTTTCATGATCTCAGGGTATCCCAAAGCACTCCAAAGCCAATATGTACTCTTTTGAGGTATATGGCTGGATATTCCTGTGGATTTTGGGACCCTGACATCGGGACCAAATGGTGGTCCTAATCCCACTCTTGCTGGTAGTGGAATTGGCAGCACAATCCTCTTATTAAAGATGGCAGGTGGGCTCCCCATACTGCCAGCCCAATCAGAGGGCCATCAGCTCTGGAAACTAAGCAGCTCCACGAGGAGAGGTGGGCACTGCTGATGCAGGTCGGAGACTGCAAGTGTACCTCAATGTGGAGTCACCCTCGCTGGCCAGCAAATAATACAGCAAATAAAGGATCCAGAAGCCGGCAGGACCATTGGAATGGAGGGGAAACACCCCCCCACCCCACCCACCCCCAAGATCAGCTGTAACCATCTTTGCAACCTGTTGAGCATCATTGGAACATTGAGTTGCTAGCTCTGATGGCTCCCTGGCCTGCTACATGGTGGGATACCACTCTGCCATTGGGAAAATTCCATCAGCACTGCAAAATCACCCCAAATTGGGCCTTAACCTCTCTAATTGTCTGCCCACCCTTGTGTGGCAGGCAGCAGATCCTGTTCCCAGCCCTACACTGGGAAAGCTCCCCAGTGCTGGGAATAAGTTGGGATGCTGTCCCGATGTGGTTACCTCCCCCGACTATTTCCCCAGTACGCTTGCCTCCAACCCCATCTCCATGGGGCTGGGAAAACCCAGCTGAATCTTTCTGTTGTAATGTGGGAAGAACGGCAGCCAATTTGTCCACAACAAGAAGCCAGAAAGAGGATAAATAACCAGGTAATCTATTCCTCAGTTGATGGTTGAGGGCTAAATTAATCCAGGTCTTTGGGGAGAACTCCCCTGCTCTTCTTTGAATAATGCCGTGAGATTTTTTATGCTCACCTATGAGGGCCTTGGCTTGATGTCTCATCTGAAACACAGCACTTTCATCAGTGACAGGAGTTCTGTCACTGAGTCAAGGGTGATCTTTGAACTCAAGTCTTCTCTTCTATTCTTTCCAGCCATAGAACCATTGGCCCAGATCTTCCATTCTCTGGAGGGTTGTACCCTGGAGGTACACCAGATGATGTGCTGGTGGACACCCCCCAGAAGTCCCCTTGCGAGGACTGCATGGGAATTGCCTAGGAAGTTTCCACTTCTGTTGAGCAATTGCCCTGCACCTGGAACCATCTGATACTCTGATTTATATCAGAGACTTCAGGTGGTTTCGACACACTTAGCAGAATAGTTACCCAGGAAAAGTTAGAAGGATTAAAACCACTACTAACTCCTGGGTAACTATGTTACTGACCCCCAAACCCCAAACTGGACCGTCAGCAGGTCTGGCAGCATCTGCAGAGAGGAACACAGTTAACGTTTCGAGTCCGTATGACTCTTCAACAGAACTAAGTAAGAATAGAAGAGAAATATTTTTATTTTTATTTTTGTTTTGGATTTCCAGCATCCGCAGTTTTTTGCTTTTACACAAACTGGACCCCTCTGGCTAACTCCCCAACCCCACAAGCCCCAGACTTCCCCCCATCCCACTCCGACCAAACCCCTGGCAAACCTCCCTGAGCATCAGATCCCCCCACCACTTCCGACAATCTGACCACTCCACTCCCTTAACTAGCCTCCAAGCCCCCCCAACCATCGGATCCCCCCAGCCACCACTACCACCCTCACCGACCGAACCAGCAGACCCCACCCACCCCTGACTACATTCCCATGTGCACCCAACCCCACCGACCCTTCCAGCTACACTCCAACCACCCAAACCCTCACACGTCCAACACACTACCCCACTTAACAACCCCCAACTATCCCCCTCCCCCAGTGACCACCCAAATCCCCACCCCTGACAGCTAATAATGGGTTACATATGGCTAATAGGTAGCTGGTGACTAGTTACACAGGAGCAATAGACAGCTGGTGCTGGGTTACAGAGGGGCAACAGAAAGCTGATAGTGAATTACACAGGGTTACTAGGTAGTTGGTGATGACTTACGCATGGGCAATAGACTGCTGGTAGTGAATTACACAAAGGTGCTAGACAGCTGGTAGTGAATTACACAGGCGTAATAGGTAGCTGGTGATGAGTTACGCAGGGGCAAGAGTCTTCTGGTAGTAACTTAAACAGAAGCAATAGACAGCTGATAGTGTGTTACACAGGGGTGATAGAAAGCTGATGATCAGTCACGCAGGGGCAAGACAGCTGGTAGTGAATTACAAAGGGGTAGTAGGCAGCTGGTGATGAGTTATGCCGATGCAATAGGCTGCTGGTAGTGAGTTTCCCAGGAGCAATAGACAGCTAGTAGTGAGTTACACAGGGGTAATAGACAGCTGGTATTGAATTACACAGGGGCAATAGACAGCTGGTATTGAGTTACACAGGGGTAATAAACGACGAGTAGTGAATTACACAGGGGCAATAGACAGTGGTTGTGAATTACACAGGGGTAATAGACAGTTGGTCGTGAGTTACACATGGGGAAATAGACAGCTGGTAGTGAGTTACACAGTTGGTAATAGACAGCTGGTAGTGAGATACACAGGGGAACACAAACCTGGTGGTGATTTACACAGGGGCAATAGACAGCTGGTAGTGATTTACACAGGGGCAATAGACAGCTGGTAGTGAGTGTCACAAGGTCAATAGAGAGTTGTAGTGAATTACACAGGCGTATTAGACAGTTGGAAGTGAATTACACAGGGGTAACACAAACCTGGCAGTGAGTTACACAGGGGCAATGGACAGCTGGTAGTGGGTTATAAAGGGGCAATGGAGAGCAGATAGTAAGTTACACAGTGGCAATAGATGGGCAATAGTGACTTACACAGGGGTAATAGATAGCTGGTTGTGAGTTACACAGGGGTAATAGCTGGTAGTGAATTACAGAGGGGCAATAGACAGCGGGTAGTGAGTTAGACAGGGGCAATATAGAGCTGGTGGCGAGTTACAGGGGGGTAATATACAGCTGGTAGTCAATTACACAATGACAAATGGTAGGGAATTACACAGGGGTAATAGCTGGTAGTAAAATACACAGGGATAATAGGCAGATGGTAGCGAGTTACACAGGGATAATAGGCAGATGGTAGCGAGTTACACAGGGATAATAGACAGCGTGTAGTGAATTACACAGGGGCAATAGACAGCTAATAGTGAATTACATGGGGTAATAGATGGTAGTGAGTTACACAGGGGCAATAGACAGCTAGTAGTGAGTTACACAGGGGCAATAGACAGCTAGTAGTGAGTTACACAGGGGCAATAGACAGCTAGTAGTGAGTTACACAGGGGCAATAGACAACTGGCAGTGAGTTACACAGGTAATAGACAGCTGGTAGTGAATTACACAATGACAATGGACAGATGGTAGTGAGGTACACAGGGGTGATAGACAACTGGTTGTGAGAAATTGAGGGGTTATAGACAGCTGGTAGTTAATTATACAAGGTAATAGACAGATGGTAGTGAGTTACGCAGGGGCAATAGACAGCTAGTAGTGAGTTACACAGGGGCAATAGACAGCTAGTAGTGAGTTACACAGGGGAAATAGACAGCTAGTAGTGAGTTACACAGGGGCAATAGACAACTGGCAGTGAGTTACACAGGTAATAGACAGCTGGTAGTGAATTACACAATGACAATGGACAGATGGTAGTGAGGTACACAGGGGTGATAGACAACTGGTTGTGAGAAATTGAGGGGTTATAGACAGCTGGTAGTTAATTATACAAGGTAATAGACAGATGGTAGTGAGTTACGCAGGGGCAATAGACAGCTAGTAGTGAGTTACACAGGGGCAATAGACAGCTAGTAGTGAGTTACACAGGGGCAATAGACAGCTAGTAGTGAGTTACACAGGGGCAATAGACAACTGGCAGTGAGTTACACAGGTAATAGACAGCTGGTAGTGAATTACACAATGACAATGGACAGATGGTAGTGAGGTACACAGGGGTGATAGACAACTGGTTGTGAGAAATTGAGGGGTTATAGACAGCTGGTAGTTAATTATACAAGGTAATAGACAGATGGTAGTGAGTTACGCAGGGGCAATAGACAGCTAGTAGTGAGTTACACAGGGGCAATAGACAGCTAGTAGTGAGTTACACAGGGGAAATAGACAGCTAGTAGTGAGTTACACAGGGGCAATAGACAACTGGCAGTGAGTTACACAGGTAATAGACAGCTGGTAGTGAATTACACAATGACAATGGACAGATGGTAGTGAGGTACACAGGGGTGATAGACAACTGGTTGTGAGAAATTGAGGGGTTATAGACAGCTGGTAGTTAATTATACAAGGTAATAGACAGATGGTAGTGAGTTATGCAGGGGCAATAGACAGCTAGTAGTGAGTTAAACAGGGGTAATAGACAACTGGTAGTGGGTTACACAAGGGTAATTGACAACTGGTAGTGAGTTACACAAGGATAACAGACAGCTGGTAGTTGAATTATACTACGTCAATAGAAAGCTGGTAGTGAGTTACACAGGGGTAATATGCAGCTGGTAGTGAAATATACAGGGGTAAATAGGCAGCTGGTAGTGGGTTAATCAGGGTAATAGGCAGCTGATAGTGAGTTACACAGGGGTAATAGACAGCTGGTTGTGAGTTACACGGGGTAATAGACAGCTAGTAGTGAGTTGCACAGGGGTAATAGGCAGCTGGTAGTGAGTAACTGAGGGGTAGTAGGCGGCTGGTAGTTAATTACACAGGGTAATAGGCAGATAGTAGTGAGTCACACAGAGGCAATAGACAGCTGGTGTTGAGTTACAAAGGGGTAATAGACAGCTGGCAGTGAGTTACACAGGGGCTATTGACAGCTAGTAGTGAGTTACACAGGAGTAATAGACAGCAGGCAATGAGCTACACAAGGGTAATAGACAGCTAGTAATGAGTTACACAGAGGCAATAGACTGTTGGTAGTGAGTTACGCATGGGCAATAGGCAGCTGGTAGTGAGTTACCCAGAGGTAATAGACTGCTGGTACTGAGTTACAGAGGGGCAATAGACAACTATTAGTGAATTACACAGGGGCAATGGACAGCTGGCAATGAATAACACAGGGGCAATAGACACATGCTTCGGAATTACACAAGGACAATAGACAAATGTTAATGAGTTAACAGGGGCAATAGACAGATAGGAGTAAGTTACACAGGGTTGATAGACAACTGTTAGGGAGTTACAAAAGGACAATAGACAGCTGGTCATGAGTTATACAGAGGTAATAGACCGCTGGTAGTGAACTACACAGGGGCTATTGACAGCTGGTAGTGCTTTACATGGGGTAATAGACATCTGTGAGTTACACGGGGCAATCAACACCTATTACTGAGTTACACAGGGGCAATGGACAGCTGGTAATCAGCTGGTCATGAGTTACACAGGGGCAATGGACAGCAAGCAATGAGTTACAGAGGTGCAATCAGCAACTAGTAGTGAGTTACACAGGGGTAATAGGCAGCTGGTCATGAGTTACACAAGGATAATGGACAGCTTGTAGTGAGTTACACAGAGGAAATAGAGAGATTGTAGTGAGTTACACGGGGCAATAGACATTTGTTATTGATTTACACAGGGGGCAATAGACAGCTTCGAGTTAATAACAAATGCGCAATAGATGGATGGATAGATCAAAAAAAAGGGAGGTAGGGAGAAAACAGGGAATTATAGATCAGTCAGCCTGACATTGGTAGTGGGGAAAATTCTAGAGTCCATTATAAAAGACTTAATAGCTGAGCACGTGGAAAACAGCTTCAGAATCGGACAGAGTCAGGATGGATTTACGAAAGGGAAATCGTGCTTGACAAATCTACTGGAATTTTTCGAGGATGTAACTAATAGAGTTGATGAGGGGGAGCCAGTGGATGTGGTTTATTTGGACTTTCAGAAGGCTTTCTACAAAGTCCCACATAAGAGATTAGCGTGTAAAATTAAACCGCATGGGATTAGGGGTAGTGTATCGAGATGGATAGAAAACTGGTTGGCAGACAGGAAACAAAGAGTAGGAATAAACAAATCTTTTTTCCGAATGGCAGGCAGTGACTAGTGGGGTACAGCAGAGATCGGTGCTGGGACCCCAGCTATTCACAATATATATTAATGATTTAGATGAGGGAACTAAATGTAATATCTCCAAATTTGCAGATGCCACAAAGCTGGGTAGGAGGGTGAGCTGTGAGGAGGATGCAGAGATGCTTCAGTGTGATTTGGACAAGCTGAGTGAGTGGGCAAATGCATGGCAGATGCAGTATAATGTGGATAATTGTGAAGTTTTCCAATTTGGTAGCAAAAACAGGAAGGCAGATTATTATCTGAATGGCTATAAATTGAGAGCGGGGAATGTGCAATGAGACCTGGGTGTCCTTGTACACCAGTCGCTGAAGGTAAGCATGCAGGTGCAGCAGGCGGTAAAGAAGGCAAATGGTATGTTGGCCTTCATAGTGAGAGGATTCGAGTACAGGAGCAGGGATGTCTTGCTGCAATTATACAGGGCATTGGTGAGGCCACACCTGGAATATTGTGTGCGGTTTTGGTCTCCTTATCTGAGGAAGGATGTTCTTGCTGTAGAGGGAGTGTAGCGAAGGTTTACCAGACTGATTTCTGGGATGGCGGGACTGACATATGAGGAATGATTGAGTTGGTTAGGATTATATTCGCTGGAGTTCAGAAGAATTTCTCATTAGCTTTCTATTGCCCCTGTGTAACTCACTATAAGGGGGGGAGCTCATAGAAACCTATAAAATTCTAAGAGGACTAGACAGGGTAGATGCAGGAAGGATGTTCCCGATGGTGGGGGAGTCCAGAACCAGGGGTTACAGTCTGAGTATATGGGGTAGATCATTTAGGACTGAGATGAGGAGAAATTTCTTCACCCAGAAAGTGGTGAGCCTGTGGAACTCGCTACCACAGAAAGTAGTTGAGGCCAAAACATTTTATGTTTTCAAGAAGGAGTTAGATATAACTCTTGGGGCGAAAGGGATCAACGGATATGGGGAGAAAGCGGGAGCAGGCTATAGAGTTGGATGATCAGCCATGATCATAATGAATGACAGAGCCGGCTCGAAGGGCCGAATGGCCTACTGCTGGTCCTATTTTCAATGTTTCTATGTTTCTATGTTTCAATGGGGCAATAGAGAGCTTATAGTGAGTTACACAGGGGCAATAGACAGCTAGTAGTGAGTTACACAGTGGTAATAGACAGCAAGTAGTGAGTTACACAGGGGCAATAAACCGCTATTAGTCGGTTACACAGGGGCAATAGACAGCAAGTAGTGAGTTACACAACGGTAATCAACAGCTAGTAGTGAGTTACGCAGGGGCAATAGACAGCTAGTAGTGAGTTACAGAGGGGCAATAGTCAGCTGTTAGTGAGTTACACAGTGGTAATAGACAGCAAGTAGTGAGTTACACAGGGGCAATAAACCGCTATTAGTCGGTTACACAGGGGCAATAGACAGCAAGTAGTGAGTTACACAACGGTAATAGACAGCAAGTAGTGAGTTACGCAGGGACAATAGACAGGTAGTAGTATATTACTCAGGGGCAATAGACAGCTAGTAGTGAGTTAGACAGCGGCTATAGGCTGCTGGTAGTGAGTTACACAGGGGCAATATAGAGCTGATAGTGAGTTACACTGGGGTAATAGACAGCTGGTGGTGAATTACACAGGGGCAATATAGAGCTGGTGGTGAGTTACACAGGGGTAATATAGAGCTGGTAGTGAGTTACACTGGGGTAATAGGCAGCTGGTAGTGAATTACACAACAGCAATGGACAGATGGTAGTGAGTTACACAGGGGTAATAGACAGTTGGCAGTGAGTCACACAAGTGTAATAGGCAGCTGGTAGTGAAATAGACAGGCATAATAGGCAGCTGGTAGTGAATTACACGGCGTAATAGGCTGCTGGTGGTGACATACATGGGGTAATAGACAACTGGTAGTGAGTAGCTGAGGGGGAATAGACAGAAGGTAATGAATTACACGGAGTAATAGAGACAAGAGTAATTCACTACTAGCTGTCTATTACCACTGTGTAATTGACTACCAGCTGTCTATTGCACCTCTATATTTCACTACCATCTGTCTTTGCCCAAGTAATTCATTACCAGGTATCAATTGCCCCTGAGTAATAAAATACTACCTGTCTATTGTCCCTGCCTAACTCACTACTAGCTGTCTATTACCCTTGTGTAACTCACTACTTGCTGTCTATTACCCTGGTGTAACTCACTACTTGCTGTCTATTGCCCATGTGTAACCAACTAAAAGCGGTTTATTGCCCCTGTGTAACTCACTACTTTCTGTCTATTACTACTGTGTAACTCACTACCAGGGGCAATAGACAACAAGTGGTGAGTTACACAGGGATAATAGACAGCTGGCAATGAGATACACAGGGGCAATAGACAGCTGGTAGTGAATTACACAGGGGCAATAGACAGCTGCTAGTGAATTACACAGGGGCCAAAGACAGCTGGCAGTGAGTTACACGGGTAATAGAGAGCTGGTAGTGAGTTAGACAGGGCAGTACACAGCTGGTATTGAATTACATGGGGTAATAGACAGCTGGTAATGAGTTACACAGAGGCAATAGGCAGCTGGCAGTGAGTTACACAGGAGCTACAGCCACGTGCTAGGGGATTACACATGGCTAATAGACAGCTGGCAGTAAATTACACATGAACAATAGACACATCAGAGTGAGTTACACAGGGGCAATAGACAGCTGGCACTGAGCTACACAGGGGCAATAGACAACTGGTAGTGAGTTACACATTAGTAATAGATACCTGGTAGTGAATTACACAGGGGTAACAGACAGCTGGTGGTGAGTTACACAGGGGTAACAGACAGCTGTTAGTGAGTCACAAAGGGGCAATAGATAGATAGGAGAGGGTTACACGGAGGCAATAGATAGCTGGCAGCGAGTTACACAGGGGCTATTGACACCTGGTAGTGAGTTACACAGCGGCAATTGAATGCTAGTAGTGAGTTACCCAGAGGTAATAGACAGCTGGTAGTGAATTGCACAGGGGCAATAGACAGCTAGTAGTGGGTTACACAGTGCAATAGACAACCGGTAGTGAGTTACATATGTGCAATTGACAGCTGATAGTGAGTTACATAGGGGCAATTGACAGCTGCTACTTGTCTTGGCTCTTGTTTCTTTTTTAAATGATGCACGCAGTCCGTCGACATCGTAGCTGACCTAACTTTATTGATAACACAGTTTCCTAACATGAACACATATCTGCAGTGTCTGAGCTCTATCAAGACAGACTTGAACATGTGCTATCTGACCTTCAACCCCATGTCAGGTGACCTCGTATATAGTACACTGCCCTGCATAGTATCTAATACTGGAGTCCACAGCTACAATCAGCTATTATCATGACATTCCCTTTTTAAAAAAACAACTTTCATACAACTCAAGTACACAAAGCCTCTTATCTATTCTTTCTCACTTTGTTTTTATCAGTCTGCTTTGTCCTTTACTCATCTCTGTCTCTCTGTGTTTTTTTCACAATTCTTCCATTGGATATTCTGAATGGTGATAGAGGTGATTTTGAAGGACAAGGGCCTTCTCCACCTCTCTGTCACTATCACCCCTTGGATAGTTTTCAGGATTCTCAGGCTTTGTCTGGTTATCTGTCGCTTCACTGGTGCATACTGGTGTTGGATCTTCAGCTACTCTTTCTGGCTCAGAGCAGGGTTGTGTTTCATTTGTTTTCCATAGGAATTTCCAGTTTCTCCTGTACTGTTGTCTGTTTGGAATCTGCACTATGTAAGACCTTGGTTCTCCTGTGATTCCTGTGACAACAGCAGGATTCCAGATCCCTTTATGCTGACTCCTCACTGCCTCTCCCATGTTCAGGTCAGGCAGAGGTTGGGCGCCTCGATCAAAGTACTGTTTCTGCTTCTGCTGTCTCAATTTGAGTAGGTCCTGCATGCTGTAGCTCACAGGCTGTGGAAATAACAGTTGGGGCGCAATTGGAAGTTTAGTTCTTAGTCTTCACCCCATCAGGAGCTGTGCTGGAGATGATCCAATGCCCTCTAATGGAGTATTCCGTTCTGATGTGTGGGCCAGGCAGTTTGCACAATCTGCTGCAATTTTCTCAGGGTGGCGTCGTTCTTAGTCGCTTTCCTGATCTCATCCAGTTTGGTCACAGCCACAGGTAAGTGCTTTGTCAGCATGTGAACCTGTGCTGCCGTTTCTTTATCCTTTCCCTCCATGATGGGTAAGTATGCACATGACAGAGTGTCTGCGATGCACATTTCCTTTTGCCTGGTTTGTATTTAACGCTGATCTGGTGCTTCTGCAGATGCATTAGTAATCTTTGGATTCTTGGTGGTGCACGGTTCAGGGGATTTTTACGTATAGCTTCCAAAAGCTTATGATCGGACTCTATCGCCATGTCTTTGCCATAGAAAAATTGGTGGAAATGTTCCAGGCCAAACACAATTGCTAGCATTTCTTTCTCTATTTGGGCATACCGTTGCTGTGTTTCAGTCATTGCCTTTGAGGTGTATGCCACTGGTGCCTCATTTTGCAAGAGGGCAGCTCCCAGACCAGTCTTTGAAGCAACCACTGAGATCTTGACCAGCTAACTGACATTGTAATACTTTAACACTGGTGCCTGGGTTCTCTTCAGACTGGTCAAAGCCTCCTGGTGCCTTTGTTCCCAGTGCCATTCCACATCATTTTGTAGAAGTTCTCTGAGAGGTGCTATCAGGTCTGACATGTTTGGAATGAATTTCCCAAGATAGGTCACCATTCCCAAAAACCTCTCCAAGTCTTTCTTACATTCTGGGGGTGGCACATTCACAACTGCTTAGATTTTATGTGGGTCCAGCTTCAGTCCCTCGCTTGTTAACATATGGCCCAAGTGCTTGATTTCATGAAGACCTATTTTGCACTTTTCCTTCTTCAACTTGAGGTTCCTTTCTCTAGCTCTGGCCAGCACCTGCCTCAGTCTGTGGTCACGTCCTTCTCGTAAGGCTTCCCAGACCAGCATCGTCAATATAGGTTTCCACGCCCTCTAACCCTTCAAACAGCTACTTCACTGTTCTGTGGAATGCCTCCAGAGCTGAATTAATACCAAAAGTTAAGTGTAAAAACCCGTATTGCCTGTATGGTGTGTTGAAAGTACAGAGATAGGAGCTGTGTTCATCCAGTTTAAACCTGCCAGAAACCTGAACTTGCATCCAAGACTGAATAGTATTTAGCATCGGCTAGCTTACACGTGATCTCTTCTACTGTGGGCAGCTGGTAACGCTCTCTTTGTACTACTTGGTTTAGGTCTCTGTGATCCACAGATTCTCATCTGATTTTTCTACAATTACAATTGGACTAACCCACTTTGTCTTGATGATGTGAAGTTTCTCCATTCTGTCCAACTCTGCTCTCAGTTGGTCTCTCAGTTGGTATTTTCCTGGGCGGGTATAATTTGGCTGTCACAGTTTCATCTACCTTGATGGTTTGTTCTCCTTTTAGGCAGCCAGTCCCCTGGAACACATCTTCATACTCGCTCAGGATGTCATCAGTGGTGACAGTCATTATTCTCTTGATTAGCTTTAGGTTTTCACAAGCTTTGATTCTAAGAAAGGGTTTTGCATCAGTTTTCATTGAGACTGTTTTTTGTTCACTTTAAGTGCACACTTGCCTTTTACAGCAATTTTTTCACCTGTATAAGTAGACAGCTTCACTTTTGTTTTAGTTAGCTGCTTTTCTTTGCTTATTTTATGATACAGGCTTATGGGAATGACATTTCATTCCATCTCGTGCACCTGTGTCAAGCTTGAAATTCACCATCATGTTGGCAATTTTTAAATCAACCTCCCATTCATCTTCTTTAGAATTTGTTATTACTGCACCAATGAGAAGTTCAGTTTCAGTGTCTGTGTCATCATCTGCATGAACTTTCTTTGATTTACACATCTTAGCGAAGTGATTTAGTTTATCACAGTTCTTACACTGCTTTCCATACGCTGGACAACTACATGGTAAATGCTCTGTTCTGCATCGGATGCATTTAAATGTTTTAATAGCAGTTTTGTTCTTCTTACCTTCAGGCTGTCTATTTGTTCTTTCATGGGGCTATTTCTGTTTAACTGTATCTAACTGCTTGACCATGTGCAGCTTATCATCTTCTGTCATCTGTTTAATCTGGCATTTCATTGTCTCTGTCACACTGCAGGTATTTATTGCTTTCTCCAGCGTGAGATCAACTTCTCTCAAAAGCTGTTCTCTCAGAGAGTCATTTGCTACCCCGCAAACTATTCTATCTTGAACAAATGATTCTTTAAGCTTTCCAAAATCACATGATTTAGCTAATTTTCTCAGCTCAGTTACATACTGACTAATGATATTACTGCCTTGCGTGCACGTAAAAAATTGATATCTTTCATACATGATGTTTTTCTTAGGGTTGCAGTAGGCTTCAAATTTTTCCATGACTTCTTTCAAATCATTTCATTTCTCATCACTATCAACGGTGAATGTGTTATAGACTTCTAGGGCTGACCTTCACTCCCCAGACTAGGTGACCCCCATATAAAGTCTGCAATGAGTGCTGTCTTGGGCTGCATTTGAGTGCCTCAGTTGGTGTTTGGTGAGTGAGGGAGTTTTAAGGATTAATTCAATTTAAAGGTTAATTTCTATCTACAGTCTAGTCTTTCTTTATTGAAGCAATTAAGTAAAAGTTGCTGTTTAGGTTTCTCTAAACTAGAGGAAGTAAAAGTAAAGGGAGTAAATTAAGCATAAGTCATGGCAGGGCAGCTTGGTCATGTGGAATGCTCATCCAGTGCAATGTGGGAAGTCAGTGTTAAGTGGCCACACTTAACAGCCAGCCAGTGTGAAACGCATGCTAGGAGCCTCAGCACTACCGGGTGGGGGCGGGAGGAGCGTGCGTGCTGAAGTTTGCGCATGCATGGGGGTGCACTCACTGAAAGCTCCCTGAAGGTACAGAGCTGCCTCAGTGAGCTAAAGATTTTTAAAATGAAAAATAAAGATTCGAAAAATAAGGAAACATATCCCCACATGTGATTCTGTCACTGAACAGGGACCAGTGAGAAAAATGAGTTTAAAAAATTTTATTGTTTCTTCAGTCACTGTTGGAAACCTCATCCCGTCCGTGGATGAGGCTTCATAAAAAATGCAAAGGATGCCTGGCCAATGCGCCCGCCCGTCAACTGTAAGGTTGGACGGATAGCGAAAATTTCAATTTAATTAATTGATTAATGTGCTTAATAGCCCTCTTAATTGTCAGCAGGCACGCCACCGACTCTCGCGCGTACCCTCTGATTGAAATATCGTGCGAGTGCACAATGACATCGGGACGCTCGCCCGATGTCATCACATGCTATTTCACGCTCGTGCATGTCGGGCATGTACCCGCACACTGAGCTGAAAATCCTGCCCAAGAGCTAAGTGTGCAAAATTAAAGCACATGCGATTGGGAGTAATATATTGGCATGGGTTGAGAATTTGTTATTAGACAGGAAACAGAGAGTAGGAATAAATTGATTTTTTTTAGAATGGCAGGCGGTGACTAGTGGGGAACCACAGGGATCAGTGCTTGGGCCCCAGCTATTCACAATATATATCAATGATTTGGGTGAGGGAACCAAATGTTAAATTTCCAAGCTTGCTGATGACACGAAACCTGGTGGCAATTTGAATGGTGAGGAGGATGTTAAGGGGCTTCAAGGGGATTTAGACAAGTTGAGTGAGTGGGCAAATACATGGCTGATGCAGCATGATGTGGATAAGTGTGAAGTTATCCACTTTGGTAGGGAAAACAGAGTGGCAGAGTATTATTTAAATGGTGATAGATTGGGAAATATTGATGTGCCAAGGACCTGGGTGTCCTTGGACACCAATCACTGAAAGGAAGCATGCAGGTGCAGCAAGCAGTTAAGAAGGCAAATGGTATGCTGGCCTTCACTGCGAGAGGACTTGAGTACAGGAGCAAGGATGTCTTACTGCAGCTATACTGGGCCTTCGTGAGACCACACCTGGAGTCTTTGTGTAGTTTTGGTCTCCTTACCTAAGAAAAGATACACTTGCCATAGAGGAGAGACTGGGCTCCATGCCTGTATTCACTTGAGCTTAGAATAATGAAAGGGGATCTCTTTGAAACCTATGAAATTCTGACAGGGCTGAACAGACTGGATGTGGGGATGATGTTTCCTCTGGCTGGCGGGGTCTAGAAAAAGGGGTCACAATCTCAGGATACAGGGTGGGCCATTTAGGGCTAAGGTGAGGAGAAACTTCTTCACTCAGAGGCTGGTGAACCTTTGGAATTCTATACCACAGGAGGCTGTGGTGGCCAAGTCACTGACTATATTTAAGAAGGAAATAGATTGCTAGACTCTAAAGGCATCAAGGAGTAAGGGGTTGAGATAGAGGATCAGCCATGATCATACCAAATGGCGGAGCAGGCTCAAAGGACTGAATGACTTACTCCTGCTTTTATTTTCTATGTATCAATAGTACAGAGCACCATATAGTATCTAGTACTGGAGTCCACAACCACAATCAGCTACTACCATGATAGTAGTGAGTTACACAGCAGCAATAGACAGCTGTTAATGAGTTACACAGGGGCAATAGAGTGAGTTACACAGGGGCAATGGACAGCTGGTAGGGAATTATGCAGGAGTAATAGGCAACTGGTAGTGAGTTACACGGGGCAATAGAGAGCTGGTAGTGAGCTACTCAGCGGCAATAAAGTGAGTTACACAGGAGCAATAGACACCAGTTAGTGAGTTAAATGGGGCAATTGACAGCTGGTAGTGAGTTACACAGGGGCAAAAGATTGAGTTACACATGGGCAATGGACAGTTGGTAGTGAATTATACAGGGGTAATATACAGCTGGTAGTGAATTACACAGGGGCAATAGAGTGAGTTGCACAGGGGCAATAGACACCTGTTAGTGAGTTTAATGGGGCAATTGACAGCTGGTAGTGAGTTACACAGGGGCAATAGAGTGAGTTACACAGGGGCAATAGACATCTGTTAGTGAGTTAAATGGGGCAATTGACATCTGGTACTGAGTTACACAGGGGCAATTGACAACTGGTAGTGAGTTACACAGGGGCAATAGAGTGAGTTACACAGAGCCAATGGACAGCTGGTAGTGAATTATACAGGAGTAATAGGCAACTGGTAGTGAGTTACACAGGGGCAATAGAGTGAGTTACATGAGGCAATAGACAGCTGTTAGTGATTTACACAGGGGCAATAGAAAGCTGGCAGTGAGTTGCACAGGGGCAATAGACACCTGTTAGTGAGTTAAATGGGGCAATTGACATCTGGTACTGAGTTATACAGGGGCAATTGACAACTGGCAGTGAGTTACACAGGGGCAATAGAGTGAGTTACACAAAGCCAATGGACAGCTGGTAGTGAATTATACAGGGGTAATAGGCAGCTGGTAGTGAGTTACACAGGGGCAATAGAGTGAGTTACATGAGGCAATAGACAGCTGTTAGTGATTTACACAGGGGCAATAGAAAGCTGGCAGTGAGTTACACAGGGGTAATAGACAGCTGGTAGTGAGTTAAATGGGGCAATTGACAGCGGGTAGTGAAATACACACGGGCAATAGACACCTATTAGTGAGTTTCACAGGGGAAATAGACACCTGGTAGTGAGTTACACAGGGGCAATAGACATCTGGTAGTGAGTAACACAGGGGCAATAGACACCTGGTAGTGAATTACACAGCGGTAATAGACAGCCACACCTGGGATGATGATTGACAACTTACAGTGAACCTACTGCCACCACTAATTCCACGTACTTTCAATCCTTTCAATACTTTAGGGAAAGGCAGATCCAAGGCTTTCGTACAGTTCATGAAAAGAAACAAACAAACTTCACCAGTAGAGGGCAAGAACTTTCTACTTTCTGAACAGGACTTATGAACACATTTACAGAGGGAGGCTGAAGTTGGAGTCAGGTTGTCATTTCCTGCTTTTAACTTCCGGCCCAACTTTAGTAATGAAATTTTATTTTTTTACAGATGTAAGTTTCTCTCTTCATCATCCTGATTAGTGCACAGATCAGGAAGCAAAAAGGATCTTTACCAAAGGTCAGAAAATGGTAGAGTTTATCCAGAGCTAGCTGCCTCCAAGCATAGAGCGAACACAGTTCTCTCAAATTAAGACAGAAAATGCCCAGCAGGCTTGGCACCATTTGAAAGACAGAAGTCAAGGGTTAATGTTTCAGATGTAAACTATTTGCTGGCTCTCTACCTCATATGTTAACCTGTCTTTTCTCTTACAGACGATGATGATTTACTAAGTATTTCCAGCGTTTTCTTTCTCTCTGCTGCAGTTTAACTCATTACCAGCCATCTATTTCCTTCATGTAACTCATTACCAGCTGTCTATTGCCCCTGTGTAACTCGTTACCAGCTGTCTATTGCCCCCTGTGTAACTCACTACCAGCTGTCTATTGCCCCATGTAACTCATTACCAGCTGTCAACTGCCCCGTGTAACTCGTTACCAGCTGTCTATTGCCCGTGTAACTCACTACCAATTGTCTATTACCCTTGTATAACTCACTACCAGCTGTCTATTGCCCCTGTATAACTCACTACCGCTGTCTATTACCCCTGTTTGTAACTCATTACCAGCTGTCTATTGCCTGTGTAACTCACTACCAACTGTCTATTGCCCGTGTAACTCATTACCAACTGTCTATTGCCCGTGTAACTCATTACCAGCTGTCTATTGCCCCTGTGTAACTATCAACTGTTCATTTCCTCCATGTAACTCACTATCAATTGTTTATTTCCTCTTTGTAACACATTACCACTTTTCCATGTTCTTTGTGTAACTAACTACCAACTTCTGTGTGTAGCTTACTGCAAGCAATCTGTTTCCTCCCTGTAACTCACCATTGGTGGTTATTTCCTACATGTAGGAAGTGGCCATAGCGTGCCTTAAGTGGCCACTAATTGGGTCTACCAACATTCTGCTTCCTCCATATAACTCGCCATTGGTCATTATTTGCTCCATGTGGCTCAATACCAGCCGCTATTTTCTCTGTGTGACTCACCAGCAACCAATTTTTTTTCCTTTGTGTAACTCACTGCAAGTTGGACAGCCTTGTTTGCAAACCCACAGCCCAGCCTTGGAGAGAGGTCTGAAAGAAATTGTTGACTTTCTTTTTGATGCAATTGAGACTTGAAAATGTGATGGCCAAAGTGTGACATAGTGGAGTGTGATGCAATAGTGTGTGACAGACAAAGGCTAGACACAAGCCTTTTAATGTCGATGCATAGATGTAACTTGAAGCCCAAGGTCTTGTGTACTCTGTTGTTTGCTGTTTATTTGCTCTGCATAATTGCAACCAAGGCATCACACCATTTAGTTACTGAGTAAATAAAGTTCATCTAAACCAATAAACTGTCAGTTTGAATGTTCAATCAATTGAGTTCATCCACTTGGTGCAGTTAATTTTATCTGCAGTGACTCACAGATGTTTCACCACCACAATCATGCCAATTGGGAATCTGTCAAAACATTTCTTTATTTACTGATGCTGTTTGAGGTGAGGGAATATCAACACTGTGGAATGGATTACTTTTTACATCTTGCCCCTGCTTTGAATTTTGTCCATTGGAAAGTTGCAATCTGCTAGGCGGACAAATGTCTGATGGCAGGAGTACTTGTGCACCTGTCACATGGAGGCACTAGGTGGGTGGCTTTACAACTGTGCTAGATGGGATAGATGGGTGGGGGGACTGCCTCCGTTAGATGCAGCAGGGTCCTGCAAAGGAGGGCCCACCCCTCACTTGCCGACGCCAGTCTGTGCAGATAAAGCTGCTGGTAAAACACTGGAGGAGGGGGAGGGTCCCTTTAGTGGGCATTAATTGGGCCTCAATAGGCTCAGGTTGGGTGGGTGGCTTGATGTCTCCACACATCCCCCTGTAAAATTTCTGACAAGTTGGAGGCAGGTGAGTAGGCAGCAGGAATGCCATACACAGGATTTCCCATGCCCCTCCTCCCTGCTTTCAAACGCCACTGGTGGGGAAACATAAAATCCAGCCCCATCTTAATCTGGAAATATATTGCTGTTTCTTCATCACCACTGGATCAAAATGCTGGAGCTCCATATCTAATAGCACTGTGTGTGTATCTTCACCATATGGACTGCAGTGGTTCAAAAAGTTGGCTCATAATCACCTTTTCAAGGGTAATTAGGAATGGACAATAAATACTAGCAATGCCAGAAATATTCATATTTTGTTAATTAATACATTTTAGAAAAACTCAAGCAGAGGAGAATTACAAAGTGGTGAGTAGAGAGATGTAGCTCTCCTTGATGTCTGGATATATTACTGCACAGTCCAGTACATAACTAAGCTCTGCAGATCAGGAATGTCCCAGCTTTCATCCCTGATCGGCCCTGGGTTAGCTGGTCTCAGGGAAGATGGTTACGACAACAGGCTTCAAGGGTTTGGAATTGGCAAACAATCAGTCAAGTTGACAAAGACAAAGGCAACAACAATACATTAGACTTATGTTGTGCCCTTAATGTGGAAAGGAACATCCCAAGGTTCTTCACAGGAGCCCGATCAGACAAAAATCAACACTGACCAAGGAGATTTGTTTGGTCAGAAAAGTTGATTTGAAAGGCGAGGGAGGTAAGAAGGAACAAGGCGTGTTGAAGAAATGCAAGAGCATAGCAATAGGAGGCTGAAAATAGGGCTGCCATTGGTAGGCTGAAGAGGGTAGAGGATGCACAAGAGGCTACAATTGGTGGATTGCAAAATTCTTTGAGGATTTTAAAGTTGGAGAAGGTTATAGTGATAGGGAGAAGAAAGATCATGAAGAGTTTGGAATCTGAACATGTGAACCGAAGTGGGCTATTTAATCCTTCCACACTGACTCATATTCCCTGATACCCTTACTTAGCAGAAATCTATTTATGACAGTCTTGAAGGATTTAATTGACTACCTCAAGAGGTAAGTAGCCTCCCAACACTCACTGTAACTCAGGAAGAATTGCTGCATTCTTAGAATTACTTTCAGGAGGTGAGAAGACCTATCCTTGATTGTCTTGCGAAGATGATGGTGATGAGCTACCTTCTTGCTTATTGCAATTGAATGACTACTTCAGAGAAATGTAAAGGTCAATCATGTAGTCTCGGACTGGAGTCCAGTGCAACCCAGTCTCATCATGGTGGGAATGGATCTCATAATGTCTATAATCGGGCATTTCCCTGGCGCTGTTTCATTCTTCTGGCACTATTTTGATGAATGTTTGGTGGAAACATATATGTGCAAAGTGGGACCAATTCTGAGCAATATCCCAGTTTGCTAGCCCTGTGCCATAACACTGCAGTCCCAGCTTGCTCTCATGCTCCCGTTTCTGTCCTCAGCCTGCTCCAATGTTCCAGTGAAACTCAATGCAAGCTTGAGGAACATCTTCTGATTAAGCACTTTACAGCCCCCTGGAATGACCATTAGATTTAGCAACTTCTGTCCTCTATTTTGATTAGTTTTTTTTTGGCAAATGCCAGTCCATGGGAAAAGTTTTCCCCCCATTGTGGGGGGAAGTGCAGGAGCAGGTGCAGGCGGGCGTGCCTCCAATCGGGGGGGCGTGCTGGCATTTTACGTGGGCGGGCCAATTAAGGCCCGCCCAGAGTGATGTCCTCCAGGAAGCGCTATGCGCTCCCTGTGCAGGCGGGGGGGAAATCCCTCAGCCTAGAGTGCACACTTTTGCACATGCGTGTGAAAGAATGCACTCATCTCTCTGAGGCTAAGTGCTGCCTCAGGGAGATCGGCGCCAAATTTAAAAATGGTGAAGGGGCAAAAATAAAATTTTCCTGACTTGACCCCTCATGTGACACTGTGGATGAGACACTTGTCCGTGGATGAGGTTTCGTGAATTTTCTGCAACCCGCCAGGGCTCCCGGCCTGCCTGCCAACCTTAAGGTTGGATGGGCAGGTCCATTATTTTTTTCAATTACTTTTTAAATGGCCTCAATAGGACATTGACAGGTCGGCGGGTACATAGCTGATTTGGCTGTGCCCCCACCAACCTGAAAATTGAAATGATGTGGGGTGACGTTGGGAGTTCCACCCGATGTCATCCCATGTCATTTTACATGTCGACAAGCAGGCCCCGCCCCCGCTTGCCAAAGATCCTGGCCCATGTCTTGCTTTCATGTAAGATAAATGCAAAATACTGTGGATGCTGGAAATCTGAAACAGAAACAAAAAATGCTGGAAAAACTCAGCAGGTCTGACAGCATCTGTGGAGAGAAAGACAGAGTTAACATTTCGAGTCCGTATTACTCTTCCAGTCATACGGACTCGAAATATTAACCCTGTCTTTCTCTCCACGGATGCTGTCAGACCTGCTGAGTTTTTCCAGCATTTTTTGTTTCTGTCTCGCTTTCATGTTTTTCTTTTCAGGCAGCGCTGAGCATTATTCTGCCATTAACACGCACTCTGGACTAATGCTTTATTTCTTTACTACAATCATTACCACTCCCTTTGCATTTTATTCCATGACATCTTTGTCATTTAATCTCTCCTGCCCTCTACCCTATCCCAGATCTTCCTTTTTGTTCTTCCTTCTGTCCCCCAACCCTTTCATCAGCATAAAACCCAACACTTTTCAACCTCCCTTCAGTTCTAAAGTTGAATCATATTTGACTTGAAATATTAACTCTGTTTTTCTCTCTCCACAGATGCAGCCAGACCTGCTAAACATTTTGAGCACTTTCTGCTTTTAATTCAGATTTTCAGCACCTGCGGTTTTTTGCTTTAATATTACTGCAGTAGCATAGATTGGGAAAAGCACTAGAGACAATGTCTGCTCATGGAGTAGTATTGAAAGATCACTGAAAGTACTTAAAGAGGAGGGAGATAGATTTTTGAAATATCGGGGAGTTGAGGGCTATGAGGAGCTGGCATGAAAGAGGAGTTGAGGCCTGGGGCAGATCAGCCATGATCTTATTGAATTGCGGGCAGGCTTGAGGGGCTAAATGGCCTACTCCTGCTCCTGTTTCTTATATTCTTATGTTCTTATGCCCCAAGACTCATTGACTTGCGGAGTAGGAAGGAGAAATAAGAGAAAAAAAGACAGAGTCTGGTTCTTATCAAGATAATGTCTCACTTACTGATCATAATTACATTTCTACTCGTAGAAGACTATTCTAGTGAGGCAGTGACCTGAATATATTGGCTTGTGAGCAATGGAAAGCATTACCCCTTGTACAGCCATTGGGAATAAGAAGCTTTTTTTCAACGTTCATCCTTTTTGAGAGCTGTCAGCTTTGTATATAACTGACTCAATATTTTCCGTCCTTGAATCTATAGGGGAAACAGACATAAAAAGAAGAGCTTTCTGCTAGAAGCACCCCATGCATAAAAGCACTAAAATGGCTTCTCACCATAAAAAGCACAGGATTTTATGGTCCTTGAGCAAATAGCAGTCAAATGGTAATAAAGGCTACGGTCACCTCTACTAGAGACATTAATTACTAGTGGTAAATCAGCCTGACTCCTGCTCCCCAGATAGTTGTACAATGCATAAATTCAGAGATAATGTGAAAATTAAATAAAAAAGTTATTTTCAAAAATAAAAGGTTAACATGTTCCAGGGTGAAAGAAGATTGAATAGCGCTCAACAGAACAAACTCTTGGAGAAATTGCATTTTTATTTAAAATCAGATTGGATCCAGAACCATTTTTTATGTCTCTCTATTCTTTGGCAGTTCCTTGCTAAGGCACAGTTGTATGAAGAAAGAATTCACATTTATATCATACCTTTCACATCCTATGGTGCATCACAGGCAAGGCGATCTTTTTGAAGTACAATCTCTTCCAATTAATGATAACTACAGTGCTACAGATCATTTCCAGCAGTTTCAGTTTTTAGGGAAAGCCTCATTTTGTGGAAAGACTTTTTCTCTTTTGCAAATTCGATGAAAGGAGGCTTCAGAAGTACTTGATCTCAAAGGTCAACATGGTGGACATCATAGGTTCTGAGCGCCTGGGAGTGAGTGATAATCAAAATACGTCATTCCACCTGATATTGTATCCATTTGGCTCATTCGATAGTTCCCCAGGTTCGAAAGCCATAGACTCATGGCTCACATGAGGATGCACACATGTTAACCTTTTATTTTTGAAAATAATTTTTAATTTCATTTTCACATTATCTCTGAATTTGTGCATTGTGCAACTATCTGGGGATCAGGAGTCAGAAGACGCATACTAGGAGATTCCACTGTAATAGAGGGAGTACCCTGTTATCAAAGGTGCTATCCTTCAGATGAGATACCCAATTGCAACACCACCTTGTGAATTAATTCAAGCTGATTATAAAGAATCTCATGCCACTATCTGAAGAAAACAGGCAATTCCCCCAATGCTCTTACCTGAATTTTACAGCCAATTAAGTTATTTTAAACTGTAGTCACTGAAATTTTGTAGACACACACAGCAACCAAGTAGCACACAAGGTCCTACAAACAACAATTAGATAAAAGAACAGATCACAGAATCACAGAATTGTTACAGAACAGGAGGCCATTCAGCCCATCACATCTGCACCGGCTCTCCAAATGAGCATTTCACCAATGCCATTCTCCTGCTTTCTCCCCGTAACCATGCTTCTTTTCAAATAATCACCTAATTCCCTCTTGATTGCCTCAGTTGAACCTGTCGCCACCATGCTCTCAGGCAGTACCTCCCAGACTTTAACTGTTCACTGTGTGAAAAACCTCTCTCTCATAACACTTTTGCTTCTTTTGCCAACTACTTTAAATCTGTGCCGTCTCGATGCTTTCTCAAGTAGGAACAGTTTTTCCCTGTCTACTCTGTCCAGACATTTTATATTTTTGAATACCCCAATCAAATCTCCTCTCAAATCTAATAATCTGTTTTAAAGAAAGACTTGTGTTTATTTGTACCTTTCACAGTACATCCCAAAGCACTTTACAACCAATTAAGTACTTCTGAAGTATTGTCACTGTTGCAAGGTGGGAACATGACAACCAATTTTCACACAGCAAGGTCTCATAAACAGCAATGAGTTAAGTGACCAGATAACTGTTAGCGATGTTGGTTGAGGGATAAACCTAATCCAGGGCACGAGCAGAACTCTCCTGCTCTTTTTCAAAAAAACACCATGCAATCCCTTTTATCCAGCTAAGAAGGCAGGCAGGGCCTTTGTTTTAACATCTTAGTGAATAGATGGCACCTCAGGCAGTACAGCACTCCCTTGGTACTATGAAGTGGGACTTGAAGGCAATGATTTTTCACTGAATCATAGATAGTGGTGTTGAGACACAGGAGACAACAGCCATCCAGTACCTCATTGAACTGGTCACAGGGTATTCAACCATTACAACTGAGACCACTACTGCCCTCACCTGCTATCCATATGCCTGTACTTTGCTGCAGAGGTTAGTGCATAGGGATCAGGAACAGAAACCTTTTCCTCTCCTTAGCGCAGAGATGCTGCCAGTTGTAGGGTTTTTACTCCATCCCAGCTGAAATCTACTAACTCATCGATTGGAGATTGGAACCAAGGTCCTACCTCTTCTATATGACTCAGAGCATTCACCCAATTAGGCCATCAGGAAAGCTGTTCCTATTTCTTTATTAATTCTGTATTTTTCTCTCTTACACCTAATTGGGCTTCTTGACTGTGGCTGCGCCCTGTAATGCACATTGGTTGTGAATTCAGTTCAGGAGCCTGGCTGATGCTTGAGAGCAAGAAAAGCTGTGTTGCTGAGAATCATTTATCTAACAATTTAATTCAATAATTCATATATGGAAGCGGATGATCCAAGTTTCATCTGCCTGGAACTGGATTAAATCCAAATTCTCATTTATCACTGAATTCCATTCAGAACTATTATTTCCCAGTTATTCCCCTCAGGATGAGTCCGCTGGGTAATTTTTGTCATGGAAGTGAAATTATAGACTGAGCTGAACTTGTCTACTCCCACCGGCCAACAGTTCTTAGTCAGCAATTAGTAGCAACAACTTGCTGTTATATACCTTCAGTTATTTAACTGCGGCAAAGCATTTTCCAAAAGACATGGAGTGGAAGAGATATCAGGCAAAAGGGTGGGAGAGAAAGACAGGAAGAACAAGAACAACATTTATATAGTGTCTTTCACAGCCTCAGGATGTCCCAAAGTGCTTCAAAGACAATAAAATACTTTATGATGCGTAGCCACTGTTGCCACGTGGCTAATGTGGCAGCCAATTTCCACACAGCAAAATCCTACAAACAACAATGAGATAAATGATCAGGTAATCTGCTTCAAAGAATGAACTGCATTTATAGGGCTCTGTTCGCAACCTCTGTTCACAATGCACATCGCAGCCAAGAATACTTTCCCAAAGTAGTTACTGTTTTAGGTAGGAAGCATTACACTCAATTTGCACACAGTATGGTCCCACAACAACAATGACATAGATTACCAGATCATCTGTTTTAGCTGTAGGTTGAGTCTGAATACTGCTGTCAGATCTTTAACTTTCACCCAAGAGGGCAAATATGGCTTATACTTAATGATTTATTTTGGTTAAGTCGCTTAATGTGTCCTGTTTCTTCACTAAAACACCCTATCAGGAAGACTGCCAGTGACCTAACAGTCAGAATGAATGTCGCTCATGATTCTCAATGGCAGTTTCCTCCAATAAAGAGACTTCAATTGCAGTTTTCAAGATTTTCAATGGATTTGACAAGGGTTGTCCGAGCCAAGTTCACTGTGGCAGAAAGCTAAAATATCAATGGAAACAAGTTTAAAATTATAGTACAATACTGCAAGTAAGAAAGAAATTTGCTCAGATAAAATGAGTGATAGAGTTGTTCAAGAAGTTGCCTGGGAAGGCCAGTGAATCAGACAGCATAAGAAGTTTCAAAGTGCAGATAGCTCTGGAACGTAGGAATTGCTAGATCAAAAACATTAAGGTCCACATAGAACACCTTCTGACAACTTGGTAATCACATGATACAATGATAATGTTGCTCCTGGCTTATCATAGTAATCTACCTCTATCAACTAATTTACAACAGACCCAAACATGACACGAGAAATATCCCAGTGATAGAGAGATTTGGGATCATAGGTCAAAAATCACTGATTCCTCCTAAACATGCAACACTTATCAGATGACATATCTCAAATTGCTCCATATATTGTATCCCAAAATGTCATTTTCTGAAAAAAAAGCTGCCTAATTTTCATTTGACTGAATCAATACTCTTTCCATCATCTCCATTGGGAGCCTCTCACGTAGACTTGTAACTCAAACTCGTAACTCAAGGATGTAAATGCATTGGAGGTGGTTCAGAGGAGGTTTACTAGATTGATGCCTGGAATGAGCGAGTTGTCTTATGAGGAAAGGTTGGACAGGCTGGGCTTGTTTTCACTGGAGTTTAGAAGAGTGAGGGTGACTTGGTTGAAGTATATAAGATCCTGAACGGCCTTGACAAGGTAGATGTGGAAAGGATGTTTCCTCTTGTGGGTGAGTCCAGGACTAGGGGTCACTGTTTTAAAATTAGGGGTTGCCCTTTTACGACAGAGATGAGGAGAATTTATTTTCTCTCAGAGGGTTGTGTAACTTTGGAATCTTCTGCCTTAGAAGGTGGTGGAGGTGGTGGGGGTGGGTGAGGGGGGTGGGGGGGTGGGGGGGGGGGGTGGGGGGTGTCGGTGGTCGGGGAGCATTGAATATTTTTAAGGCAGAGGTAGATAGATTCTTGTCAGGCAAGAGAATCAAAGGTTATCAGGGGTAGATGGGAATGGGGAATTTGAAACATAAACAGATCAACAGATCAGCCATGATCTTATTGAATGGCAGAGCAGGATCGAGGGGCCGAATGGCCTGCTTCTGCTCCTGTTTCATATGTTCCTATGTTAAAACTAGGTAGGTGCACTGGATTAGACACAGGCTTTTTTCCTCTGATGTATCAAAGCAAATTCAAACTAGACAAGAAGGATGAAAGTTCTTGATCCGTGTTAGCTTTAGGATTCAACGTAAAATTATTTGACATTATCTCAATTCAGCTCCTGGTTGGCAAGTGCCAAAAGACATAAAAGTAGCCCCTTTCCAATGAAATTATGGCAAGCCTGAGCGAGATATTGTTGTGAATGCAATTAAAGTTACCATCTGCTGTTTTATAAGAGCACATTTGAGGCCACTGTCAAAAGTAAATTGTGACATATCAATGAAAATTGGGGTACTGTCCTGATGGTTTCGGTGAGAATGGAAGCAAGACATGGTAAGCTTTAATAGTAACAGAAAATGAGATTGTAAACCAATGTAACAATACAAGAAGGCTGAGCTGTTTTCAGGCTAAGATACTGTGGAATGCTATTCATTTTCTTTAACCAAACCTTGACAGGTTTGGGAATTGAATGCTCCTTCTAGGATTAGAGAGGTGAAAAACTGGTCAGCCAATACAAACTGTGTTAGCTCTCCATAACAACATAATTTATTTTAAGAACAGGAAAAGACTAGAGACCAACAAGCCCTTCCCATTCCTATCGCTCAACACCACCCACCCACCACCTTACACTACTCCTTCTCTATCTAAAGGCAGTTTCATTTATATTTCTAAGAACCACCCTGGTAACTTATTCATCAACTTTGTTATCTGTCAGGTACAAAGGTCTCATCTGACTTCCCTTCTGACTCTTACCAGTTCTAATTCATGTCCTCTGGTATTTGACCTTTACTATAGTGAACTATAGTCTGGATTTGCTTGGTCAGTTCCCATCAGAATCTCAACTAATTTTCCTTAACCTGTCCTCAGGCCAACTTCCTTAATCTATCCTCAGAATTCAAGAATCCTTATTGAGAATTATCTTTATTACCAACTCTGTGTCACCTCAAACATCCTTCTCTTGATTACGTGATTAGTGCCCCACACTGCGCTGCAATCCTTGGTTCAGTGAGTGTGCTCCTGCCTCTGAATCTGATGGCATGGGTTCAAGCCCACCTTCATAGCTTGAGCATGCAATTCAGATTGACAGTTCAATGCAGCACTGAGAGAACGCTGTTACAATATCAGAGGTGCTACCATTTGGATGAGACCTTAAATTGAGGTTTGGACTGCCTTCTCAATAGAATGTAAAAGACCCCATGGCTATCTGAAGAATAGCAGCAAAGCTCTCCCAGGTACCTTGGCCAATATTTATCTTTTGACCAATATCATTAAACCAGATTATCTGACTATTATCTCATAATTGTTTGTGGGAGCTTGCTGTGTGCAAATTGTCTGCTGCTGTGGGACATGATCATAGTGGCTACTGTTCAAAAATATTTATTGTTTTTAAAGTGCTTTAGGGCATCCTGATGTAATGAAAGGCACAAAATAAATGCAAGCTTCGCTTATGATCCAGATGAAGTCCATTTAGTCTTTGAAGAGTTAAGTTAATAAGAGTTAAGTTTTCAATTTGTTGCTATTTTTTCTTTTGATTGGCTCAGCAAGTTCTGTGAACTCAAGCAGGAAATGGTCTATCACTATCTCTGAGTTAATTAAAAGAACATTAGGAAAGGCCGTTGCCTTGTAAGGTTTCACTGTAACATTTCTGTAGTGTGTCATTACGTGTGACAAGGTTAATGTCTCACAGTTTACTGCATCTCCTTTCCTAATTGGCTTAAGCAGTCCCGCAGCACAACAACTGGCCACTCCTTTGAGAGATCCCAAGTGATCTAGCTGGTAGAATTAGGATGTTAAGTAATTATGGGTCAAAAACTCATCTTTTTTCCATTTAATTTGGTGCTTTTACCTCAGTGAAGAGCATTGAGCTCCCCTCAGGGACATTTCCTCATAACATATGCATTCAGAGTTTCTCTGCTAGGTCAGCCACTACTGCAGATGCTATGTCTGATACAGAACTGACTTGTATGAACACATTTCTTAACATAAATGATGCTTATGAGTATTTTATTTCAATTTTCCCTCCTCCTCTCCTGCAAGCACTGGTGCCTATTATAGTATAGCTCCATGGATGACAGTTAGTCTCACCCAAATGTGTATTCGTGAGCTTGGACATGGAAATACAACAGACCGTTTAGTGGTTTAGTAGTGATGCTCCCACCTCCAAGTCAGAAGGGGAAAGGCCCAGGCAGTGGAGGCACTCAGGTAAAAGCCTCCCTGTACATGGACGACGTCGCCGTCTTCTGCTCGGATCCGCTGTCGGTGCGCAGACTGATGCACATCTGCGACCAGTTCGAACTGGCCTCGGGAGCCAAGGTAAATCGTGGGAAGAGCGAGGCCATGTTCTTTGGGAACTGGGCTGACCGATCCTTTGTCCCCTTCACTGTCAGGGCTGACGGCCTGAAGGTGCTGGGGATATGGTTCGGAGGGACCGGGGCATGCGTTAGAAACTGGAAGGAGCGAGTGTCTATGGTGAAAAGGAAACTGGGCATGTGGGAGCGACGCTCCCTCTCCATTGCGGGTAAGAACCTGGTCATCAGGTGTGAGGTACTCTCGCTGTTGCTGTACGTGGCGCAGGTCTGGCCCATTCCAGACTCCTGCGCGACGGCGATCACTCGAGTCATCTTCCGCTTTATCTGGAGGTCGAAAATGGATCGTGTCCGCAGGGACGCGATGTACAAGCCTCTAGATAAAGGGGGAAAAAACGTGCCCAACATCGCCCTCATACTGATGGCCACCTTTGTGTGTGGCTGCATCAAGCGGTGCGTAGACCCTCAGTACACAAACACCAAGTGTCACTACGTGCTGAGGTTCTACCTGTCCCCGGTGTTGCGAAGGATGGGTCTGGCCACGCTGCCGCGGAACGCTCCAAGTAGTTGGACCGTGCCGTACCACCTGTCCCTGGTGGAAAAATTTATGCAGAAAAACACCTTTGACCACAAGTCCATCAGGCAGTGGTCAGCACGTAACGTCCTAGAGGCCCTGAGGGAAAAGGAGAGGGTGGACCCTGTGGGATGGTTCCCCGAGCAGACTGTCAAAGTCATTTGGCAGAATGCCTCATCGCCAGAACTTTCCAACAAGCACCAAGACGTAGCTTGGCTGGTGGTGAGAAAGGCCCTCCCCGTCAGATCCTTCCTACACGCCAGGAGGCTCACCCCCTCTGCACGTTGCCCTCGAGGTGGCTGTGGTGGGGAAGAGACCGTTGTTCACCTCCTTGTGGATTGTGCCTTTGCAAAGAAAGTCTGGAGAGAGATGCAGTGGTTGCTGTCGAGGTTCATCCCGAGCAGTTCTGTGACACAGGACTCTGTGCTCTACGGGCTGTTCCCAGGGACACACACCGAGACAAACATCAACTGCAGCTGGAGGATCATCAACTCGGTGAAAGACGCGCTTTGGTCTGCCCGAAACTTGTTGGTCTTCCAGCGCAAAGAGTTGTCCCCGACCGATTGTTGCGGACTGGCACAATCCAAAGTCCAGGACTACGTGCTGAGGGACGCACTAAAGCTTGGGGCAGCTGCCGCAAAGGCGCAATGGGGAAGGGTCGCTGTCTAAGACCTTTCTACCACAGCGCACCGAGAGACTGGGAACTGTTTAGAGCCCCTCGGGCTGTACAGATCAAAATGAAAGGCTGTAAATGATTGTAATATTGTTTGTACTGATGCACCTGGTGATACATTTTGTAAAAGTTTAACCTGGATTGTACCCTTGTAATGTTGTTTTTGAAATGGTTTGGAATGTGATTGAAGATATTTTATGAATAAAGTATATTTTTACAAAAAAAAAGAAAGGCATTATCCGCAGACTGATCCACATCTGCGACCAGTTCGAACTGGCCTCGGGAGCCAAGGTAAATCGTGGGAAGAGCGAGGCCATGTTCTTTGGAAACTGGGCTGACCGATCCTTTGTCCCCTTCACTGTCAGGGCTGACGGCCTGAAGGTGCTGGGGATATGGTTCGGAGGGACCAGGGCATGCGTTAGAAACTGGAAGGAGCGAGTGTCTATGGTGAAAAGGAAACTGGGCATGTGGGAGCGACGCTCCCTCTCCATTGCGGGTAAGAACCTGGTCATCAGGTGTGAGGCACTCTCCCTGTTGCTGTACGTGGCGCAGGTCTGGCCCATTCCACACTCCTGCGTGGTGGCAATCACTCGAACCATCTTCCGCTTTATCTGGAGGTCAAAAATGGATCGTGTCCGCAGGGACGCGATGTACAAGCCTCTAGATAAAGGGGGAAAAACGTGCCCAACATCGCCCTCATACTGATGGCCACCTTTGTGTGTGGCTGCACCAAGCGGTGCGTAGACCCTCAGTACGCAAACACCAAGTGTCACTATGTGCTGAGGTTCTACCTGTCCCCGGTGTTGCGAAGGATGGGTCTGGCCACGCTGCCGCGGAACGTTCCAAGTAGTTGGACTATGCCGTACCACCTGTCCCTCGTGGAAAAATTTATGCAGAAAAACACCTTTGACCACAAGTCCATCAGGCAGTGGTCAGCACGTAACGTCTTAGAGGCCCTGAGGGAAAAGGAGAGGATGGATCCTGTGGGATAGTTCCCCGAGCATACTGTCAAAGTCATTTGGCAGAAGGCCTCATCGCCAGAACTTTCCAACAAGCACCAAGACGTGGCTTGGCTGGTGGTGAGAAAGGCCCTCCCCATCAGATCCTTCCTACACGCCAGGAGTCTCACCCCCTCGGCACATTGCCCTCGAGGTGGCTGTGGTGTGGAAGAGACCGTTGTTCACCTACTTGTGGATTGTGCCTTTGCAAAGAAGGTCTGGAGAGAGATGCAGTGGTTGCTGTCGAGGTTCATCCTGAGCAGTTCTGTGACACAGGACTCTGTGCTCTACGGGCTGTTCCCAGGGACACACACCGAGACAAACATTAACTGCAGCTGGAGGATCATCAACTCGGTGAAAGACGCGCTTTGGTCTGCCCGAAACTTGTTGGTCTTCCAGCGCAAAGAGTTGTCCCCGACCGAGTGTTGTGGACTGGCACAATCCAAAGTCCAGGACTACGTGCTGAGGGACGCGCTAAAGCTTGGGGCAGCCGCCGCGAAGGCGCAATGGGGAAGGGTCGCTGTCTAAGACCTTTCTGCCACAGCGCACCGAGGGGCTGGGAACTGTTTAAACCCCCTCGGGCTGTACAGCTCAAAATGAAAGGCTGTAAATGATTGTAATATTGTTTGTACTGATGCACCTGGTGATACATTTTGTAAAAGTTGAACCGGATTGTACCCTTGAAATGGTGTTTTTGAAATGGTTTGGAATGTGATTGAAGATATTTTATGAATAAAGTATATTTTTGCAAAAAAAAAGAAAGGCATTATCACCCTCATCTACAAGCACAAGGGGGGAAGGGAGGAAATTAGAAATTGGCGACCCATTTCACTGTTGAATGTGGACTATAAGATTCTGTCCAAGGTCTTCGCCAATCGGGTCAAATCCGCTCTGGAATTGGTGATCCACCCTGACCAGACCTGCACTGTGCCGGGCAGGAAGATCTCTGACAGCCTCGCGCTGCTCAGGGATACGATTGCCTATGTACAGGACAGGGGTGTGGATACCTGCCTCATCAGCTTGGATCAGGAGAAGGCCTTTGACAGAATATCGCACACCTACATGGTGGATGTGCACTCCAAAATGGGGTTTGGGGAGGGAATTCGAAATTGGATCCAACTGCTCTACACTAACATCAGTAGCGCAGTCTCAATCAATGGGTGGGAAACAGATAGCTTTCCGATTAAATCTGGAGTCAGGCAGGGCTGTCCTCTCTCGCCTGTTCTTTTCGTGTGTTGCATAGAACCCTTTGCTGAGTCCATCAGGAAGGATCCAGGCATAAGAGGAGTGACGATCCCAGGCAGTGGAGGCACTCAGGTAAAAGCCTCCCTGTACATGGATGATGTCGCCGTCTTCTGCTCGGATCCGCTGTCGGTGTGCAGACTGATCCACATCTGCAACCAGTTCGAACTGGCCTCGGGAGCCAAGGTAAATCGTGGGAAGAGCAAGGCCATGTTCTTTGGGAACTGGGCTGACCGATCCTTTGTCCCCTTCACTGTCAGGGCTGACGGCCTGAAGGTGCTGGGGATATGGTTCGGAGGGACCAGGGCATGCGTTAGAAACTGGAAGGAGCGAGTGTCTATGGTGAAAAGGAAACTGGGCATGTGGGAGCGACGCTCCCTCTCCATTGCGGGTAAGAACCTGGTCATCAGGTGTGAGGCACTCTCGCTGTTGCTGTACGTGATGCAGGTCTGGCCCATTCCACACTCCTGCGTGGTGGCGATCACTCGAGCCATCTTCCGCTTTATCTGGAGGTCAAAAATGGATCGTGTCTGCAGGGACGCGATGTACAAGCCTCTAGATAAAGGGGGAAAAAACGTGCCCAACATCGCCCTCATACTGATGGCCACCTTTGTGTGTGGCTGCATCAAGCGGTGCGTAGACCCTCAGTACGCAAACACCAAGTGTCACTACGTGCTGAGGTTCTACCTGTCCCCGGTGTTGCGAAGGATGGGTCTGGCCGCGGAAGACCAACAAGTTTCGGGCAGACGCGGAACGCTCCAAGTAGTTGGACCGGGCCGTACCACCTGTCCCTCGTGGAAAAATTTATGCAGAAAAACACCTTTGACCACAAGTCCATCAGGCAGTGGTCAGCACGTAATGTCTTAGAGGCCCTGAGGGAAAAGGAGAGGGTGGATCCTGTGGGATGGTTCCCCGAGCAGACTGTCAAAGTCATTTGGCAGAATGCCTCATCGCCAGAACTTCCCAACAAGCACCAAGACGTGGCTTGGCTGGTGGTGAGAAAGGCCCTCCCCGTCAGATCCTTCCTACACGCCAGGAGTCTCACCCCCTCGGCACATTGCCCTCGAGGTGGCTGTGGTGGGGAAGAGACCGTTGTTCACCTCTTTGTGGATTGTGCCTTTGCAAAGAAGGTCTGGAGAGAGATGCAGTGGTTGCTGTCGAGGTTCATCCCGAGCAGTTCTGTGACACAGGACTCTGTGCTCTACGGGCTGTTCCCAGGGACACACACCGAGACAAACATCAACTGCAGCTGGAGGTCATCAACTCGGTGAAAGACGCGCTTTGGTCTGCCCGAAACTTGTTGGTCTTCCAGCACAAAGAGTTGTCCCCGACCGAGTGTTGCAGACTGGCACATTCCAAAGTCCAGGACTACGTGCTGAGACGCACTAAAGCTTGGGGCAGCCGCCGCAAAGGCGCAATGGGGAAGGGTCGCTGTCTAAGACCTTTCTGCCACAGTGCACCGAGGGACTGGGAACTGTTTAAATGCCCTCGGGCTGTACAGCTCAAAATGAAAGGCTTTAAATGATTGTAATATTGTTTGTACTGATGCACCTGGTGATACATTTTGTAAAAGTTGAACCTGATTGTACCCTTGTGATGGTGTTTTTGAAATGGTTTGGAATGTGGTTGAAGATATTTTATGAATAAAGTATATTTTTGCAAAAAAAAAAGCTGGTCCAAGCCAGCAGGGCCGACAGCAGACTGGATGCCACGTCCAGACTCCTGGTGGAAACAGTAAAGGATGCTAAGCTGCACGATGTCTTCAGCAACCCTGCAGATGGAGTGCAGCGTAGATATACCTGGTCACAGCCAGACGGGTCCAGCCATTTCAGAATAGACTTCTTGTTTGTGTCCCGTGCATTTACAGTCAGATTCACTGATGTCAAGCCAGTATCCTTCTCTGACCACTGCCTCCTACTGGCTGACTGTCACTTATAGGAAGACCAGAGGGTTGGCAGGGGACAGGGAAGCTGAACGTGCAACTGCTGACCCCAGAGAACATTGAGGAACTCAAGAGGCATTACAAAGGTTGGAGAACCGTAAAACCCCTCTTTGAGTTGCTGACACACTGGTGGGAAGTGATCAAGGAGAACATCAAGAGGTATTTCATCCTCAAAGGTGTCCAGAAAGCTAGAAAGGAACAGAGGGAAATGTCCCAACTCCATAAAAACATGCAGAACCTGCTCCAGCTGCAATCGATGGGATTTGAGGTCAAGGAGAACCTCCAAGAGGTGAAGAGCCAGCAAGCCTCACCCCTTGCCTCGGAGGTCTCCAAGATCATCTTCCGTTCCAGACTCCGCTCCGTGAAGCAGGATGAGATGTGCTCATGTTTCTTCTTCCAAAAGGTACACAGAGAGAGCTCTGTGATCAGCAGCCTGAAGGAAGAAGACGGCTCAGTAAAGTCATCGCAGTCCGACATTTTGAGGATCAGCAAATCCTTTTATGCCGGATTGTATGATGTGAAGCCCACGGACAGCACGGCCTCCCAGTCCTTCCTGTCCTCTATCACGGAGGTCTTAGATGACAGTACTCGGGAGAGTCTGAACAAACTGCTAACTCCTGACGAACTGACTAAGGCCATTGAGTCCTTCAAGAAGAGTAAAACTCCCAGAAGTAATGGATTGCCAGCTGAGTTGTATTCGGCTCTGTGGGACGGGATCGGCCCAGACCTGCTAGAAGTGTACGAGAGTATGCTTCTGGCCGGCAGCTTGTCAGAATCCATGAGGAAAGGCATCATCACCCTTATCTACAAGCGGAAGGGGGGAAGGGAGGAAATCAGAAATTGGCGACCCATCTCACTGTTGAATGTGGACTATAAGAGTCTGTCCAAGGTCATCGCCAGTCGGATCAGGTCTGCTCTGGAGTTGGCGATCCACCCTGACCAGACCTGCACTGTGCCGGGCAGGAAGATCTCTGACAGTGTCGCGCTACTCAGGGATACAATTGCCTATGTGCAGGACAGGGGTGTGGATACCTGCCTCATCAGCCTGGACCAAGAGAAGGCCTTTGACAGGGTATCGCACACCTACATGGTAGATGTGGTCTCCAAAATGGGGTTTGGGGAGGTAATCCGTATCTGGATCCAACTGCTCTACACAAACATCTGTAGTACAGCTTCAATCAATGGGTGGGAATCAGAAAGCCTTCCAATTAAATCTGGAGTCAGGTAGGGCTGCCCTCTCTCCACTTTCCTGTTTGTGTATTGCATAGAACCCTTTGCTGAGTCCATCAGGAAGGATCCGGGCATAAGAGGAGTGACGATCCCAGGCAGTGGAGGCACTCAGGTCAAAGCCTCCCTGTACATGGACGATGTCACCGTCTTCTGCTTGGATCTACTGTCGATGCGCAGACTGATCCACATCTGCGACCAGTTCGAACTGGCCTCGGGGCCAAGGTAAATCATGGCAAGAGAGAGACCATGTTCTTTGGGAACTGGGCTGACTGATCCTTTGCCCCCTTCTCCATCAGGTCAGACAGCCTGAAGGTGCTGGGGATATGGTTCAGAGGGACCAGGGCAAGCGTTAGAAACTGGAAGAAGCGAGTGGCTATGGTGGAAAGAAAACTGGGCATGTGGGAATGATGCTCCCTCTCCATTGCGGGTAAGAACCTAGTCATCAGGCATGAGGCACTCTCAGTGTTGCAGGTCTGGCCCATTCCTCACTCCTGCGCGATGGCAATCACCCGAGCCATCTTTCACTTAATCTGGAGGTCAAAAATGGATCGTGTTCACAGGTACACAATGTACAAGCCCCTAGATAAAAGGGGAAAAAAACATGCCCAACATCGCCCTCATACTGATGGCCACCTTCATGTGCAGCTGCATCAAGCTGTGCGTAGACCTTCGGTACGCAAACACCAACAAGTGTCACTACGTGCTGAGGTTCTACCTGTCCCCGGTGTTGCGAAGGATGGGTCTGGCCACGCTGCCGCGGAACGCTCCAAGTAGTTGGACCGTGCCGTACCACCTGTCCCTTGTGGGAAAATTTATGCAGAGAAACACCTTTGACCACAAGTCCATCAGGCAGTGGTCGGCATGTAACGTCCTAGAGGCCCTGAGAGAAAAGGAGATGGTGGATCCAGTCGAATGGTTCCCCAAGCAGACTGTCAAAGTCATTTGGCAGAATGCTTCACCGCCAGGTGAGAAAGGCCCTTCCCGTCAGATCATTCTTACACGCCAGGAGTCTCACCCCCTCGGCACATTGCCCTCAAGGTGGTTGTGGTGGGGAAGGGACGTTGTTCACTTCCTTGTGGAATGTGCCTTTGCAAAGAAGGTCTGGAGAGAGATGCAGTGGTTTTTGTCGAGGTTCATCCCAAGCAGTTCCGTGACACAGGACTCTGTGCTCTACAGGCTGTTCCCAAGGACACACACCGAGACAAACATCAACTGCAGCTGGAGGATCATCGACTCCATGAAAGATGCTCTTTGGTCTGCCTGAAACTTGTTGGTCTTCCAGTGCAAAGCGTTGTCCCTGACCGAGTGTTGCAGACTGGCACATTCCAAAGTCGAGGACTACGTGCTGAGGGACACACTAAAGCTTGAGGCAGCCACCACAAAGGCGCAATGGGGAAAGGTCGCTGTCTAAGGCCTTTGTGCCATAGTGCACCAAGGGGCTGGGAATTGTATAGACCCCTCGGGCTATACGACTCACAATGAATGTATGCATTGAATACTAAATGTATCATAATTGTATTGCAGCACCTCAGAGTGCAACACGATGTATGTCGATAACTCCAATCCCATTGCACTGTCTGACTGTCTGTAATGACCATACTGAAATGACTGTAATATTCATTGATTGTATTGAAGCACCTCGTGACCCATATGGAAAAGTCGAAGATGATTGCACTTTTTGTGATGGCCATTTTGAAATGTTTTGTAATGTTCTTTCAGATATTTTATGAATAAAGTATATTTTTCCAAAAAAAAAGAAGGTTGCTGGTCCAAGTCCCAATCCAAAGGCACAAAATCAAGATTGGCACTCCATTGCAATACTGAGGGAGTGCTGCACTGTCAGAGGCATCTTACTTTAGATGAGATGTTAAATCGAAGCCTCGTCTGCTCTCTCAGGTGGATGTAAAAGATCCAATGGCACTATTGCAGGACTTTGCTTGCATCAATTGCTGCGTTTCCTACGTTACAGCTGTAAGTAAACTTCAAATAATTATTTGTAAAAGGCTTTGGGACACCTTGAAGTTGTGAAAGACTCTATATAAGGATTTCCCTTGTTTGCTTGTGGATGACACAACGCCTAAGCCTAACCTGATCATGGGAACATTGGGACAGGAGGAGCTATTCAGCTTCTCGAGCCTATTCCATCATTCTATTGGACACTGACTAATTTGTACTCCAACTCTGTTTGAAAACAAGGATGAGCATTTAAGACAAAATTTTTTTTTAAATCCTTAGCATGATTTAAGAGAAGCAGAGGAGTTAGCCTGGTGTTCTGAGCCACATTATCCCCAACAAACACAAGCAATGAACTGGGTTTTCACCTCATTGTAGCTTGTAGAATCAAACGATATACATAAAGTTTGCCACATTTGCCTAAATAGCAGCAATTGCCGCAAATAATTAATTTAATGTGAATGCTTTGATATGTTTCTAAGAGATATGATCAATTCCTATATTAATCATAGGATCATGGAATGGTCCAGTCTGTGCTGGTGGATTTTTCCACATGAGCCAACTACTTTAATCTCACTCTCTTGCTCACTCTGCATACCCTTTAATGTTCTACCTAGTCTAATGCTCCTGTTCTAATCATAGAACATTGGAGCATAGGACTTAGGGGCCCCTAGAGCCTGCTCCACCATTTGATAAGATCATGCTGGTCTGGTTGTGGTCTGAACTCCACTTTCTTGCCTGCCCTACATAACTCTTGGTTCCCTTGTCTATCTATTTAGCTGAACCTTGAATAAATTCAATATCCCAACCTCCAATGCCTTCTGCAGTGTAGAATTCTATAGACTCATGACCCTCTGAGAGAAAAAAATTCTCTTCATTTCTGTCTTAAAAGAGAGACCGCTTATTCTTAAACTATGCCCCCTGGTTCTAGTTTCTCCCACAAGAGGAAACATTCTCCCATTATCCACCCTATCAAGTCCCCTCAGCTCTAATATGTTTCAAAAATATCACCCCTCATTCGTCTAAACTCAAAAGGATATAGGCCCAACCTGTTCAACATTTCTTCATAAAATAATCCAACTATTGGCCACGTAAGGGCCGTTTCCCACCCAGCCTCAAATGTTAGGCTGGCGGGAGGATTGAACTGGCTTGGGGGAAGGCCAAAAATCTACAGAGTTACATCTTGGGCGGGAAGGGAGCAGGGTGGGGTGGGTGCGCCTCCATCGGAAGCCCCCTTCTGACTGGAGGCCAGCAGCTCTCTCAGGCAGGACTTCATCCCGAGTGAGGGGCGGAGATCCTGCCTGCAGCCATTGATGCCCTCAGCCAGAAGCCCCCTTCTGACTGGGGGTGTCTCCTTAGGGTCTGGTGGCCTCCGGACCTCTCCCCTACCCTCTGGCCTCTCTCCCGAGACCCCGACCACCTCCTTCATGCTATCCACAGGCCTTCCCGACCCTCCCCACCCTGGGATCCCTTGAACTCTGCTCTCCAGACTTAGGCTCCAACATCCTCCTGAACTTCCTCTTCTGTCCACTGCAGCGCTGTTGCTACAGGAACTGGCGAGCTGCCGGCCAATCAGATTGCCAAAAAGCTCTCTAAGGCAGGTCTTCCTCCCAAGTGAGGGGCGGAAGTCCCACCTGCAGCCACTTAACACTTATTCGAGCATGAAATGGCTGTGGGGCGCTTGGTGTTGGTGGGGTTGTGTTCCCCGCTGACTCTTCGGATGGTGGGAAGCGAGACCCTGCCAACCAAAAAATTCAGACCATGGGAACACCACCACCTGCAAGTTCCCCTCCAAACCACCCACCACCCTGACTTGGAAATATATTGCTGTTCCTTCACTGTCGCTGGGTCAAAATCCTGGAATTCTCTCCCTAACAGCACTGTGGGTGCACCTACACCACATGGACTGCAGCGGTTCAAAAAGGCAGCTCACTACCACCTTCTCAAGGGCAATTAGTGATGGGCAATAAATGCTGGCCTAGCCAGCGACGCCCACATCCCATGGATGAATAAAAAAAATTACATGTGCACATAGAATTATACCCCAGTGTGTGCTGATGCCTTCAGGAAATTTAAAAAAGTGTTAGGAGGGAGAAAATACTTATAGGTGTCTATTGAAACCAGAAAAGCATTGTTAATGTTCTCACAGTGCAGGGGAGCTCCCCACTGAGACAGCATCAAAAATAATTAAGAAGTGGGAAGAAGGAATGTTTCCATACATGTCTGTTCTGCAGATGCATGAGTTGTTCTCAGACAAGATTGGGTTCTATTTGCTTTGGCTTTGAAATTCGACTATTAGATCTTATATGATTCTAGACAACTGGTGAGAAAAAGAACATGTAAAGCCTTATTATCAAATTGAAGTCCTAATTTTGTATTTTTAAAACTTCTTACTGAACGTATTAATCCAGAGGCCTGGGCTAATAATCCCCAGGATGTGTTCAAAATCTGCTTTGGCAGTATGCGCGTTTGAATTCAGTAAAAAAAAAAATCTGGAAATATGTTTTAAAAATTGCCAGATTGTTGTAAATGCCCAACTGGTTCACTAATGTTATTTAGAGAAGGAAACCTGCCATCATTATCCACTCTGGCCTAGAGGTGACTCCTGTCTCTTGTCAATATAACTGATTCGCAATTACCCTCTGAAGTGCCCTAGCCAGCCGCTCAGGTGTAGCAGTTCAAGAAGAACCACCACCACTTTCTCAGGTCACCCATGGCTGAGCAATTACTGCTGGGCTTGCCAGTGACGACCATCTCCCCAGGATGATGATGAAAAAAATAATCTTCCCAACACATCATGAAGGAAGGTCTCAACTCGTGCCCCTCACCCTGAAATGTGGAAAGCTCCACATAATAATGTTAGATAATAACTGGTAGAAAGTCCATGTCCTGCCACTTCCTAGCACCTGAAAACCAATTTTTGATTTATAAAATCTACTTTTAGTGCCTGGCTCTCTGACAGTAATTCTTGTTTTTGGTGATTGTTCATGGCGGGGGGGGGGGTGGGGGTGAGGGGTTTGGGGTGCGAGCAGGGTTGAATGGAACAAATTTCAGTTTCTCTCTCTCTGGGATAAATGAAAGCCCTGAGTCTAATATTGAAATACAAAAATAAAAAATGATAAATAGCATGGGATGCTGTCCAGTAAGTGTTCCACAATATGTTACTATTCCTGAGTCAGTTGTTATTTGCATTGAAACTTTGACATACTATCTTTAGTTCCAAGCCAAAGCCCATTCCTAAAACGACTGAAAAATTGAAGGACGAAGGTACAGCTCATTGCCAAGGTTGAAAAGAGTGAGAGGCAAGGGGAGACTGATCACAGAGCAATGACTGATTACTCAACAAGCTTGGCTTTTAAAGACCTTCAGATTGTAAGAAGGAGGAAAGACTAAGGGATACAGAGAGTCACGTAGTTCTGAGGTGCTGAGAAAGGAGGCAGCCTTGAACTTTCACGGTCCTCATTCAGAATAACATAATCAGATTAATCCCCACCGCAGGACCCCTCAATAATGAGGCCACTCAGCCCATTAGGCCTATGCTGGCACTTCACCTTCAACTGGACCATCTACTCTAATCCTACATAGGAATATAGGACTTAGGAGCAGAAGTAAGCTATTTGGCCGTCCAAGCTTTCTCCACCATTCAATAAGGTCATGGCTGATCTGATTATGTTCTCAGCTCCACTTTCGTGTCTGAGCCCCCCATAACCTTTTACTCCCTTGTTTATCAAAACTCTATCTAACTCTGCCTTGAATAAATTCAATGTCCCAGCCTCCACTGCTTTCTGAGGGAGAGGATTCCACATTCTACACACTCTCTGAGAGAAAAAAAATTCTCCTCATCTCTGTCTTAAAAGAGAGACTTCTGATTCTTAAACTGTGTCTCCTAGTTCAAGTCTCCCCCACAAGAGGAAACATCCTCCCAATATCCACCATATCAAGTGCCCTCAGGATCTTATATGTTTCAATAAGTCACCTCTCATTCTTCTCAATCCCAATGGGTATAGGCCCAACTTGTTCAACCGTTCTTCAAGAGATAAGCTCTTCATCCTAGGAATGAGTTGAGTGAACCTTCTCTGAACTGCTTCTAATGCAATTATAGCTTTCTTTTCAAATGGGGAGAGCAAATCGGTGCACAAAACTCTGCAGAATGGTCTCATCAAGGACCTGTACAGCTGTAGTAAAACTTCCCTACTTTTATATTCCATTCTACTTGCAATAAATGGCAACATTGCTTTCCTAATCACTAGCTGTTACTGCATACTAACTTTTTATGATTCATGTACCAGGACAGCCAGGTCCCTCTATTTACTGAGTTCTGCAATCTCTATCTATTTATAGTATACTGCTTTTTAACTCTTTCTACCAAAGTGGGCAAGTTCACATTTTCCCATATATATTCCATCTGCCAAATTTTTGCCCACTCACTTAACCTGCCTTTGTCCCTTTGCAGACTCTACCTCCTCTTGACAACTTACTTTCTGACCTATCTTGGCATCATCGGCAAATTTAACTACCATACATTTGGTTCCTTCATCCAAGTCACTGATATAGATTGTAAATGGTTGGGCCCCAGCACCGATCCCTGTGGCACTCCTCTAGTTACAGCTTGCCAACCTGAAAGCACCCTTTTATCCTTACTCTCTGTTACATGTTAGCTAACCAATTCTTTATCCATGCTAATACATTACCCCAATATCATGTACTCTTATCTTGTAATAACCTTTAATGTGGCAGCTCATCAAACCCCTTTTGGAAATCCAGTACACCACAGGTTTCACTTTGTCCACCTTGCTTTATACTTCCTCAAAAGCTCTATAAAGATTAGCCAAACATGATTTCCCTTTCACAGAGTCATGTTGAACCTGTCTGATCCCATTATGGTTTTGTAAGTATCCTGCTATGACCTCCTTAACAATGGATTCTAGCAATTTCCTTATGACAGATGTTAGGCTAACTGGCCTGTAGTTTCCAGCTTTCTGCCTCCCTCCTTTCTTGAATAAAACTGTTACATTAGCTACTTTCCAATCCATTGGGGCCCTTCCAGAATCTAGGGAATTTTGTAAGATTATAGCCAATACATTTACCATCTCTGCAGGCACTTTGTCTAAGACTCTAGGATGCAGGTCTCCAGGTCCTGGGAGCTTATCAGCTTTTAAGTCTAATAGTTTTCCCTACACCTTTTCCCTGGTGATGGTGATTGTTTCAAGTTCCTCCCTCTCTTTCATCTCTTAGTTTTGAAGTATCTTTGGGAAGTTTTCTAAGTCTTCTACAGTGAAGACAGACTCAAAATATCTGTTCAACGCCTGCACCATTTCCTTTTTATTCCAATATCAATTCCCCAGACTCTCTCTATAGAGGGCCAACACTAGCTTTAGCTACTCTTATCCTATTTAAATACTGGGAGAAACTAGCTAGCTTTCTCCCATACATTATTGCCTGTCTCTTTATTTCTTTTAGTCATTCCTTGCTGGTTCTCAAAATCTTACAATCTCCTAACCTACCACTAATCTTTGCAGATTTGTAAAGTGTTTCTTTCAATTTGATATTATCCTTAACTTCCTTATTTCTCACGGATAATGCATCCTTCTCAAGGAGTCTTTCTTTCTCATTGGGATAAATCTTTGCTGAGAGTTATTAAAAATCTCCTTAAAAATCTGCCACTGCATCTCTACTGTCTTACCTTTTAACCTAGCTTCCCAGCTCACTTTAGCCAGCTCTGCCTTCATACTTTTATACTTACCTTTATCCAGCTTTATAACACTAGTGTTAGACCCACACTTCTCCCTTTCAAACTGAACATGAAATTCTATTATATTATGATCGCTGTCAGCCAGAGGCTCCTTTACAATGAGGCTTTGATTAATCCTGTCTCATTGCCCATTACCAGATCTGGAACAGCCTGCTCCCTGGTTGGCTCTAGAATGTATTGCCCTAAGAAATTGTCCCAAATACATCAAAGGGCGGGATTTTCCCCCCATCAGGGGTGAAGTTGAAGGCCAGGCACGCACAGGCACGCTTCCAACCGGCACCATTTTATGTGGGTACGCCAATTAAGGCCCACCCAGCGCGACGTCCAGACAGAAGCGCTATGTGATTCTGTGCTCCGTGTGCGGGCAGGGGGGGAATCCCAAAATCGAGATTGCGCTCTTTCACACATGCACACAAAAGAGCGTACTCATCCCCCTGAGGCTAAGTGCAGCCTCAGGGAGATCGGCTGTTCTGTGACAAATATTAAAAATAGGAAAAGTAAATTCTTGGCATGTCCCCTCATGTGACAATGTCACATGAGTTGGGACATGTTCAAATTTTTACAAAAACTTTATTAAAATTTTTTAAAACCTATATGAAACGTCATCCCGCCCATGGATGAGGTTTCATGCTTTTTCTAATTCCCGCTGGGGCTCCTGGCCTGCCCGCCAGCCTTAAGCTTGGATGGGCAGGTCCATTAATTAGTTTAATGACTCTGTCAATGTCCTCAATTGGCCATTGACAGGTCGGCGGGCACACAGCTGATTTTGCTGCGCCCCTGCCTACCGGAAAATTTAAATGGGGCGCGGTGATGTCGGGAGTTCCACCCAACGTCACCACGTGTCATTTTACACGTTGGCGGGCATGGGCCCTGCCCCCCCCCCCCGCTTGCCTAATGGGAAAATCCTGCCCTAAGAACTCATTTTCCAAGCTACCTTTGCCAATCTGATTTGCCCAATCTACATGATTAAAATCACCCATGATTTTTAAGGCACCTTTCTTACACTCCCCCTTTATTCCTTCCTTTATAATCTGTCATACAGTGTAACTATTATTAGGTTACTGTTTACTATTCCCTGACTTTCTGCAGTATTCTTTTATGTTCTTTTACAATGTCATTTTGAATGATGTTGTAATCGTGACCTCAATAGCTAATTATGCTAAAGCATTCAATAATCTGGTAACCACTAGTTTTGGTCCTGAAAAGTGCCCAGTCTACCTCAGATTACTTTGGAAGGGTAAGGTACCTTAAAAATTTGAGCAATGGGTGAAGCTGGCCATTTCATGCTGCTACTAAGTAGAAGCAACATAAGTGGTATTTTCCACTAACAGTCTAGTTCAATTTCCAGTCAATAGTGACCCCCAGGATGTTGATAGTGGGGATTCAGTGATGATAATGCCATTGAATGTCAAAGGGTGATGATTAGATTCTCCCTTGTTAGAGATGGTCATTGCCTGGCACTTATGGGCTACAATGTAACATTCACGCCACACAGGTGTCAGGTAATGACCATCTCCAACAAGAGAGAATCTAACCATGCCCCTTAACATTCAATGGCACTACCATTACTGAATCCCCCACTATCAACATCCTGGGGGTTACCATTGACCAGAAACTGAACTGGGCTAGCCATATAAATATTGTGGCTACAAGAGCAGGTCAGAGGCTAGGAATCCTTCAGCGAGTAACTCACCTCCTGACTCCCCAAAGCCTGCCCACCATCTACAGGGCACAAGTCAAGAGTTTGATGGAATATCCTCCACTTTCCTGGATGAGTGCAATTCCAACAACACTGAAGAAGCTTGACACCATCCAGGACAAAGCAGCCCGCCTGATTGGCACCACATCCACCAACATTCACTCCCTCCACCATCGCTGAACAGTGGCAGCAGTGTGTACCATCTACAGGATGCACTGCATAAACTCAGCAAGTCTCCTTAGGCAGAGCCTTCCAAACCCACGATTGCTAACATCTAGAAGGACAAGGGCAGCAGAGAACACCACCACCTGGAAATTCCCCTCCAAGCCACTCACCATTCTGACTTGGAAATATATCTCTGTTCCCTCACTGTCGCTGGGTCAAAATCCTGGAACTCCCTTCCTAACAGCACTGTGGGTGTACCTACACAATATGGACCACAGAGGTTCAAGAAGGCAGCTCACCACCACCTTCTCAGGAGCAATTAGGGATGGGCCATAAATGATGGCCTAGCCAGAAATGGCCATATCCCGTGAACGAAAAAAAAGGATGTTGCCATCAAGCCAAAAAGACGTTCTGCCTATCATGGAAATGAGTAATGTGATAAATGAATTTCAGTGCTAGTGTGATGCCAGGCATGTGGACCATAAGTCCCAATGACTGGCAGATCATATCCATCAGCATGTCTCTCGTGCTTTCAAAACTCTAAAGCAGAATGTTTCCCTCATCGGGCGGGCGTGGTGGGCGGGCCCGGAAGCGGCTTCGAAACTGACCACTGCCCGTGATCGTGCCCCAACCGTAATTTCATGCTGATGGGCCAATTAAGGCCTGTCCATCGTGAAACGCAGTTCTGCGCTGGCCGGGAATCATAAAATCACAAGCAAGGTAAAATCACAGGAAAATTCAGTAATGGTCAATTTGACTGATAAGGGCCTTAAGTGGCCTGTTAATTAATGGCAGGCGCCGCTCTAGCACTCACACATGCCCACTGAGCAAAACATCGCACAAGTGTGCGATGATGTCGGGACGCTCACCCGATGTCATCGCGCACAATTTCACTCCCATTTGGGTCGGCACCTGCGTGATGAGGGAAAAATTCCGCCCATATTGCCCATTATTCAAAGTGTGATTCCACAATTGGACAGCACTTGCTAAACAACCCTGACTGTGCTAAGAATTATACTGACAACCAATTTAAGATCATCAGTTGGGCTCGCATTGAGGCTCACCTATGCATGCTAGAAACTGCATATATTTACACACAGGGCCCTAAACAAAGCTTGGGGACAGCCATTCCCTGGTTCATTCCCCATAGCAATGCCTTAACTAATCAGAGTCGACCTGCCTGATTTGAATTTAAACAAAAGCTTGGCAGTTAACTGTTCCCTGGCGCATTCTCCATGGCAACACCTCTACCAAGTCCACTTGCCAACAAATCAGCACTCTCTCCTCATGCAGTATAAATTGTTGTTTCCTTTACAATTGTTATTCTTGTGAGTCTGTCCTGATGAGTGCAAGATGAAAAATTTCGACTGTATGTCTCTTTTTCAGCAATACTCAAGTTCTGTGCTACCAAATCTCTATTCTGGTAACCCTTTGGATGAGAAACAACTTCTGACTGTCTGCTGAGGTAGACATAAAAGAATTCATGCCACTTTTTAAGGGGAGCAGGGAGTTCTTTTGGTGTTCTGGCGAACAATTTTCTCTCAACCAAGACCACCAAAAATTTCCAGATGAACTGGATTGCTGCTCATGAGACTGTGGTGTGCTCAAGTGGTTGTTATATTTGTTTACAAAACAAGTGAATGCAATTCAAAGGCAATGTATTGGCTGTGATGTGCTTTTGAGATATTCTGGGGAATCACAGAATCACAGAATCACACAGTGTAGAAGAGGTCCTTCGGCCCATCGAGTCTGCACTGACACGTGAGACACGTGAGAATGTGACAATGTGTATTTAAATGCAAGTTCTTTCACTCTTCTGTCCAGCTGTGTGCCCTACATTCCCCTAATGGCAATTCCAAATTTACATTCCCTAGGTGTGAATTTGCCAACGGCTCCAGAATGACCCTGAATTTCCTGCAAGGCCAAACACCATGGGTCCGATTTTAACTCAATGTAACTATCTGGGTTTTGAGTGAGTTAAAATTCACCCTTGCAAGTTTGATTGCCATGCACCCCGGTTCCCAGTGGCGAGTTTATGCCAATATTTCCTGGTTTTCTAAGCAAGCATAATGATGAATCAGAAATCTTGCAGCCACTGGCTACAAAATCTTATATCGTGATCCCCTCTCGAATTTGATTTGTTTTCTTTTTAAAATCAATTATTACAAAGTTAAGAACAATGATAGGGTTTGTATCGTAATGTCATTTTCTCATTGGAAGCCTTGAAAGTATGATGGTAAAGTGATTATGCTAATATATGGACTATTGCGATATGTAACTTTATACAGCATGGTTTTAAAAAAGGCATTTTATCTTCTGGTGCAGGTTTTCATGTGTTGCCATATCCTGCTGGGAGTGCAAGTACCACTTATATTACAGGACCCTCATAGTTTCAAAACTGTTCTGGAAATATCCGTGAAATATTTGGAATTATAATGATACTAATCAAAACATTTTAGTGAGTAAGTGGCCAATCTAAGGAAACAAGGTCACTGAAAAGATGGTGGAAGCATTAGTATTGATCCATTCAAATGAAAACCATGTAGATTTCTGTTATAAAATAACATTTTGGGCTAAAGTGTATGAGTAATCCAAGATTTGAAAAAGCTCCTTTTTCCCACAGGGATTAAATTGAAAGAATGGGGAAGGTGATCAATAATCTGGAGGAGTTATTACCGCTTGCCTAATTAACTATCATCTCCTATTGACTCTCTAAATGTGATGAAATGCAATCTACCCTCTACCCCTAAGCAAAGCTACCTCTGTCAGTTCCCAAACTGAACTGCTTCCTTCTGTCGGCAAATATTCAGGTAACACTCAACAGAACCTTCTAACCAAGGCTCCACCCTGAATCACTATCTCTATGACAATGTGGCATGCTTTGGGATGGTTCAAACAGAAGTGCAAATTACCCTCCACGCTACTCTTTGATTCTGCAACCTATTTGAATAATTTATATATTGATAATGGAGACTTAATGTCCTTTCTCTAGATTCCTTCGGTTCATGAAGAAACCCCATGTTTACAAAGCTGATTTCAACTTCCTTTCATCTGGAAACTGCATCCATAATTTAAATATTTTATTGAAGTAGGTGGAGACCCTCTGGCTCTACCACAAGCTTAATGATAGGTCGTCTATTGGTCAAGTGTTCCCACTGTCATCCCCGACCTTGTTGAATAAACAAAGGCTCCTTTTAAATGTAATAAACCCAGGTTTGTTTGAGTTGCTTTTACATCAGAGTTGTTTTTGCTATTTTCTCAACCAGATGCCCCCATTTATCTACAGTCAAAATTTTAGTTCACAAAATTAAAAGCTATGTTCTAAAACATATGAATTGTGAACTCTATTTTTGCAACAATGGAGAGGTAAAGCCTTCAATAATGAGGAAGCAGTAAAGTTTCTCTTTGATGCCCAGAGGCTATCAAGTAAAAAACGGTGAGGGTGGAATTTTCTGTGCCTGCTGGCATCAGGCATCATAGCGGGTGTGAGCAGACATTATGGCGGGAAGGCCAAAAATCAGTTTCATGACGTTGTGAAACGAGCTTGCGATCATCCACTCCGCCCGTCAATGGCAGTCCGTGTTTCCTGCCGCTGCACGTTGGGAACTTCATTGTAATACGTCTGTATATCATTATAAGCCCTGCTCACTGGAATCACCTCCCAATGTCAAACTTACCACCCAAGTCAGCAGGAAAACACGCCGGTGCAGAACACATCTTGACAAGTGTGACATGCAGAGATCGGGACTTACCGTTAGGGCCTTACTCACATTGCAGACATCCAAGGAGCAGAAGATGCTGGAACTCTACATCAACCGGTCCCTAGAGGAACATGTGCATCGCATGGTGGGTGGATTCTCATGGACATGGTCCTGCCACAAAGAAGCTCACGGAAGGTGGAAGGTCACAGTTGAAGGTCTGCTCCCAGACATCAGTGTCTTGGCCATGGTCTGCTACGGATGATTGTCAAGGCAGTGGAGAGGAAGGTGTACCGGGAAGGAGTGAGCTTGGGGTGGGGGCCGGGGGGGGAAGATGTCAGGGGCAAGGCGGCTGAGGTTGGGAGGGACTATGGAGGGAGGAGGTGTAACTGCAGAGATTATGACAACTGGTGATATAGGTGTAAGTGGGGAGGAAGGTGCAAAGGAAAGAGTTTGGAGGGAGGAAGGAGTTCAGACGGGGAAGGACTTTGGATGGAGGAAGGAGTCCGGAGGGGGGAAGAAGTCCAGGGGGAGGAAGGAGTTTTCAGGGGGAAAAGAATCTGGGCAGAGGAAGGAGTAAGGGTGGAGGAAGGAGTAAGGGGGGCGGTATGTCCAGATGAGTTTGCAAGGGACTGTGGAATCGATGATTGCCTCCTGGGGAGCGAAATGAAATGGACGTGGTAGGAGAGAATGGTGAGTATGAGAAGGTGCAGAGAGAGAGCTGGAAGGGTGGGAGGAGAAGGGTGTAACTATAGCGGTAGAAGGTACGGCAAGGGTGGTTGGTGGGGTCTTGGAGGCAGACACAGACCATAGAGGTGGGCAGGAGGAGGTTAATTTGGATGGGGGTGGGATTCTCGGGGAGATAGGAACATGCACGATACCTGGACAGCCCTAAAAGAAGCAGGGGGAGGAATCCTGAAACTTGTAAATGAAGCTGAAAGACACCATTACACATTATTCCATGTAAGTCAATATAATGTCAGATTATAAAGTGATAAAATGTGTTCACGTGTGCAACCACTTGTGATCAGAAATTCTTAACTTTTCTAGGCCTAACACGTCTAGGTTCTGCCTTGATACCTGCAGCAGGGGTGGAGACAGCCTGTGCAATGGTTGGCCCTGTTGCCTCTGATGATTTTGGTGTGTGTCCTCTGGAGAACCAAGGCTTTTAGAGCCCCAGCTTGCTTTGGTTGTCCTCCTGTGGGCCAGCTACTCCCTCTGCAGTGACAGAGGTCAAGGTTGAGGAGGTTACAGGCAAAGGGGATTCAAAGGGAGAGGACAGCCTTTGAGATTCCTGAGTGGATGACCCAGGGGTGTCCAGCTGCCATTCCTCCTCCCTTCGGGTGCCTAAGGGCCCCAGCCTGACATCTTGAGGAGAAGGAGCACCAGGAGTGATGTCGAGGTGCCCCATTTCCTTCTCGTGTTGCCACTGCAGGAACTCACCCATGGCTACCGCGGTGGAGAACAGACCTGTGCACATCTCCATGTTCTGCTGGACCAGGATCTCAATGGCATCCACCATCCTTCCCATGGAGAACCCCATACACACACATGTGGGCACCACTTCATCAGAGAGCAGGCGGATAAACTTCTCCAACTCGCGTGCCACTCTGTTGAGGGCTTTCAACAGCTCTGCGTGATGTTCCCCTGCCCTTTGCTGACGCTCCAGGATGAGTTGGAAGGCCAAACACAGAGGCTTGTCATCTGACTCAGCCCTCACAGGTGTCTCTTCCTCAGCTTCCTCCAAGTGCCGAGGATCTCGGCTGAATGTGCCTCCTTCTGCTGCGGACACATGTCCGCATTGTGAATCCAAGCCTGCTCTAGATCTTGGTCCCACCGAGGTGTGTGTCACTGTGTTGGTGGTTTTTTTTTTAATTCATTCATGGGATGTGGGCATCACTGGCTAGACCAGCATTTATTGCTCATCCCTCATTAACCTTGAGAAGGTGGTGGTGAGCTGCCTTCTTGAACCGCTGCACTCCATGTGGTGTAGGTACACCCACAATGCAATTAGGAAGGGAGCTCCAGGATTTTGACCCAGCGAGAGTGAAGGAACAGTGATATATTGCCAAGTCAAGATGGTGAGTGACTTGGAGGGAAACTTCCAGCTGGTGGTGTTCCCATCTATTTTCTGCCCTTGTACTTCTAAATGGTAATGGCCATGGGTTTGGAAGGTGCTATCAAAGGAGCCTTGGTGAATTCCTGCAGTGCATCTTGTAGATGGTACACACTGCTGCTACTGTGTGTCGGTGGTGGAGGGAGTGAATGTTTGTGGATGTGGTGCCAATCAAGTGGGCTGCTTTCTCTTGGACAGTGTCAAGGTTCTTGAGTGTTGTGGGAGCTGCACTCATCCAGGCAAGTGGGGAATATTCCATCACACTCCTGACTTGTGCCTTGTAGATGGTGGACAGGCTTTGGGGAGTCAGGAGGTGAGTTGCTCGTCACACGATTCCTAGCCTCTGGCCTGCTCTTGTAGCCACAGTATTTATATGGCTCATCCAGTTCAGCTTCTGGTCAATGATAACCCCCAGGGCATTGATAATGGGGGATTCAGTGATGGTAATGCCATTGAACATCAAGGGGTGATGGTTGGATTCTCTCTTGTTGGAGATGGTCATTGCCTGACACTTGTGTGGCACGAATGTTACTTGCCACTTGTCAGCCCAAGCCTGGGTATTGTCCAGGTCTTTCTGCATTTGGGCATGGACTGCTTCAGTATCTGAGGAATCACACATGGTGCTGAACATTGTGCAATAATCAGCAAACATCCCACTTCTGACCTTATGATGGAAGGAAGGTAATTGATGAAGCAGCTGAAGGTGGTTAGGCCAAGGACACTACCCTGAGGATGTGTGTAAGTGCTGTGACTGGTCTCCCAGGCTGCTTATTTCCAGCTCTTCAACGGAGGAGGTGTCCTCTTGGTTTGAGGTGAGGATGTGGATGGAGCTGAGGGACAGGCTGGCTGAGAGTGTCGGTCGCTTCACAGAGATCCCTGTGAACCAAAGTAGAGATAATTAGTGTATGGCCTACACAAACGACAGCCTTCCTCTCTGGCCCCAATGGAGCAGGATACCATTGTGTCCTTTGGAATAAATAAAGAACATGGATTTATAGAGTAACTTATCATTACCTCAAGACTTCCAAAGTACTTTGCAGCCAGAAATTTATTTTGTAAGTAAACATGGCAGCCAATTTACACTCAACAAAATCGCTAAAACATTTAAATAGTTCAATAAGGTAAATCATTGAGAATTTTGGCCAATACAGCTCCTTCCTCTTGTTCCAGTAGTGTCACAGGATATTTTTGGACCCACTTGAGAAGACATCCAGGGTCTCAATTTAACATCTCATCTAAAATACAATACCTTTAATAAGCAGTTTGTGCTCAGTGAAGCAGTAGTCTCAAATCTCTGCTCAAGACCTTGAGGATAAATTTAATTTTCGGTGATGGCACAAATTGGCCAGTATCAAGTTTACAGGCCATTTACAACCAGCCCAATTTCCCTCTCCATTAAAATCATACAATAAGATCATGGATGGTCTGTATCTCAACTCCATTTATTTAACTTTGTCAAAAATCCATTGATAATGTTACCCAATAAAAGTCTATTAAAGTCAGTATTGAAAACTTTGCTTGACCGTCTGGAGTGAGGTTTGAACTTCACAACGTTCTGAGTCAGAGGGATAAGTGCTGCCTGCTGTATATTTGATTGGTTCATTAAATCTCTGGTTTCAAAGTCTCCAATTCTGTTCTCAGATGCTTATCTATCTGCTTTTTGAAGGGGGTCATGGCATTTTATAGAATGCTTGATTATCTTCCTGCCCCTCTGAAGTCTTTACTGGGCTGCAGACCAAGTCTGGAATTGTCCTGCAGAGATATATCAGAATAATGGCAATGATGAAGGACTTCAGTTCTGTGGAGAGAATGGAGAACCTGTGATTGATTTCATTAAAGCAGAGAAGGTTAAGGGAATAATTGATAGAGGTATTCAAGATTATGAAGGGTTTTGCAGAGTAGGTAGGCAGCAGAGTCAGTAACCAGAAGTCAGAGGTTTAATATAATTGCCAAAAGAAGCAGAGGGGAGATGAAGAGAAATATTTTTATGTAGCAAGTTGTTCTGATCTAAAATGTACTGCCTGAAGGACTGGTGAAAGCAAGTTCAAATGTAACTTTCAAATGGGAATTGAATACATACATGGAAATAAAATATTTTCAAGATTATTGGGAATTAACACAAGAATAGGATAATTGGATACTGAAAGCAAATTATTGACCCGTTTAGAGAATTGACTGAGTGGAAGGAGACAGAGAGTAGGGATAATGAGTTGGTACTTGAATTGGCAGGATGAGATTAGTGATGTCCTGCAAGGATCTGTGTTAAGGCCACTATTCATTGTATTTATTAATGACTTAGATGATCGGATAGAAAGCCACATATCCAAATTTGTCAATTACACAAAAATAGAATCACAGAATTGTTGCGGTGCAGAAAGGAGGCCATTCGGCCCATTGTGGCTGCATCGGTTCTCTGAGCATTTTAACTTAGTGCCAGTCTCCTACCTATTCCCCGTAACCCTGCACATTGTTTCTATTTAAATAATCATTAATGCCCTCTTGAATGCCTCAATTGAACCTGCTTCCGCCACACTTCCAGGCAGTGCATTCCAAAGCCTAACTACTCGCTGTGTGAAAAAGTTTTTCTCTCCTTGCATTTGCTTCTTTTGCAAAACACTTTAAAACTGTGCCCTCTGGTTCTCGATCTGTTTAGAAGGTGGGGGCAGTTTCTCCCTATCTACTCTGTCCAGACCCCTCATAATTTTGAAAACTTCTATCAAGTCTCCTCTTAGGCTTCTCCTCTCCAAGGAGAACAGTCCCAACTTCTCCAATTTTTCCTCATGACTGAATTGTCTCATCACTGGAACCATTCTTGTAAACTTCGTCTGCACTGTCTCCAATGTGTTCACATCCTTCCTATAATGTGGCGCCCAGAGCTGTACACAATGCTCCAGCTGAGGCCTAATCAGGTTCCTATATAAGTTCATCATAACCTCCCTGCTCTTATACTCTATGCCCCTATTAATGAAGGCTAGAATACTGTATGCTTTAGAAACAGCTCTCTCTACCTGTCCTGCCACCTTTAATGACTTATGTACATATACACCCAGGTCTCTCTACTCCTGCCACACCCTTTGGAATAGTATCCTTTATTTTGTACTGTCTCTCCATGTTCTTTGTACCGAAGCATATCACCTCACACTTCTCCACATTGAACCTCATCTGCCACCCATCTGCCCATTCACCAATGTGTCAATGTCCTTTTAAAGTTCTACACTGTCCTCTTCACAGTTTACAATTCTCCCAAGTTTTGTGTGTTCCGCAAACTTTAAAATTGTTCCCTGCACACCAAGATCTAGATCATTTATATGTATCAGGAAAAGTAAGTGTTCCAATACCAATCCCTGGGGCACTCCACTGCAAACCTTCTTCCAACTCGAAAAATACCCATTAACCATTACTCTCTGTTTTCTATCCCTCAGCCAATTTTATATCCATGTTGCTACTGTCTCTTTTATTCCATGACCTATAACTTTCCTCACAAGTCTGTTGTGTGGCATTGTATCGAACGCTTTTTGGAAGTCCATATACACCACATCAACGGCCTTGCCCTCATCAACTATCACTGTTACCACTTCAAAAAACTCCAGCAAGTTAGTTAGACATGATTTTTCTTTAACAAATCCATGCTGACTTTTCCGAATCATTCCATATTTTTCCATGTGACTTAATTCTATCCCGGATAATTGTTTCTGGAAGTTTCCCCACCACCGAAGGTAAACTGACTGGTCTGTAATTGCCGGGTAGATCTATACAACCTTTTTTGAACAAGGGAGTAATGTTTGCAATTCTCCAGTCCTCTGGCACCTCCCCTGAATCCAGGGAACATTGAAAGATTATTGCCAATGCCTCTGCAATTTCCACTCTCATTTCCTTCAATATTCTTGGATGCATCTGTTCCGGTCCCGGTGCCTTATCAACTTTAAGTACCGACAACTTATCCAATACCTCCTTTTTATCAATTTTAAACCCTTCTAGTGACTGAGTTTCCTCCTCTGTCACCATGGCCTGGGCAGCATCTACCTCATAGGTAAGGATACAAAGTATTCATTTAACACCTCAGCCATGCCTCTTACCTCTATGTGTAAATCCCCTTTTTGGTCCCTAATCGGTCCTACTCCTCCTTTTACCACCCCTTTACTATTGATGCGCTTATAGAATACTTTGGGATTTCCTTTTATGTTAGCTGCCAGTCTTTCTTCATGAGCCCTCTTTGCATCTCGTATTCGCTTTATCACATCCTTTCTGAACCTTCTGTATTCATCTTGGTTCTCAATTGTATTTGCTACCTGACACCTATCCTAAGCACACTTTTCTTCTTTAGCTTAATTTCTATCTCCTTTGGCATCCAGGGAGCTCTGGATTTCTTTGTCCTACCCTTCACTTCTGAAGGAACATACCTTGACTGTGCCCAAACCATCTCCTCTTTGAAGGTAGCCCAACTAGTTCAGCTACTGGTTTTCCCACCAACCTTTGGTTCCAGGCTATCTGGCCCAGTTCTGTTCTTGCCCCATTGAAGTCTGCTCTCTGCCAGTTGATTATTCTTACTCTGGATTGACCAATATCCTTTTTCACCGTCATCCTAAACCTTATAATACAATGATCACTGTCCCCTAAATGTTCCTCCACTGTCACTTGATCTACTTGGCCCACCTCATTCCCAAGAACCAGGTCTAGCAGTGCCTCCTTTCTTGTTGGACTGGACACATAATGCTGTAAGAAATTCTCCTGAATATAATTTAGGAACGCTTGTCCCTCACTGCCTCTTACACTACCACTATCCCTGTCTATATACGGGTAATTAAAGTCCCCCATTATTGCTACTCTACGCTGTTTACACCTCTCTGTAATTTCCTTGCAGATTTGTTCCTCTATACCCTTCCTACTAGCTTGTGGTCTATATATTATACCATGCAATTGTAATTGCACCCTTCTTATTCCTTAGCTCTAGCCAAATCGATTCTGTCCTTGAACCCTCTAACACATCCTCTTTCTCTCCATGCTCTCCTTAACCAAAAACACCATCCCTCTTCCTCTTTTCCCTTTCCTAGCTTTTCTGAACACTTAGTAACCAGGAATATTTAGCACCCAGATCTGCCCTTCCTTAAGCCAGGTCTCCGTTATTGCCACAACACCATAATCCCAAAAGGCAATCTTTTTTTTTATTCATTCATGGGATGTGCGCTTCGCTGGCTGGGCCAACATTTATTGCCCATCCCTAATTCCCCTTGAGAAGGTGGTGGTGAGCTGCCTTCTTGAACCGCTGCAGTTCATGAGGTGTAGGTACACCCACAGTGCTGTTAAGAAGGAAGTTCCAGGATATTGACCCAGCAACAGTGAAGGAACGGCAATATATTTCCAAGTCAGGATGGTGAGTGACTTGGAGGGGAACTTGCAGGTGGTGGTGTTCCCATCTATCTGCTGCCCTTGTTCTTCTAGATGGTAGTTGCTGTGAGTTTGGAAGGTGCTGTCGAAGGAGACTTGGTGAATTCCTGTAGTGCATCTTGTAGATGGTACACACTGCTGCTATTGTGCGTCGGTGGTGGAGGGAGTCAATGTTTGTGGATGGGGTGACGATCAAGCGGGCTACTTTGTCCTGGACGGTGTCAAAATTCTTGAGTGTTGTGGGAGCTGCACTCATCCAGGCAAGTGGGGAATATTCCATCACACTCCTGACTTGTGCATTGTAGATGGTGGTCAGGCTTTGGGGAGTCAGGAGGTGAGTTACTCGTCACACGATTCCTAGCCTCCCACCAGCTCTTGTAGCCACAGTATTTATATGGCTAGTCCAGTTCAGTTTCTGGTCAATGGTAACCCCCAGGATTTCGATGGTGGGAGATTCAGTGATGGTAATACCATTGAACATCAAGGGGCAATGGGTGGATTCCTTCTGGTTGCAGATGTTCATTGCCTGACACTTGTGCAACGCGAATGTTACTTGCCACTTGTCAGCCTAAGCCTGGATATTGTCCAGGTCTTGCTGCATTTGGACATGGACTGCTTCAGTATCGGAGGAGTCATGAATGGTGCTGAACATTGTGCAATCATCAGCGGACATCCGCACCTCTGACCTTATGATGGAAGGAAGGTCATTGATGAAGCATCTGAAGATGGTTGGGCTTAGGATACTATCCTGAAAAATTCCTGCAGTAATGCCCTGGAGCTGAGATAGTTGATCTCCAACAACCACAAACACCCTCCTTTGTGCTAGGCATGACTCCAACCAGTGAAGAGTTTTCCCCCTGATTCCTATTGAATCCAGTTTTGCTAGGGCTCCTCAGTGGGAAGAATGTTTCCTACAGCGGGCGGGCTGGGCCGGAGCAGGTGGGAGTGGGTGCGAAGCTGATCGACGCCCGCAATCGGCTGCACGCTGCCATTTTATGCGGGTGGGCCAATTAAGGCCTGCCCAGCTTAATGTGCGGCCGGTAGCACTCAACGCTACTTGTGCAGGTGAGGGGGAGGAGGGAGAGTTGGCACGGAGCTGCCTTAGGGAGATTGAACAGCTTTTTAATAAATGAAGTAAAAATTTATTTCAACATGTCCCCATGAGTTGGAACATGTTGGTGAAGTTTGGAAAATGCATTTATTTTTTTTTTCAAAACTTCAGGAAACCTCATCCCACCCGTGGATGAGGTTTCCTGAAAAACATGAAGGCCGCTTGGATTCTTCACCTGCCCACCAACCTTAAGGTTGGATGGGCGACGTTCTTAACTAGTTCAATTACTTTCTTAATGGCCTTAATAGGCCGTTGACATTTCGGCGGGCGCGCAGCTGCCTCCTGCACGTGCCTGCTGAATGAAATATCAAGATGACGTGCGATGACGTCAGGATGCACACCCGACATCATAGTGCGTCATTTTATGAGTTGGCATGTCGGGCCCGCCCCCGCACGCCAACCGGAAAATTCAGCCCAGTATCTGAGCAGTCGCGAATGGTGCTGAACATTGTGCACCATCAGCGAACATCCCCACTATTGACCTTATGGAAGGAAGGTCACTGATGAAGCAGCTGAAGATAGCTGGGCCTGTAACTCCCCAATTTTATTAACTATGCTCCCTGCATTCACATACTTGCAGTATAATCCTGATTTGGACTTCATTACTTGCTCCCTTATTCCGAATCAATCTATTAACTTACTATTCTCTATTTTAGGGCGATCTGCCTCTCCCAACATTCCGTGCAGCCTGGTATTACTTTCTCATATCCTGGTTCCCACACCCCTGCTGAGTTAGATAAGGCAACATTGAAAACAGTGTCATTAAAAGCATTAATTTACAAAGAGGTATTGATAGATTGAATGACTCAGTATAAAAGTGGCAAATAGATTTCAATGTAGATAAATGTGAGGTCATTCAGTTTGACTAAAAAGGATAGCAATGACTACTTTCTAAATGGTGTAAAGCTAGAAGCAGTGGAGATCCAAAGAGACATGGGGGCCCAGAAACACAGATTATTAAAATGTTATAAAGAGGTGCAGAAAATAATCAAAAAGGCTAATGGAATGCTGGTCTTTATACCCAGAATGTAGACTAGAAATAGGGGCTAGAAATATAACCCTGGTCAGACAACATTTGGAACAGTTCTGTGCACCACACCTCAGGAAGGATATATTGCCCCTGGAGGGAGTGCAGTACAAATTTACTAGAAGATACCTGCACTCCAAGGGTTAAATTACCAGGAGAGAATACACACTCGCTCGGGGCTGGATTTAATGGAGGCAATGGGGGTCTCTCCCGCAAGCTGTAGAGCTGGTGGGAGCCCTGCTTCCTCTTTCAGGGAAGGCCTGCCGAATTAAGTGCCACTCAGTCTCTTAACTGACAGCAGCAGGGTTTCCCTGGGATTAGGGACCCCAGGGCTGGCATCCCATCCGCCTAAAGCTGCTGGTCAATCAGGGGCTGGCAGCTCTCTTGAGTGGCAATGCCACCATGGAGGAGGTAGCTGCTGCTGATAGGACACCTACCTGAGGCCTCGATTTGTCATCAAATCTCAGGCCACAGGTAAGTGAAGGCAAGAGGGTGGTCCTTGGGTGAGGGAAACGGGTGGGGATGGGGGTGCAGGGCGATCGGCAACAATTATACAATGCCTTGGTGAGACCACACCTGGAATATTGTGGGCAGTTTTGGTCTCCTTATTTGAGGAAGGATGTTCTTGCTATAGAGGGAGTGCAGCGAAGGTTTATCAGCATGATTGCTGGGATGGCAGGACTGACATATGAGGAGAGATTGAGTCGGTTATGATTATATTTGCTGGAGTTCAGAAGAATGAGGGGGGATCTCATAGAAACCTATAAAATTCTAACAGGACTAGACAGGGTAGATGCTGGAAGGATGTTCCCGATGGTGGGGGAGTTCAGAACCAGGGGTCACAGTCTGAGGATACGGGATAGACTATTTAGGACTGAGATGAGGAGAAATTTCTTCACTTGAACCTGTGGAATTCGCTACCACAGAAAGTAGTTGAGGCCAAAACATTGTATGTTTTCAAGAAGGAGTTAGATATAACTCTTGGGGGTGAAAGGGATCAAAGGATATGGGGAGAAAGCGGGAGCAGGCTATTGAGTTGGATGATCAGCCATGATCATAATGAATGGTGGAGCAGGCCCGAAGGGCTGAATGGCCTACTCCTGCTCCTATTTTCTATGTTTCTAAAGGTGGTGGATGGGTGATGTTCAGTGAGCCACTGAATGCCTTTGAATGAGCGACCCTCCGAGAGCCTGCAAACAACGTCATATGAGTTTGCTTGTCATGCACCCCGTAAGGTGAGCGCCCACCTGCTGCTGGGCTAATACCTGTAGCAGCAGGTGATGCCCTTAAGTGGGCATTATTTGGCAGCAGGGTGAGGATTGGAGGAAGGTTCATGGGTGTTCCCACCAAGGACTTAATGGGGGAGAGTGTTAAATTCTTAATGTCCCCACCTGCCACCAAACTCACTACTGGGAAGGACATTAAATTCTGCCCTATGGTTGTATTCCCTGGAATTTAGAAGATTAAGGGGAGAACCGATCAGAGTTTTCAAGGTATGAAGGGTAACATATAGAGTAGACAGAGAGAAACAATTTCCATATTGGGGAGTCTAGGACTAGGGGACATAACCTAAAACTTAGAGCTAGACATGATATTTCAGGAGTGAAAACAGGAAACACTCCTAACACATAGAACATGGTAAATTTTGGAATTCTCTTCCATAAATGGAAATTGATGCTAGATCAATTATTAATTTTAAAACTGAGATTGATAAACTTTTGTTAACAAAAACATTAAGGGATTATGGGGCAAAGGCCCACATGGAGTTAGGTCACAGCTCATTGAATGGTGGAATAGCTTGAGGGGTTAAATGGCCTACTCCTGATCCTATGTTCTTTAGGATAGATCTTTTAAAGAGCCAGGACAATGGTGATAGGCCTAATGGCCTCCTTCTATGCTATAAGAATCGACCATTCCATAATAAGTTTGTATGGGCAACCTTTTCAGGTTACTCATTGAGCCAGTTACCAGCTTATATTTCACCCCTTTCCTAATTTTACTTAGTTCTGTTGAAGGGTCATGAGGACTCGAAACGTCAACTGTACTCTTCTCCGCCGATGCTGCCAGACCTGCTGAGTTTTTCCAGGTATTTCTGTTTCTGTTTTTGTTCTGAGTCAACACATGGCTGGATCACTCTTGAATTCATTTTATTTCTTTGTGCAGAATTTTCTTTGTACCTTCAGCCAAAGTACTGTTGCAAACAGCTGGTTAGATAAAGCTCCTTTGACTATAAATGGACTTCAAAATAGCCTGAGAGACTTCATGGGTGGATGGGGAAATCAGATGCCAGCAGCAGCTGAGCAGAAGAGCATAGTGACTATAGGCGTAGTTGAAGAGACTTTGAACAAGTTTCGATGTTGGGAAAGGAGGTTAATAAGAAGAACAGATTAAGGAAGGGGATCATAGGATGTAAGTATTGATGGAAAGGTCTGCTCCAGGTGCTGGAGCAGAGGGCAAGTACAGTACGGGTGGATATCTGGAGATTGCATGATAGACCAGAGGGGCTTTTGGAAATATGATTTGACATCACATTTGCTTAAGCCTTGTGAAGTTATCCGTTTAATAGAAAGTAATCACAAGTGGAGTAATTCCATAATCCTGAAATGCCGTCACAGGGTTAGAGGTAGGGTAAGAACATTGAAGCCCCAAATTGCTGATTTCTGCTCGTTATCTATGCAACTCCCCACTGGGAGCATTGGATCTCAGAATCATTCCAAAGATTATAAGATAAAATGGAAGAGAAAGGCCATTTGCCTCATCTTCCTTCATCCAGCTAGAAAAACACTCAGATCCTCCCATCAGAGCACCCAGCTGTCTCCCAAACGACTCCAAAGTATTTTGTCTCCCCTTCCCTGTCCAGAGATTCATTCCAAGTGTTAATCGCTCTGTATGAACTTCCTTACATCAGTGCAGAATTTGCCAAAATTAAATTAATTGTTTTAAGTCGTTTAGAAAAATAATATATTTCCTTTATATCCAAAAATGCCTCAGAGATTCCATCATAGTAAATGCTAATTCACCCCAGTACTGGAAAAATGGTAACAAATTACTATGTGGCACAGAATATATGGGATATCAGCGACTAATCATTAAACTGACTTCAAATGTGCCTTTTAACCTACATAGAATGTGCAAACACCAGCTCTGCTTATTTTAACCAAGTCTGTGCTTAATTAATGGCTTAATTGCTCTTTTACCCATTGTCCGATAATCTGTTACAGCTGGATTTGATTCAATTTGGAAAAATGCGGTCTGGCGCAAATGTCGTGGAGGTGGTATTAAAGAGCAAGCAGCTGTGCTGCTAAATGTACGATTACAATTTTACATTCAGGATGTTTCAGCTTAACACAGGGCAGAGCCAGCAAAGTGGCCTTATAGTCAAGATACAGGGAACAATCTGGAGAGCACAAGGCTTAAATATCTGCCATAGAAGAGAACTGGTCAAGGATACAAATGTCTGGACAGGAAAAGACCCCTTGGACTATTCAGCATGTTCCACAAAACTATGATACCTTGTGCATCACAATATGCACACATCCTCCCACCCCCATCCTTCGCAGCACCCCCATCCCCCTCTCCCACCAATCCCAAAAGTTATGTAATCTCCTGGAAGAGAGAAAATACAGATTAAAACGCAGGCCAATTAGGGAGGAAGGAATCTGTAAAATTCTTCTTTGACTCCTCAATTGAAACTTGGCCAGGAGGCTACTTTGGCCTTAATGAATATCCTACAGTCCCTATCTTTTGTACAAGACTATCTCCATCTCAGTCAGAGAACTAAATCCAAATTCTCAAACTGTCATGGTGGAATTTGAAAATCCACATTCTCTGTGATTATTAGTCCAGGTATCTGAGTTACTGGTTACTAAACAAACATTACACTACACTACACTGACATACCCCTAGCCTCTATATTATAATGTGGGTGTGCAGCTCTGAGTTCCCTACTCTAACACTCACAGAGCAGTCAGAGATTGCCACCCAAGAGGTCCATTTTTTACTTACCTCATTAGGGAGAAAGGAGGATGTACCAAGTGGCACGAGAATGCTGAATTCAGAGATGTGGTGGTATTCCCCTGTCAAAGAGGAGTAAGGGGCATTAGGTTGTGTATACAAATTGCTGTTAGGGAAGGTGGGGAGTAATACTATAAAATCTACAGCAACTTCCCAGAATGCATTGTGAAGGGTTATTTGTACAACTGTTACTATTATTGAATGGATTATGCTGGCTTCCAGGATGACCAAGGAAGAAAAAGGGGAATAGCCCTTGTATTAACTTGCCTACCATAGTCAGATCATTGAACTTTTTGCACCACTGCTCTACCAACATGGGGGCGAGAGAGTCGGCACTCAGTGCCAGAGCAACCTACCTCCACTTGAGATGAATGATCTGTTCTGGCAGGTTTCTTGATGCAGATGCTCAGTGCTCTCTTTTCACTCTGTTCCATTACATCCATCAGGGATTACAGGTCAGAATCACTGAAACTATTGCATTTTCTTCTCAGTTTGTTTCAGTCATGTTCCCTTATTTGGCTACCTCTGTAAGGTTTTCCTGTGTTAGACATCATCGGAATGTGCACAAACATTTTATGAGACATTCAGTTAGGCTCCTTACCTATACTATATCAGCCATGACTTAATTGGTAGCACTATTGCCTGAGTCACAGGTTTTGGGTCCAAGTTGCACCCCAGGACTTGAACACAAAAATTAAGGCTGACATTCTGATGCAGTACTGAGGAAGAGCTGCACTGTAGGAGGCATTTATTTTTGAATGAGATGTTAAACCAAGGCCTTATCTTCCTGCTCAGATGGACTTAAAAGTTCCTATGGCATTGGAAGAATAGCAGAGGAGTTATCTCTGGCGCTCTAGCCATTGTTTATCATTCAATCAGTATCACAAAAACAGATTGTCTGGTCATTGCTGCTTGTGCGAGCTTACTTTGGGCAAATTGGCTGCTACATTTCCTACATTACAACCGAGACTACACTTCAAAAGTACTTCTTTGGCTGTAAAGTATTTTGAGACATCTAGTGGTCTTGAAAAGTGCTATATAAATACAAATTTTTATTTGTTTTTAGTGGTTGCTCCCTCAACCTGTTACTGCTATTTTCGGCCAGAACCGTATTTTTAAAGGGTGCTTTCTAATTCCTAAGAATTCCTATATATTTGAGACTTGGTGCTCTTCTAATCTTTGGTCAGACTGACCTATGGTGCCAATACCTAATAAACCTAGATGGACAAGATTCTTCTCTGACATACTGCTCTTGTATGTATTGACCTGGGCAGCTTCATTTGAAGGCAGAGCTGTTGGTCACCACACTCCCACGACACTCTCACCATATTCTCAGCACTGGGATTTCTGCCCTTTACACTCTGGCCCCCTGACTGTTCTATTAGTGTCTCTCAACTGCCAGCTGTGGTGCAGTATCTCTGAGTCAGAAGGTTGGATGTTCACGCCGAATTCTAAAAACCTGAGCACAAAATTCTAGGCTGAAAAGAAAGGTGGTAATATCTTTTGGATGAGGGATAAAACAGCAGTCCATCCTCCCCGCTGCATGTAAGAAATCCCAGGGCATGATTTTGAAGAAGAGTAGAGATCTCCCTGCTGTCCAGACCAATATTTATCCTCAATCAACATCACCAGACTAAATTGTCCTGTCATTTATTTCAGTACTGTTTTTCTGACTTCACTGTGTGCAAATTGACTGCCACATTTTGTACATTACAGCAGTGACTTGAAGAGTGCTTCATCTGCTTTGAAACACTTTGTGGAGTCCTGAGGGTGTGAAAGGTGCAATATAAATACAAGTTCTTCCTTTCTCTGGAGCTTCTATACAGGCGCAGACAACACAAATATGTCGAAATAATGAGACAAAGTCAAGGGAGCACTCGAATTCTTTCAGACATCACCTGATGCAAAAACATACTGTGGTTAAACATAAGAGGTCAAGTTGACTTTTAAAACATATTATTAAAAAATAATTGGCTCACGCACACACATGCATTTATTTGAAACACGCATCGCTGGAAGGGCGCATTCCCGCCTGAGAAATAGAGAAATCAATTTTCCTCGTCTGTCAGGACGTGTGATAATGTGTGAATGACAGAGTGTGCAGTCATTCTGAGCCTTAAGTTATAGGCTGGACACAAAACTGAACAGCAGAGTGACTATCTCCGCACCCTGTCCTTTTTTTTGGAGAACTGAATTAACAGACCATGCCCCTAGTGTAGATGGTTGTAGCTGTTTGTTCTGGAAGGCCAGCAGACTGACTGTAGGACTTAAAGTGAGGAGATGATTGGGCAAAATGATAGTGAGACTGGTCATTAATCCGGATTGAATAGGTAGAGAAAATTTAAAGGCATTATTGAATGTTCATTAATTAAATGCTGGAGGAGGTATTGAGATAAAAGCAACATGAAAAGAAAAATCTTTAGAGGTTATAAAAACAGAAAATGTCAAGGTTGGAGGGCCATCTAGTCCATATTTCTGCTGTTCTAGTAACTGTAACTGAGGTTGTGCTTAATTTCAACATTCTTGTCCAATTTTATCTTGAAGCGATCTTGGCTGCTAAAATTCAATTCCGTAGCATGACTAGAATCAACTCAGTGGCTCATGCTTGGGAGGACACATGCTCTAGCTCAGGCATGTGCTGGAAGGTTGCAGATTTAGCAGATCATGATGTCAAACAGTCTGTCAGCTAGGTTTGATCCACACTCTGCAAATTTGGACAGCACAGGTCCAGTTTCTGCCCTCTCCCAATCACTTGCAACATGTATTCAAATGCCCCAGGGAGACCCACATGAGCATTATTTAAAATGTCAGCCTTTCAACTTGCTATTGAGGTGCTTTTGACTTACTTTTGCTCTTGCAAAGTTTGTGGCAGTACCTGGAGGAGTTTTGATGACTTGCTAGTTCTTTAAGAGAGTGCTGCTGCAGCCTGACAGAGAGGTCAGAAGAGATTGATGACCTATGGTAGTAATTATAGTTTTATTTAGTGTGTAATGTACCTTTAAGAATAATACATGTTAAGGAAGATCACATGATCCAATAGGAGAGTAGTGCAGACTACCTCAGCAGTCAGTGTAGAGATAGAGTTAGAGTTGAAAGCACACATGTAGTTGCTGCTGAGTGTATTGTAAATCAACTTAAAGCTTCCACCCAAGAAGTGTCTGCAGATCAACTCTATCATTGATAGCACAGTTTGGCTACCCTAAAACAAAACAAACAAGCGGTGAGGATAAAACAAGATTGAATAGAAGAAGTCAAGTTGGAAAGAAATCGGCACTGTACATCGCCCAGTGATTGTAAGTAGCAAGCTACGTTAGAATTGAAGAAGCTACCTCCTCTTAAAATGCCACAACTTTAGAGAATTGATCCTTTTGAACCTGCCACAGACGATTCTTATGTTCTTTTTTCAAGTGAACAAGATTACAGGGGAAGAGAAGAGGTGAGCGATCCTCCTGAGTATTTGTGGGAGCAAAACCTACAACTTGATTTGAAGTTTGATGGCACCCAGTGCACCAGATTCGAAGAAGTAGTTAAGGTAGACAGCCATCCATTCCAAAAATCGAAGACCTGTATGCCAAACTGGCAGGGGGGGCAACATAAACAAAGTGTCTAGCATTTCACCTGCATTTCCCCTAACTTAGTCTACTGCATTCGTTGCTCCCAATGCGGTCTCCTCTACATTGGAGAGACCAAACGCAAACTGGGCGACCGCTTTGCAGAACACCTGCGGTCTGTCCGCAAGAATGACCCAAACCTCCCTGTCGCTTGCCATTTTAACACTCCACCCTGTTCTCTTGCCCACATGTCTGTCCTTGGCTTGCTGCATTGTTCCAGTGAAGCCCAACGCAAACTGGAGGAACAGCACCTCATCTTCCGACTAGGCACTTTACAGCCTTCCGGGCTGAATATTGAATTCAACAACTTTAGATCTTAAACTCACCCCCCCCCCACCTCCCCCCATCCCCACCCCGTTTCTCCCCCCTCCCTTTTTTTTTCCAATAATTTATATAGATTCTTCTTTTCCCACCTATTTCCATTATTTTTAAATCTAAAACTAAAACTTTGTTAGTCTTTCCACCCCACCCCACAGGAGCTGTGCCTTGAGTGCCCTGTCTTCCATTCTTAATTAGCACCTTTCTTAGACAATATCACCACCTTCAACACCTCTTTGATCCTTTTGTCTGTAACATATTTTGATTATCTGCTCATCTCCACAATCACCACACCCTCAATGTCTCTCTCCCCCCCACCCACCTTAAACCAGCTTATATTTCATCTTTCTCCTAACTATGCTTCAGTTCTGCCGAAGGGTCATGAAGACTCGAAACGTTGACTGATTTCTTCTCCACCGATGCTGCCAGACCTGCTGAGTTTTTCCAGGTAATTCTGTTTTTGTTTTGGATTTCCAGCATCCGCAGTAGCTTTTAGCTTTTTGTTTTTAAGCTTGACATGAGTTGTGCTTATCAACAATTAGAGTTGTATAATGCCTCCTGGGAATTTTTCACAATTAATACCCACAAAGGGTTGTACCAATAAATGTGATTGCCTTTCAGTTTCTCCTCTGCTTGTACCATCTTTCAGAGACCAATGGAAAGCTTACTGCAGGGACTGCCCTAGGTGTTAGTCTATTTAGACGATGTGTTGGTGACAGGATTCACTGAGGAAGAACATTTGGCAAACTTAGAAGAAGTCTTAAAATGTTTCTTGCAAGCTGGAGTGCGTTTAAAAAAAGAAAAGTACACGTTCCAAGCGAAGGAGGTAATCCACTCAGGTCACGGGGTAGATTCTCAGAGCCTCCACCTGGTTGAGGAGAAAGTGAGAGCCATAAGAGAGGCACCAGCGCCAAAGAATGCCTCAGAGCTCAAATCATTCCTAGGAATGATCAACTATTATGGGCGGTTCTTACCCAATTTGTCTACAGTGCTGGTCCCCCTACATTCTCTACTCAAAAAGAACCAACGTCAGTCTTGGGAGGCACCACAGGAAGAAGCTTTCATAAAGGTGAAACAATTGTTGCACATGCATAATGACTAGACAAAAGAATTAGTGCTGACATGTGAAGCATCTCCCTATGGAGTGGGAGCAGTGCTCTCTCATCAGATGGACGACGGCACGGAATGGGCAATAGGTTATGTACCAAGAACGATCACCACAGCAGAAAAAGGATACTCGCAGATGGAAAAAGAAGACCTGTCCATCATCTTTGGCATCAGGAACTTTCACCAGTACATACACGGCCATCATTTTACAATTATTTCAGACCACAAACTATTGCTAGGATTGTTTAGTGAGGACAAGGCTATACCACCCATAGCCTCAGCAAAAATACAATGATGGGCCTTAATTCTGGCAGCATATGAATACACTTTCATACATAGGCCTGGCAATCAAATCACAAATGCCCATGCCCTTAGTCGTTTGCCTTTACAAGGAAATGATGAGCATCAGAGACTGGGCAAGTCGGGACCCAGTCCTATCTCAGGTATGAGGACAAGTGCGACATGGTTGGTCACAGGAGCCCATATCTGACAAAATGAAACCATACTTCAACAGAAGACATGAAATAGCCAGCCAGAATGACATCTTATTGTGGGGAGCACGAGTGATAGTTACTCCAAAGGGAAGGGAGCCACTTTTAATTGAACTACACAGTGCCCATCCAGGAATTTCCCGATTGAAGACCATAGCATACAACTATCTATGGTAGCCTGGGATGGATGGCGAAATACAGCCTTTAGTAAAGCACTGTGTGCAATGTCAGCAACTACAAAAGTTGCCAGTGACAACTCCATTACACCCATGGGAGTGACCAAGTAGTCCCTGGGCGCGGTTACACATTGACTGTGTTGGACCTTTCGTGGGAACAATGTTTCTGCTCATTTTTGATGCCCATTCAAAATGAGGTGAAGACACTAACGTTGGCCACACAATTGAGAAACGACGTCAGAGTTTTGCCATTCACGAACTACCAGAAATAGTCATTTCCGATAATGTCACTCCATTTACGAGTGTTGAGTTTCAACGGTTTATCAGCCTCAACAGTATCACTCATGTGATAACTGCATCCTGCCACCCTTCCTCAAATGGCTTGGCTGAAAGGACGGTTCAAACACTCAAGTCAGGCATGAAAAAGCTAACTGGTGATCCTTTGCTAGCACGCTTTTTTTTTCATTACAGGACTACCCCTCATACAAAAGGTGCCTCACCTGTGGAGTTATTGTTGAAACGCTGTCTCAGGATGAGATTGAGCTTAATAATGCTGAATTTAGAGGGGAAGGTGGAAAGGAGTCAGGGGAGCCAGAAAACTAGACATGATTGGCATAGTTGCGAGAGGAAATTTACCGTGGGAGAGCCGGTATGCGTGAAAAACTTCAGGGAAGGACCAAAGTGGTTACTGGGTGAAATAAGTGCTGTGACTGGACCTCTATCTTACCACGTGGAGGAGGAAGGCCCGATCATCCGTAAACATGTGGACCATTTAAGGAAGGGAGAGACAAATCACCAAGGTTTGGTTCGACCAGTGATCATGGCCGGGTCTGCGTTTCCTGTTGAGGATACTCAACCCAGGACTGACATGTTTGATGTTCCTGTAAAAGTTCAGGATACAGAACTGCAAATGGCCACCGAAGCACCTGATATTCAGGCGACTCCGGAAAAGGTTCCTGACAAAGAATCTGAAGCTGTGGATCTGCAACATTCCACACGTACCAGGAAACCACCTGAAAGACTGAACTTGTAAATTCCTAACCCAGCGTAAATATTATATTGTCTTGAAAAATATGTACTTGTAAATATAATATGTATAGCTGAGTTAAAGGGGGAGGAATGTAGTAATTATGGTTTTATTTAGTGTGTAATGTACTTTTAAGAATAATACTTGTTATAGAAGATCACATGATCCGTAGTAACCAATAGGAGAGTAGCGCAGGTTACCTCAGCAGTTAGCCTAGAGATAGAGTTAGAGTTGAAAACACACGTGTAGTTGCCACTGAGTATATTGCAAATCAACTTAGTATTTCCACCCAGAAAGTGTCTGCAGATCAACTCTGTCATTAATAGCACAACTCGGCCACCCTACAACACCTGTCACAAAGGTTGCAACAGGTCTAGATACTGTAGTTGCAGTTCTTCTTGGTCTGAAACATGACAGGGAGCTGGAACTGAGTCGGGAAGCTGTGCACAGAGAGAAGAGGAGGAGGGCTCACCCCAGAAGTCTCTACCCATCAAGTATCTTCAGGGTGCACTTCTCCTACCTTCACCCCAGGCAGGAGCAATGCCTGAGGCACTTATGTTTCCCCAAGGAGTGGTTACAGAACAGTACCACCAAGGAACATAGAAACTCCTTCAACAGGACCTGCAACTTCACATCAATGTGAGCATGGTGCTACCAATGGCCAACAAAGCCAGTGTTGCTGGCTTTGCTCAACTTCCATGTAACTGGACCCTTCCAGGCGGGAGCAGGCAACCTAGCCAATATTTTCCAGCTCGTGGCCCATCACTGCATCCAAATGGCGAGGGAGGCCTTGTACACAAGGAAGGAGACTTCATCATCTTTTCTCTAACCAGCCAGGCACAGGAGGAATGAGCACATGGTTTTGCCAGGGTAGTAGGATTCCAATTGGTACAGGGATTAATTGAATGAACATATGGGGCTCTGTGGGACCCACAGATAAATGAGAAGAGTTACAAGGACCGCAAAGGGTTCCACTCCAGTGCAATTGGAGTTTGACCATGCCCAGGCCACCATCATGTTCAAAGCCCACTATCCTGGCAGCAGACAAGAGGCAGTGTGCCGTTCCCCCATCCTCAGGCCACTTCAGGCTGCTTGGAAACAAAAGATACTCCCTATACACATGATTCATGAATTCCCCCTCCCACCTAACCACATGAGGACAAAACACCTATGAGAGCCATTCTGTCTCCAGGAAAGTTATGGAGCAGAACATTTGCATTCTCAAGCAACAGTTCTGCTGCCTGGACTATGCCAGGGAGCCCTACAATACTTACCATACAGTGCCTCCAAACTCACGGTGGTCTGCTGCAACCTTCAAAACCCTGCTGTAATGAGAATGCAGTCCTTGCCACCTGTCATATAGAGGCTGCCTGGGGAGGAGCAGGAAGAGGAGGTAAGGAGGAGGCATCTGAGAGCTCTTTGCTCAGGATAGGCTGTTCATGAACATCGACTTGGATGTTGGTCCCATTAGGACGTCATCCCATCACCACTATTGCTTCACAATTTCCTACTGTCCCATTCATCTACAACATCCCACCACAGCATCTTCTTCGTCAAAATCCTGCAATAAGAGCCACCAATGTAAACCTTTCTGTGACAACATTATCCAAGAACACATCCACAAGAATACAACCAACAATAAACTAATCACCGTTGTGCATCCCCTTAGTGCATACCTTGTGGGTGTCCCTACCTGGCCTAGTGGTCCTACGCAGTGCTACTCCAGTTGTTGAAGCCTGGCTGGTGGAAGGCTGCTGACTTTCACTGGGGAAGACTGATATGGCCTTGCAGGATGGCCTCGAGCAGCTCTGGGCCTTGAGGGCCCGACTTCAGACTGCAACGCCTTGGTGGGGGCAGCAACTGGCTGGCTGAGGTGACAGCAAAGCCACCGGCGGAGTGGCAATGGTGGGAGTATAATGCTGTCATCTTGAGAAAGGACAGAAGGTTCAAGCACCATGGAATCACTGGCACACCCTGGGGGAAGTGCCTCAGCTATTCCAGTCCTATGTTGGAGGACAAATTGCTGGGCTGATGTGAGGACTTGCAAGTCCCTTTGAATACAGATCGCAGTCATGCTGTCAGCAGTCTAAACCTGCAGCAAGCATGGATCTCATGACCTATGTCTGAGCTTCCACTGCTGCACTGAGATGGAAGGTGACTTCTGCTTGTGCTGCAATAGAAACAGACATTGGTCACCAGATGCTGGGTCGAATTTTTGTCCCCAAGTCAGGAGCATTAGGCGAGGTGATGGCGTAGTGGTATTGTCGCTGGACTAGTAATCCAGTGACCCAGTGACCCAGGGTAATGCTCTGGGGACCCAGTTTCGAATCCCGCCACAGCAGATGGTGGAATTTGAATTCAATAAAAACCTGGAATTAAAAGTCTAATGATGACCATGAAACCATTGTCGATTGTTGTAAAAACCCATCTGTTTCACTAATGTCCTTTAAGGAAGGAAATCTGTCATCCTTACCTGGTCTGGCCTATATGTGACTCTAGACCCACAGCAATGTGGTTGGCTCTTAAACTGAACAAGGGCAATTAGGGATGGGTAATAAATGCTGGCCTAGCCAGCGATGCCCACATCCTATGAATGTAAAAAAAAGGAACGCAGCGCCAGGAAAAATCCCAACTCTGATAACCTGATGCTGGAGATAGGGACCCAAGCAGTTGGATTGTTGTTCCTGGGTGCGGGTGCTAACTGGAGTCTGGCCTGCTGTCCCCCAAAAGAGTTCAGAGGCTGCCACTGGAGCTGTTGGGTACTGAGGAGGGCTGTTTAAAAGGCCTAGCTTGGTGCCCTGAGACTTCATTGTAAAAATAGCATTAAAATTAAAAATGGCCCTTAAGCCCTCATCCCTCAATCACTCCCCATGCCCCATCTATACCAATTCATGCCATCCTTTACCCCCACCTACCCCTTATGGCCCCTCCATGCCAACCTATGCTCCTCCACCCACCCCATGGCTCCTCATACACTCCATGCCAATTTAGTGTCACCTCTTGCCAACACATGTCCCCACCCACCATCCTTTGCCTTTCCACCTTTTGTGCCAACACACCCAGCATCCACCAAAGGCATACCTCAGGAGCCTTGCTGCGATGAAATAAATTAAAGTCCCAGCTGTGTGTTACAGACTTCACTATATTTAAAAGTAACACTCTCATTAATAAAAACCCATTCAATACATTCAAATTCCTTCAAGTACTTAATCCCATATAAAAATAATCATTTGTGTTCATAGCACCACAACAAAGACAGCTAATCTCTTTATAACCACGTAGAGTTGTCAATCAAACTGTGAACTTACAGCCCTCTCTGCCATGATAATGATAGCTTGTGAAAGCAATCAAGCTGAAATTATACTATAATGATAGCACTGATGTCAACTTATGTCAACAAATATCTAGCAAGATTACAAACACTGATTTTTTGAACTACAGACTGGCTTTTCTTTTTCAAAACTTAAAGGGCAGGAGATTTAAATTACTTGGCAGGAGATATAAATCACTTGACAGCTTGACAGTTCCACAGACCTTATCTACCTTTAACACACATTCATGTCTACTCTTAACAATCCCAAAGGGGTACCTGACCTCTCCCAAAGGTACCTTTTCTCTCCAAAAGAGTATTTTATCTCTTCAAAGAACTCCAGTCAGTTCAAATCTTTTCTTCAAATGTCTAAAACCCACAGTTGTGTTTCTGAAATTTCAGTGGCCAAAATTACTTCTGTTTGAAGGCCATTGCCCCCACCTGGTAAAAATGGAAGGGGCCAGGCTTGGGGGTGGGACTTCTGGATTCCAGGCTCCAGTGCCATTTTGATAAATGTGTGGAGCCTTTGTGAAAATACAGGCTTCTGTATCACGTGTTAGTCACAACTTCCGTGCTAGAAAGGATGAACTTCAAGCTCTGCACAAAGCCCTCATGAAAGATTGCAACTGGACTCCTCCATGCTCCTTCACAGTGACAACGGCAGCCCATTTGTGCCCGGTGACTCACCATGTGCAGATCCCGACTCTATACTACCCTCTTTACTTGTGGCAGTGCAAGTATTTGAGTTGGTGGCTTTGAGTGTCAGATCAAGTGACAGTATTTTCTCATCAAAGGTATGGTGCTATTCTCTCTCTTCCTCACAAAGCTGCAGTGGTTGGCCTGGTGGTAGTCCTTGGGTACTTGAAAGCAGAAAATCAGAAGGGAAGGTTTGGGGTGAGGGAATTTGGGGGTGGGGTGATGTGGGAAGGGTGTAAAAGAAGAGGTCCATGGTCACATGACCTGAAGCTTTCACTTCATGCCAGATAGCTTGATGAAGAAAAGGGGGAATTTGAGGATGATGTTAAGGCCGGAACATTCCATCATCCTGAATTATCTTACTGGCGGCAGATGCCATGTACCCTGTTTCAGCTGTCACCAAGATGCTAAGCACAGCCTTTTCAGTGGGTTTACTTAATGCAGGTGTCCCCTCTAGTTCTGCTTTGCTACCTGTAGTTTGCTACCTTGTCCTGCAAGACAGGGGCAAAATGTCAAAGTGTTGCAATACGTTTGGGTGTACATTAATCATGAAAAGAGTAGGCTGCATGAAATTTGCATGCTGCCTGTCTCAACTGTACAAGGGATTGGGCTCATTTAGAATGGCAACCCCTGCACCTGAAAACAATCCCATTTTTAGCTCCTAAGCTCCTTCATAAGCCATTACAAAAACCAACATTATCTCATAGGTCCTCTTTGAATCTATCCCTCATGAGCTCAGATTCATGCACCCGCATCCTGCTGTTTCATACCAATTCAAATATCCCTGACTGAGCTTCACATTCCTGATCCTTATTCATGTTACTACCTCAATAATACCCATTCTCACTCCAATGAGCAGGGTTGCAGTCTTGTGATAAGGTCCTCATTCTCTAGGTCAATAGGAGCATTGTTGCATATTTTTGAGCTCACCTACATCTACCTGCAGTGATGAGTCCAGAACCGCACACAATTCTTCCTGTGTGGCCATTTCAATTGCTCCACATCTTGGCAAAATAACTTGCTTTGATCTCTCTTATACAACTTAACATTCCATGTCATTCACAGTCGGTAGATTATCCCACAGAATCCTCCAGGATGCTGTTAATTTATACTGGAAAATTCCCATATTAAAAAATAGTAATATTCTTGGCTGATGTTGTTGGAGTTCCTTTTTTCATGTTGTGAAGCTGTGTCCCAGACTGAATCAGACCTTGTCCATGGGCTGCATGAGGCCTTTGTCCTAATTGCATGAGACTGTGAACCTAGATTGTATGAGGCTCTGTCCCGACGCTGCGAAGCTCTGTGTGAGGCTCTGTCCCTGGACTCTGAGGCTGTGACCTTCAATTGCAGTGGTTAACATCCCTTGTTTGCAGGGCTCAGTATCCCTGAGCCACAGTGGTCAGTGACCCTGAGTTGTAGTGGTCAGTGCCCTTGGGTTGTAGTGGTCAATACCCCTGGGTTGCTGTGGTCAGCATTGCTGAGCTGCAGTGGTCAGTGCCTTTGGGTTGTAGAGGTCAGTGTCCCTGAGCTGTAGTAGTCACTGATCCTGGGTTGCAGTGCTCAGTGACCCTGGGTTGCAGGGGTCAGCGACTCTCATGTGTAGGGACCAGTGTCCCTCAGCTGCAGGGATTAGTGTCCCTGAACTCTAGCAGTCAGTGTTCCTGGGCTGCAGTGGTCAGTGTCTCTGGGCTGCTGTGATCAGTGTCTCTGGGTTTCAGTGGTCAGTGCCTCTGGACTGTAGTGGCCAGTGTCCCTGAACTTCAGTGGTCAGTGTCTCTAGGCTGCATTGGCTATTGTCTCTGGGTTGCAGTGGCCAGTATTCCTGGGTTGTAGTGGCCAGTATTCCTGGATTGTAATGACCAGTATCCCTGGATTACACTGGTCAGTGTCCCTGGGTTGCAATGGTCAGTATCCCTGGGTTTTTTTACTCATTTACAGGGTGTGGGCATCACTGACTAGGTCAGCATTTTATTGCCCATCCCTAATTGTCCTTGAGAAGGTACAGGTGGGCTGACTTCTTGGACCGCTGCAGTCCGTAGAGTGTAGATGCACCCACAGTACTGTTAGGGAGGGAGTTCCAGGATTTTGACCCAGTGACAGTGAAGGAATGACAGTGACAGTGAATGCAATTCCTGGGTTACTATGGTCATTGTCCTTGGCTGCAGTGTCTCTAGGTTGCAGGGGCCAGTGCCTCTGTGCTGCCGCAGTCAGTAACCCTGGGTTGCAGTGTATATGTTAAAGCGAAGCTGCCTCAGTCAGATCTCATTTGTGCTAGTGGGATGTCCAAAGCACAACTTATGCACTTTGGACCTGATAGCAGTAGGTCTAAACTTAGTGGAGATCTTTGGAGAAGTAGGGTACCTTTTTGGGAGAGGTAAGGCATCCTTTGGGAGAGGACAAGTGCCCTTTGGGATTTCAAAATAAGACACGAATGTGTGTAAAAAGTGCATAAACCCATTGGAACTGTCAAATTCATTGGAATGTGAAGAGAACTGTCAAAGGAAGCTGAATAAGGGAGATGTCAAGCTATTTAAATCTTCTGCCCTTTGAATATTTGAAAAAAACCTGTCTGCAGAGCTAAAAACATCAGTGCTTGCTATTTCACTCGTCTGAAATAAGCCTGAAGGCTACCATTATAAGATTAGTGTTGCATGACTGATCTCACAACCTATCATTATCATAGTGATGTGCCTGTCAGTTCACAGTTTTATTTACAGCTCCAAGTGCTGATAAAGTATTTGAAGTGGGACTATGAATACAAATGCTTGTTTTTATAAGGAATTAAAGGAAGTTAAATGCAGTGAATGAGTTTTTATCAATGGGAATATTTTTTGAAATATTGAATTCATCACTAGACACATAAGAACTTTATTTAATATCAGCATGGCTCCTGAGGTCTGCCCATGGTGGATACTGGGTGAGTTGGCATAGAGGGTGTAAAGGCAAAGAGTGGTGGGTGGGGTTGCATGTGTTGATATGAGTTGGTACTTGTTGGCATTGGGGCTATAAAGTGCTGTGGGGATGAAAGGGGGGGCGGATGTGTTGGCATGAAAGAATGCAGGGCCATGGGGGTGAGAAGAGGGACATGGGTTGGCATGGAGGGTATGAGGGGCCATGGGTGTGGGTGGAGGGCAGGAGGTGGGATGGATGAGGCATGGGAAGTGTGTGGGCAGTGAAAGGTGTGAGGGGTGAGGGTTGGAGGGCTGTTTTTTATTTTATCCCTTTTCTTCATAGCTTCAACAAAGTGCTGGAGCACCAAGGCTGGCCTTTCACCCGGCCCGCTTCTGCACCCAGAAGCCTCTGAACTCTTTCTGGGGACGGTGACCATGACTCTCATTTTCACTTGCATGCGCCCACCGTTGCCCTGCTCCCTACTGAAAATCTGAACTTCCAAGGCACTTTCTCCCAGGAAATGTCCCGACTCTGCGCCTCTGGGAGCAAAAATTCAGGCCTCAGTCTATGAGGAATATGGCCCCAAAATAGAACCATAGAACCATAGAAAAGTTACAGCACAGAATGAGGCCATTCGGCCCATCTTGTCCATGCCAGCCCGAGGACACCCAGGTGCCCTTTCTAATCCCACCTTCCTGCACCCGGCCCATAGCTCTGCAGCTTACAGCACTTTAGGTGCAGATCCAGGTACTTTGTAAAAGAGTTTAGAGTTTCTGCCTCTACCACCAACTTGGGCAGCGAATTCCAGACACCCACTACTCTCTGTGTAAAAAAGTTCTTCCTCATGTCCCCCCTACACCTTCTGCCACTTATCTTGAATCTATGTCCCCTGGTTCTAGAATTCTCCATCAAGGGAAACAATTTTATCCTGTCTAATCTATCTATTCCCCTCATAATTTTGTACACCTTCCTTCCTATAAAGCAAAAAACAGACAGAGCTTGGTTTGGAGCTGCGATAAAATTTCAGTAAATGTGTGACTTCATAATACATGGTGCTCCACCATGACTCATCATTCTGATTTGGTACCTGGAGGAGAAGAAACTTTCTGCCTGATTGGACTAGAGCTTATTATTTTATCAATGATGTAAATCAATGTCTGCAAGTGCAGGAACTCAGGCATGCAAACCCCAAGGTCTTTGATCCCTGGCTTGGATCATCTGAACAATCAAGGGGAGATTCCTTATTTTAACTTGTCCTGCTGTATACCTTTATCACTCTAGGCCCATTTCAAGCCTCTACTATGGTGGGTGAAAAGGTCAAGGCCAATGGCGACACTGACATAGACAATATTTTACTGGCTCAGCAACACGTATCCTTGGAGTTTTATTAGTTGTAAAGAAAATATCATTTTTTCCAATACTGTTGTGGAATACTGTGAAGCAGGCTTGTGGGGGCTGCATGCATTGCGTGTGTGTCTGTGTCCGTGTGTGTGTGTGTATGTGGCCAATTTAATTAGATTGAAGACAGTCAGGCTGCAAAGTTTAAATCATCAAAGGGCTAGGTAGCAGGCATTTTTGAAGTAGAAATGAACAAGCTAAGATGGGATACCAGTTGATACAGCATGAATAGAAATTTGTACTAGGAGATAAATGAGGAGTGAATTTTTAGTTATTGAATTTCAAAGAGAGGAGAAAAGGAAGTTTTACAACTGACAAAGATCATAAATAAATAAAGCAAAGTTATTAAATTTATTTTTCCCGAAACTGGTGACCATAAAGACAACATGAAAGATTTTTAGATTCTGGGAAAGGTAACTTTCAAACAAAAGTTAAGAACAATGGGTTAGGATGAAAGGGGAAAAATATATTTAAGGAAAAATTAAAAGCTTTATGAGGTGTGTGGCCATGTGATCTTGAAGAGTGCGCTATGAAAGCACAGCCCTGTGAAGGAAGCAGCTTCTAGCTACCACAGAGAAGCGTTTGTCTGTTACAGAAAGCAAGGTTTTGTTACAAGCCTAGGATTTCCATTGTCGAGTGAGAGGGAGAGAGGAGCTTGTAAAATACCTCCCTTATAGCAACAGTGGGTGCCTTGCAGTAATATTACTGAATGTTTTATAGATTAATAACCTATAGGGACTGCTGCCTGGAAAAGGGTGTTTATTTGTGAGTCTAGCTAAGTAGAAATCTTTTGGAAATACTATAAGACTAAATTTAACCATGTAACTGTAATCTTGTGTGTTTAAGTTTTCTTTTCTTTTGTTAATAAATGATTTAATTTAATATTTAAAATTTCCAAAAGTAGTAGTGGAATCTTTACTTCTGACTTCAGTACACATGCCTTCTCATAATAAATATAAATCGCAAAATCGTTGTGATAGCCTGACCAAGCTTCCCTTTGGGATTTGGTCAGCCTGGCAATTACCAACCACCTGCCATATCATAACATATTATTATTCTTCCTTGATGTCCTATGGGCGATCCTCACAAGCACTACACAAGTTTGTGTGCACTCACCTCTGGATTCCTCCCAAAGTTCAGCTCGCCAGGTGCATGTCTTTTAAAGGCAGTCATAAATCTCACTTCTGAAATCACGCCGACGTGGGAGGTAAATTTGACGTGGGGAGATGATTCCGGCGTGTGGAGGCAATGATAGATGCAAATGCATTAAAATTAAGTTCCCGACATTGGACGGCGGGACACACAGCCCATCAATGACGGCTGGAGCGGATGATCGCAAACTGGTTTCACAACGGCACAAAACCGATTTTTGGCCTTCGCAGCATATTGCTCTCTCACACTACCAAACAGGCCCGCCACCAACAGGAACAGAAAATTCCAGCCAAAGTCCCATCTTCATACTGAGGATATCTTCCTCTGTGTTGTGCAGCATTTCTACTATGCCCAATGAGATGGATTCAGAATAGAACTAGCAGCTCAAAACTCTCCAGCCATGAGGCACTGTGGCGCAGGGACTGCGGTCCAAGAAGGCAGCTCACCCCCACCTTCTCAAGGACAATTAGGATGGGCAATAAAAATGTTGGCATTTCTCACACTCTACCATTACCATCAAGCCAAGGAATCGACCCTGGTTCAATGAAGAATGCGGGAAAGCAACACCGGGCATCCCTAAGAATGAGGTGTCAACCAAGTGAAACAACAAAACAGGGCTACATACATGCCAAACAGTAGAAGCTGCACACAACAGACAGAGCTAAGCTAATCCACAACCAACAGATCAGATCAAAGCTCTGCAGTCTGTCACATCCAGTCATGAATGGTGGAGGAGGCTCCACAAATATGCCCATCTTCACTGGGGGTCGGGGGGGGGCTGGTGGGGGGAATTGGGGGTAGCACTCCAGCATGTCAGTGCTAAAGATAAGGTTGAAACATTTGCAAACATCTTCAGCCAGAATTGCTAAGTGGATGATCCATCTTGGCCTTTTCCTGAAGTCTCTAGCATCACAGATGTCAGTCTTCAGCCAATTCGATTCGCTCCATTTGATATCAAGAAACAACTGGACACTGCAAAGGCTATGGGCCTTGACACCATTCTGGCAATAGCACTGAAGACTTGTGCTCCAGAACTAACTGTGCCCTTAGCCAAGCTGTTCATTACAGCTACAACACTGGCAGCTGCCCAGCAATGTGGAAAATTGCCATGGTATGTTCTGTCCACAAAAAACAGGACAAATCCAATCTGGCCAGTTATCACCCCATCAATCTACTCTCGATCATCAGTAAAGTGATGGAAGGGACCATTGATACTGCTATTAAGCAGCACTTACTCAGCTCACTGACACTCAGTTTGGGTTCCACCAGTGCCACTCAGCTCCTGACCTAATTACAGCCTTGGTCCAAATATGGACATAAGAGCTGAACTCAAGAGGTGAGGAGAGAGTGACTGCCTTTGACCTCAAGGCAGCATTTGACCAAGTGTGGTATCAAAGAGCCCTGGAAAAATTGAAGTCAATGGGAATCAGGGGAAAACTCTCCACTGGTTGGAGTCATACCTAACATAAAGGAAGATAGTTGTGGTTGTTGGGGGTCAATCATCTCAGTCCCAGGACATCACTGCAGGAGTTCCTCAGGGTAGTGTCCTAGGCCCAACCATCTTCAGCTGCTTCATCAATGCCCCTCCCTACATCATAAGGTCAGAAGTGGGGATGTTTGCTGATGATTGCACAATGTTCAGGGCCATTCGTGTCTCCTCAGATACTGAAGCAGTCCATGTCCAAATGCAGCAAAACCTGGACATTATCCAGGCTTGGGCTGACAAGTGACAAGTAATATTCATGCCATAAAAGAGCCAGACAATGACCATCTCCAAAAAGAGGGAATCTAACCATCTCCCCTTGACAGTCAACATTACCATCACTAAATCTCTCATCAACACCCTGGTATTTGCCATTGACCAAGAACTTAGCTGGATCAGCATACATATACTGTGGCTTCAAGAGTAGGTCAAAGCTTGGGAATTCTGTGGCAAATAATTCACACCCTGACACCTCATAGTCTGTCCACCATCAATGAGGCACAAGTCAGGAGCATAATGGAATACTTTCCACTTACCTGGATGAGTGCATATCCAACAACATTTAAGAAGCTCATCGCCATCCAGGACAATGCAGTCTGCTTGATCGGCATTCCATCCAGAAACTTAAACTTTCACTCCCTCCACCCACCAATGCTCAGTGGCAGCAGTGTGTACCAACTACACGATGCACTGCAGCAACTTAGCAAGGCTCCTTCGATAGCACCTTCCAAACTTGCGACCACTGCCACCTAAAAGGACAAAGGCAGCAGATGCATGCGAACACTACAACCTACAAGTTCCCTGCCAAACCACTCACCATCCTGACTTGGACCTATATCTCCATTTTATCACTGTTGCTGAATCAATATCCTGGAACTCCCTTCCGAAAAGCATGGTGGATATACCTATACCAGATAAGCAGCAGTGGTTCAAGAAAGAAGCTCATCATCACCTTCACAAAGGCAATTAGGAATTGGGCAACAAATGCTGGCCTTATCACTGGTGCACACATTCTGTGAAAGAATGAAAAATATCCTTTTAACCATGAAGGGAATTGGCGATGGGAGGCTATGCATTACATCACAATGTAGTGTTACAAACAGGGATGAGAGAGAACTGAAATTCCTGTTCCATTCCTTTACTGTCCATAATCAGTATATTTTTGAAAAGGGAGATTTGCCTGTTTCTTAACCCAGAGTGTATGGTCAATTTGAATAGCCAGCAGCAAGCTTTTACTGGGTTTAAATAAAGTGGGTTATTTATTCACGAGTTCACACTGAAAATTTAAGGCTACATCACTCAAACACACATGGAAAATATTGTTATAGAGAATAGTGTATTTTTACAAGTTATTAACAAAAGAATAGTGCATAATTGACATGTTTGGCTCATCTTGAAAGAAAGCATGCACTGCAGGCCTGATGAAGAAGACATTTTCACTCCTGAAGTGTAGTCTAGGTGGATTCAATAGCTGGAGTCATTTATCAGAATTGTTGCAGGATGCCTTCGAAGAGTTGGATTTTCAGCAGATCACAAAGTTAGTTATTTGTACTCTCGATACCGGGAGGCCGGCTTTCTGTTTTGGTGAACTTCAAAAGGGACAGCCTTGGAGACCTAACGATGTCGCTATCGCAAGACATAGATGTTGTTGCCTTTTGTGCTGTTGCTGCTTCTGTAGTTGTTCTGAGTAGTTCTGCCAACAGCACTTACAGCCATTTTTTAAATAAGACACCTAACATGGTAGCCTTATCATGTAGCCCTTCACAGCTCTCTTCCAAATAAGTTGTTGGGCTTTAGTTAATTAGCTACAACCTGGGTCTTTACGTTTGAAGACATCCACCCTGGGGTTTGAGACAATCATTCTCTTGAATGACCCTTTCAAGTCAGCAATGCAGTTTGGATGGTCTCCGGACATGGGTATTTACACCTCTTTAGTCTGGAATGCACTTTGTCCTTTGGAGCAGTTTTTTGGAATCCACAGACCGAGAGTCAGGTGACCCCCTTGGCGACCATCTTGTGCAGCCCATCAGTATCCATTTTAAAAGGAAAGTTACTTCCGGAAGATTCCAAACTGGTTGCAGTTCATGCTTTCAAAATTATGGTAGGGCATGCCCCTACTGGGACTCAGGCCTCACCCAATATCTACATAGCTGCATTTCCAGCAGTGGTCAGGGGTTTGACTTTCTCCATCGCTGAACTAGCAACCTTGAAGTCAATGTCAGTGAGCTAGCACCACGGATGAGATCGAATTACTCAGCACAGCTCATTGGCTGATGCTGCATGGTGCCTTCTCATTCTTTCCAGCTAAATTACTCACATTACCTACCTGGCTGAGCCATTTTGGTGGCTTTAGTTTCTGTCCTTAACCTTGTCTTGGTGATAGCGTTTTCTCCTTTGAGTCAGAAGATGCGGGTTCAAGCCCTAAAGCGTGAAAACATAACCCAGGTTGAGTCTTCAGTACAGTTATATCTCAAATGACCGATGCCTATGATATCATATGGCTGTGAAAGGCTCACAAGCCTTTGGGTTCTATTAAAGAAAAGAAAGATTTGAATTTATATAGCACATTTTGCAACATCAGGAAATCCCTAAATGCTTTGCACACAGCAAGGTCTCACAAACAGCAATGTGATAATGACCAGATAATCTGTTTCAGTGGAGTTGGCTGAGGGCTAAATATTGACTAGGACCCTGGGGAGAACCCACCTGCTCTTCTTTGGAATGGTGCCATGGAAACCTTTAATTCTACCTGAACGAGCAGATAAGGCCTCACTTTATCATCTCATCTGAAAGACAGAACTTCGAACAGTGAGGCATTCCCTCAGTATTGCCCTAGAGGTACAGTTTACATGTTGTGCTCAAATCTATAGAATAGGGTTTGATTCCACAAGTCACTATACTCAGCATCAAGAGTGCTACCAGTGATTCACTGCTGACAGGCACAAAAGTAGATGAATTAGCTTCCACAATTCCCTACGATAAGTGACTAAACTATTTTATTGACTGAGAAGTGCTTATGGTAATGAGCTGTGCTGTATAAATACAAGTGCCTTCTATAAGTAAGAAGCAGGAAAAGGGTTAACAATTTCTTCCAGGTGTTCTGTTGAACCGGGTTCAAAATACAGAGACTACCCAAGGGCTGATCTAATTAAGTACCATTGAAATTAATGGGGATTATTCACATTTGTCCATGCTTATTATATGGTGAAGATGTGTCATTAAATGAGAGGAGGTAGTAAAAAGTTCAGTTTAGTGAGAGACAGAGAACAAAACAGATTGTAATATAGAGGCCACAACTGTTACATTCTTTCAGGAATGCAGGTTATCCAAAGGGACCCTTGTGAATAATGACCTTTTGTGAACAACAGGAGGTATAACTGAAGTATTTTAAACACACACTGCTCTCCTGAGTTTCACTGGTGTGCGTCTGTATGCTGAATGATGAACAGTTGGGAGGGAGTTACAGGACAGCAGTTTAACTGAAATACTCAAATGGCATTGTGAACTTTGACACAGGAGTAGTTGAGGAGTCTGTTGACCTCACATGAACTGTGAGATTGATTTACCCTTCCCCTGCACATTTTGTAAATTAAGAAGGCCGATTTGTTAAGCACCTTCACACAGCTCAAAGGGTTTCACATACAATGAAGGACCTTCAATAGCAATTTTACTCCAATCTCTCACATTTTACCTCTATAACTTCAGCAGCAACCCAGTGCTGTGTGTAACTCCACCCCAACCCCTATCAACAGCTAGGTGAGAGGAGTTTTGAAGAAATTTGCTCATGCTTGAAGCACAGTCAGTGTTGGTATGTAAGCATACGTGGCAGCCATCTTGCGCACAGCTAGATCCCATTGACTGCAGTTTGATGAATGTACAACTAATTTGTCTGTGGTCTTGTTAATTGAGGGATGAATGTTGGCCAGGTCATTGAGAGAACTGCCTATAATCCAGAGGGTCAACTTTTCAGAGAGGGTTATCAGGTAGTGAGAGGATGACAATTCAGGAGAGAGCTCCCTTTTGTGCTTGTCAGCTGTGGCTCAGTAGTAACACTGTCTGAGTGTGCAGCTCCAACAACACTCAAGAAGCTGGACACCATCCAAAACAAAGCAGCCCGCTTGATTGGCACCCCTTCCACAAACATTCACTCCCTACACCACCAACGCACAGTGTCAGCAGTGTGCACCATCTACAAGATGCACTGCAGAAACTCACCAAGGCTCCTCAGGCAGCACCTTCCTAACCCATGACCACTACCATCTAGAAGGACAAGAGCAGCAGATACATGGGAACAGCACCACCTGGAAGTTCCGCTCCAAGCCACTCACCATCCAACCTGACTTGGAAATATATTGCCATCCCTTCACTGTCGCTGGGTCAAAATCCTGGAACTCCCTCCCTAACAGCACTGTGGGTGTACCTACACCACAGGGACTGCAGCAGTTCAAGAAGACAGCTCACCACCTTCTCAAGGGCAATTAGGATGGGCAATAAATGCTGGCCTAGCCAGTGATGCCCACATCCCATGAATGAATTTTAAAAACTCTTGCCTCTGAGTCTGCACTGGAGTGCTGCTTTGGGTGCATTAGAGAGCTTAATTTGGAGTTTGGTGAGGGGAAGGAGGCCCTGCTTTATTTTTCTACCTTTCCTCAGCCTCTAGTAGCTGACTCTTACTTTGCCACAGAGGAAGAAGCTGATTGAATGTCATAGGAGCCCATAAAACAGTGGAGAGAGAGACAGAGCTGGGAGTTTACAGATAAAGTCTATAAATGACATCACATGAATCCCGTAAATTGATTGGTTGGTAAGTATAGGTCTTTCTGCACTAGGCACATAGGAGATGATTGGTAAATGACCGGTGAGTTATTATGTTATGCTATACTGTAGTAAACACTTTATATAAAGTTTAAGGTATGTCAGTGCAGCTCGGCCATGTGGAATGTGCATCCTGCGGGGTGTGAGAAGTCATGCAGTGCCCTCAATGACTACATCTGCAGGAAGTGTCATCAGCTGCAGAAACTTGAGCATCGGTTTGTGGAACTCGAGTGGCAGCTGGAGTCACTGTGGCGCATTCGCAAGGCTGAGAATTACATGGATAGCACGTTTAGAGAGGTGGTCATGCCACAGCTAAGAAGTACACAGACAAAGAGGGGATGGGTGACCGCCAGAATATTTAAGAGAAACAGGCACGTAGTGCAGGAATCCCTTGAGCCTATCTCTCTCTCTAAACGCTTTTCCATTTTGGATGCTGGTGAGCAAGATGGTTCCTCAGAGGACTGTAGCAAGAGCCAAGTTCATGTCACTACAGGTGGCTCAGCTGCGCAGGAGGGGAGGAGGAAGTGTGGAAGAATGGAAGCTATAATGTCAGGAGATTCCATAGTTAGGGGACCAGACAGGCATTTCCTGTGGCCGTAGACATGACTCCAGGATGGTATGTTGCCTCCCTGGTGACAGAATGTCACAGAGCAGCTGCAGGATATTCTTTTGAGGGAGGATGAACAACTAGAGGTCATGGTCCACATTGGGACCAATGACATATGCAGGAAAATGGATGAAGCCCTGAAAATAGATTTTAGGGGGTTAGGAAGGGAATTAAAAAGCAGGAGCTCAAGAGCAGTAATCTCAGGATTACTCCCGGTCCCACGTGCTAGTGAGCATAAGAATAGGAAGATTGAGCAGTTCAACACGTGGCTGGAGAAATGGAGTGGGAGGGAGGGCTTTAGATTTCTGAGACTTTAGGACCAGTTCTGAGGCAGGTGGGACCTGTACAAGAAGGATGGGTTACACCTTAACAGGACTAATATCCTCGCGGGAAGGTTTGCTATTGTTGTTGGGGAGGGTTTAAACGAGACTAGATGGGAACCTGAGGGGAAATTCAGAGTGAAGAAAAAGTGGCAGTGGGAAGTTGAGAAGTATTAACTGATAAGGAGGATATATCAGAGAGTAGTATCAAGGTAAATAGAATACTTGGAGAGTTTGATAGAATTAGAATAGGCAATAGGAAGTCATTAGATGGGGTTAGAGTGAGAGGGAAAATAAAAAAGCCGAAATCAGGGTTAATGTGCGTGTATGTGAATGCATGGAGTGTAGTTAATAAGATTGGTGAACCGTATGCACAGGTTGACCAATGGAATTATGATATTTTTGTTATAACAGAGACCTGGCACAAAGAAAGGCAGGATTGGGTGTTGAATATTCCTGGATAAGAACTTGGTTGTGTGACAACATGTAAATTGTTGTTTTTTCAGATTGGAGTAAAGTTTTTAGTGGAGTTCCTCAGGGGCCAGTGTGGGGGCCCTCGCTCTTCCTGATATACATTAATGACCTAAACTGTGGTGTGCAGGGCATGATTTCAAAATTTGTAGATGATATTAAGATTGGAAATGTTGTCAAATGTGATGAGGATTGTCTCGAACTTCAAAAGGACATAGGCATGTTAGTGGATTGGGAAGACAAGTGGCAGATGAAGTTCAATGCAAGAAAGTGTGAGGTGATTCATTTTAGCAGGAAGAATATGGAGGTCTGTATAATATAAAAGAAGAAACTCAAAAGGAGGTGCAGGAACAGAGGGACCTTGGTGTATATGTACATAGGTCATTAAAGGTGGCAGGGCAAGTTGAGAGAGAGCAGTTAATAAACCATTTAGTATCTTAGGCTTTATTTATAGGGGCATTGAGTCCAAGAGTAAGGAGGTCATGTTGAACTTGTATAAGACACTAGTTAGGCCCCATCTGGAGTACTGCGTCCAGTTCTGGGCGCCTTACTTGAGGAAGGATTTGAAGGCATTTGAGCATGTAGATGGGACAGTCACAAGAATGACTCCCATGATGGAGAACTGTAGATATGAGAATAGATTGGAGAAGTTGGGACTCTTTTCCTCAGAGAAAAGAAGGCTGAGAGGAGACTTGGTAGAGGTATTCAAGAACCTGAGGGGTATGGACAGGGTAAAGAGTGAGAACCTGTTCCCACTCAAGAGACCATCAAGAGCTAGAGGGCACAGGTTCAAAATAATTGGCAAAAGGAGTAAGAGTGATGTGAAGAAAAGTTTTTTCACCCAGAGGGTGGTTGGAGTCTGGAACAAACTTCCTGAGAGAGTGCTGGAGGTAGTTCAATCGAGATATTCAGAAGGGAATGCAATTTCTATCTGAAAAGAAAGAATGTGCAAGGTTACGGGGATAAGGCAGGGGAGTGGGACTAGGTAGAATGCTGTCTCAAAGAGCCAGTGCAGACTCGATGGGCCAAATGGCCTCCTTCTGCATGTAAAGATTCTGTGATTCTTCCTGAGACACTTACTCCTACCTCCTCCGGACCATGACCCCACCACCGAAAATCAAGCCATTGTTTCCAGTATTGTCACTGACCTTATCTCCTCTAGAGATCTTCCCTCCACAGCTTCCAACATCATAGTATCCCAACCCCGGACAGCCCGCTTCTACCTTCTTCCCAAAATCCACAAACAAGACTGTCCCAGTAGACTCATCATGTCATCCTGTTCCTGCCCCATGGAACTCATTTCTTCTTATCTTGACTCCGTTCTCTCTCCCCTTGTCCAGTCTTTTCCCACCTACATCTGTGATTCCTCTGATGCCCTATATCATATCAACAATTTCCAGTTCCCTAGCCCCAACCGCTTCCCCTTCACCATGGACGTCCTACCCCTCTACACCTCCATCCCCCACCAGGATGGTCTGAGGGCTCTCCGCTTCTTCATTGAACAAAGGCCCAAACAATCCACATGCACCATCATTCTCCTCCGTCTGGCTGAACTTGTTCTCTCACTGAACAATTTCTCATTAAACTCGTCTCACTTCCTCCAAATAAAAGGTGTGGCTATGGGTACCCGCAAGGGCCCCAGTAATGCCTTTCTCTTTGTGGGGTATGTGGAACATTCCTTGTTCCAGTCCTACTCAGGCCCCCTCCCACAACTCTTTCTCCAGTACATCGATGACTGTTTTGGTGCCGCTTCATACTCTCGCCTAGAGCTGGAAAAATTTATTAATTATGCTTCCAATTTCCACCCCTCCATCACTTTCACATAGTCCATCACGAACAATTCCCTTCCCTTCCTTGATCTCTCTGTCTCAATTTCTGGTGATAGACTGTCCACCAATATTCATTACAAACCCACCGACTCCCACAGCTACCTCGATTACAACTCCTCTCACCCTGCTTCCTGTAAAGACTCTACCCCATTCTCTCAGTTCCTTCGCCTCCGTTGCATCTGTTCTGAAGATCATAAGACCATAAGACATAGGAGCAGAAATTAGGCCATTCGGCCCATCGAGTCTGCTCCGTCATTCAATCATGACTGATAAGTTTCTCAACCCCATTCTCACGCCTTCTCCCCATAACCTGTGATCCCCTTACCAATCAAGAACATATCTATCTCAGTCTTAAATACACTCAATGACCTGGCCTCCACAGCCTTCTGTGGCAATGAATTCCATAGATTCACCACTCTCTGGCTAAAGAAGTTTCTCCTCATCTCTGTTCTAAAAGGTCTTCCCTTTACTCTGAGGCTGTGCCCTGGGGTCCTAGTCTCTCCTACTAATGGAAACATCTTCCCCACGTCCACTCTATCCAGGCCTTTCAGTATTCTGTAAGTTTCAATCAGATCCCCCCTCATCCTTCTAAACTCCATCGAGTATAGACCCAGAGTCCTCAAACGTTCCTCATATGTTAAGCCTTTCATTCCTGCGATCGTTCTTGTGAACCTCCTCTTGATCCTCTCCAGGGCCAGAACATCCTTCCTGAGATACGGGGCCCAAAATTGCTCACAATATTCTAAATGTGGTCTGACCAGAGCCTTATAAAGCCTTAGCAACACATCCCTGCTTTTAGATTCTAGTCCTCTCGAAATAAATGCCAACATTGCATTTGCCTTCCTAACTACCGACTCAACCTGCAAGTTCACCTTAAGAGAATCCTAGACTAGGATTCCCAAGTCCCTTTGCACTCCAGATTTCTGAATTCTCTCCCCATTTAGAAAATAGTCTATGCCTCTATTCTTCCTACCAAAGTGCATGACCTCACACTTCCCCACGTTGTATTCCATCTGCCACTTCTTTGCCCATTCTCTTAACCTGTCCAAATCCTTCTGCAGCCTCCCCACCTCCTCAACACTACCTGTCCCTCCACCTATCTTTGTATCATCTGCAAAATTAGCCAGGATGCCCTCAGTTCCTTCATCTAGATCATTAATGTATAAAGTGAAAAGTTGTGGTCCCAACACTGACCCCTGCGGAACTCCACTAGTCACCAGCCGCCATCCTGAGAAGGACCCCCTTATCCCCACTCTCTGCCTCCTGCCAGACAGCCAATCTTCTATCCATGTTAGTACTTTGCGCTAACACCATGGGCTCTTATCTTACTGAGCAGCCTCCTGTGTGGCACCTTGTCAAAGGCCTTCTGGAAGTCCAAGTAGATAACATCCATTGGCTCTCCTTTGTCTAACCTACTCGTTACCTCCTCAAAGAATTCTAACAGATTTGTCAGGCATGACCTCCCCTTGATGAAACCATGCTGACTTTGCCCTATTTTACCATGCACTTCCAAGTATTCTGAAATCTCATCCTTAATAATGGACTCTAAAATCTTATCAATGACCGGGGTCAGGCTAATTGGCCTCTAATTTCCCGTCTTTTGCCTCACTCCCTTCTTAAACAGGGGGGTTACATTAGTGATTTTCCAGTCCTCTGGGACCCTCCCTGACTCCAGTGATTCCTGAAAGATCACTACTAACGCCTCCACTATCTCTTCAGCTATCACCTTCAGAACTCTGGGGTGTAATCCATCTGGTCCAGGTGATTTATCCACCTTCAGACCTTTCAGTTTTCCTAGCACCTTCTCCTTGGTAATGGCCACCATACTCACCTCTGCCCCCCGACTCTCTTGAACTTTGGGGATGTTACTCATGTCTTCCACCATGAAGACTGATGCAAAGTACCTATTCAGTTCCTCCGCCATTTCTTTGTTCCCCACTACTACTTCTCCAGCTTCATTTTCCAGCAGCCCAATGTCCACTTTTGCCTCTCTCTTACCCTTTATATATCTAAAAAAAACTCTTGCAATCTTCTTTTATATTACTGGCTAGTTTACCCTCATATTTAATCTTCTCCCCCTTTTTCTTTTTTAGTTGTCCTCTGTTGGTCTTTGTAGGCTTCCCAATCCCCTGGTTTCCCATTGCTCTTCGCCGCATTGTATGCTTTCTCTTTAGCTTTTATGCTGTCCCTGACTTCCGTTGTCAGCCATGGTTGCCTCGTCCTCCCTTTAGCATGCTTCTTCTTCCAAGGGATGAATTTTTGCTGTGTCTCCCCAGTTACTCCCAGAAACTCCTGCCATTGCTGTTCCACTGTCTTTCCTGCTAGACTCATCTCCCAGTCAATTCTGGCCAGCTCCTCCCTCATGCCTCATACCTTTATTCAACTGTAATACCGTTACATCTGATTCCAGCTTTTTCCTCTCAAATTGCAGGGTAAATTCTATCATATTATGGTCACTTCCTCCTAAGGGTTCCTTCAACTTAAGCTCCCTTATCAAATCTGCCTCATTACACATCACTAAAGCTAGAATTGCATGTTCCCTAGTGGGCTCCACCACAAGCTGCTCCAAAAAGCCATCTCATAGACATTCCACAAATTCCTTTGATGCCACTTTCCTAAACAGTGCTTCTGACATGTCTTTCTTCTTCCTTAACCGATGTTTCCCGGCCACAGTGGTTGACAGGGTCCTCAACCGTGTCCGACCCATCTCCCACGCATCCACCCTCACACCTTCCTCTCTCTCCCAGAAACATCATAGTGTCCCCCTTGTCCTCACTTATCACCTCACCAGCCTCCGCATTCAAAGGATCATCCTCCGCCATTTCCGCCAACTCCAGCATGACGCCACCACCAAACACATCTTCCCTTCACCCACCCTGTCAGCATTCCATAGGGACCATTCCCTCCGGGACACCCTGGTCCACTCCTCCATCACCCCCTACAGCTCAACCCCCTCCCACGGCACCTTCCCATGCAATCGCACAAGGTGCCCCTTTACTTCCCCCCTCCTCACCGTCCAAGGGCCCAAACACTCCTTTCAAGTGAAGCAGCACTTCACTTGCACTTTCCTCAGTTTAATCTACTGCATTCGCTGCTCCCAATGCGGTCTCCTCTACATTGGAGAGACCAAATGCAGACTTGGTGACTGCTTTGCGGAACACCTTCGGTCTGTCCGCAAGCATGACCCAGACCTTCCTGTCGCTTGCCATTTCAACACACCACCCTGCTCTCATGCCTGCATGTCCATCCTTGGCCTGCTGCAATGTTCCACTGATGCTCAATGCAAACTGGAGGAAGAGCACCTCATCTTCCGATTAGGCACTTTACAGCCTTCCGGACTTAACATTGAGTTCAACAACTTCAGATCATGAACTCTCTCCTCCATCCTCACCCCTTTTTGATCCCCTTTTTGCAAATATTTATTTTTAAATTTTTATATATATATTTTTTCCCACCTATTTCTATTATTATTTTAAAAATTTATTTCCATTCATTGTTTTCTCCCCACCTTTTAGCCTATTTTGATCCTTGCTCCCACAACGTCCCCTCCCCCCACCATGCCCCACTAGGACCATCTGTCACTGGCTCATCCTGCTTTCTACTCTTAATGTCACCATTAGCACATCCTTTAGCCAGTATCACCACCATCAACACCCCTTCGACCTCTTGTTTATGACCTCTTTTGCAATCTCTCCTTTGCCTCCACCTATCACTGGTCTTCTATCCAGCTTCACCTGTCCCACCCCCCCTTATACCGTATATATTTCACTACATTACTAATTCTCTCTAGTTCTGATGAAGAGTCATTTGGGCTTGAAACGTTAGCCCTTTCTCTCCACAGATGCTGTCAGACCTGCTGAGTTTTTCCAGCAGTTTTTGTTTTTATGTCTGTCATTCTGTGAGTCAAACAGCGGTAACCACAGAAGGAGGCCATATGGCCCATCGAGTCTGCATTGGCTCTCTGAAAGTGCATTCTCCCCTGCCGTGTCCCCGTAACCCTGCACATTCTATCTTTTCAGGTAGCAGTCCAGTTCCCTTTCGAATATGTCGATCAAACCTGCCTCCACCGCCCTCTCAGGAAGTTCGTTCCAGACTCCAACCACCTCCTGGGTGAAAATTTTTTTCCTGGTGTTTCTAAATTCTCCCTGGAAGATGACAACCATCAAATCTTCATGGTGCAGTCTGCAATCATCTCAAAAAAGGTTAATCCTGAGTTGACTTCCAAGAAACACTCTGCCCTGGTAGGAAAATCAGAATGTTTTGTTGGAACACACAAACACTGTCATAGTGCTATAGCTGTGCGACCATCTGCTAATCTTTATCAAAGCAACTTCTAGCAAATAATATGGAAATGTTCCAACTGATGGAGCACTCTAGGCTGAGTGTAGAGTTCGCAGTAGAGAAAGAATGCTACAATGATAGAACAGCTATAAGAAAGCTTTAGAGAGAGACATTCAGGTAAAGGATTGTGAGAAAAGTGTGCTTCTGTGCAAATAAAAACAAATCTATGAGTTGGAGATTGTGCCTGTGGTCCATTGAGGGAATTTGTTAGTAATTGAGTGTGAGGGAGTGTGAATGAGTGTGATGGTGAGGAAGTATGTGAGTGAGAGAGTGTGCCAGTGAGGGACTGTGTGAGTGAGGGAGTCTGTGAGTGAGAGAGTGTGCCAGTGAGGGATTGTGCCAGTGAAGGAGTGTGCCAGTGAGGGATTGTGCCAGTGAAGGAGTGTGTCAGTGAGGGAATGTGTCAGAGAGGGAGTGTGCTAATAGAGGAGTGTGATGCTTTGGGAATATGATAGTGGAGGAGTGAGATAATGAGTGAGTGTGTGAGTGAGGGAGTGTGTTAATAAGGGAATGTGTTAGTGAGGGAGTGAGCTGGTGTGGAATTTGTCAGCGTGAGATTGTGCTAGTAAAGGAGTGTGATACTTGGGGAATATGATAGTAAGGGAGTGTAGTAGTGAGGGAGTGTGAAACAGTATTCTACCAAGGAACTGTGAGAAATTGTGTTAGTCAGGATGTCTTCCTATAATGGAAAGTGAAAGTGAAAGAATATTTCAGTGAGGGATTATAAAGAAAATGTGAAGAGTGTGAGATTCTAAGGGTCTCTGAGGTGGTGTAGCAAGAATGTGAGGACATTTGTTTAGTGTAAGGGTGATGAAGTGGCAGGATTGTTACAGGAGTGTGAGAAATGCTGAGGGTGAGTGGGTGTAAGGGAGTATGAGAGAATGAGAGGAGTGTGAAGTATACGTGCTTGTGATAAGGGTGAGAGATTGAGGAAGTGTTGAGAGTGTTGGGGTATGGAAGTGTGTGAGTGAGTATAGTGAGATTCAGAGAGAGTGATAAGGATGTGAAGGTATGAGAGGAAGTGTGACAGATAATCTTCTTGAAGATGAGGCAATCTACAGATACAAGCTCTTTCTGTCCATAATGGACCTTGTTCAAGTGCTGCACCACTACCGGAGCCATTCATTATAATGTCAAATAAATATTTAAATATTGTATTTTACACACTTTCCATTTTCCATCTTAAGTGGCTTAAAGCTTTGGAGACAGTCCATAATGTAACCAACATTTTGTAAATGATAGTTTAAACACTTGTTCTGGGTTTGTTTGTAGAGCTTGCTGTTAGTGCTGATCCCCCACCTCCAGTCTGCTGCCCGGCTGGTTAAATTAATGAGGCACCATTATTTTAAAGGCAAATATTTAGACACCTCATTTATCAGAGACTGGCTCGAGGTGTGTGTTGGCCCTACTGGCATCTTGACAGATGGCATCTATAAATGTAATCAGGCAAAATGTAAGCGTCAATGCAAAAAAAAAATGGTTTGCATGACTTTTAAATGTTTCATTAATTAAGAAGCTTTGTTGCTTGAAAATGAAAGCTATATAGAAAATGCTGGAAATGCTCAATGAGTCAGGCAGCATCTGTGGAGAAAGAAAGAGTTAAAATTTCAGGTCAATGACCTTCCATCAGAGCTAGAAAGTGCACAGCTGTAGCTGCAGGTTTTAAGCAAGTGCAGAGGCTGTGAAAGGCAGGGTGAGAGGAAAAAACAGAAGAGGAAGTCTGTGATAGGGTGGAAAGCAGGAGTGAGGGAGTTGAAATTTTTTATGGCCCTATATTTCTGGTTGCATAGCCATGGCAGCCATTAGCCCGTGCCTAAACTGAGAGTTCCAAGGCTGATCAAATGTCAGGCCTTGTGCCTCACTTGAGCAAATTGGTTCCTGGTAGCCTCCAGAGGGTTAAAATTTGGAACTTAAAATAACCCACCACTTGTTACCAGCCCCAGTTTAGGAAATTAGGAAGAAATCTGAAACTTTCCCATGCAGAAGGCTAGGAATGCTGGGACAATACAAATTTTCAGGACTAAGGTCAATAGATTTTATTTGTTAGGTGTGCGTAACAAGTGATTTGGAGCTAAGGTGAGTGCAAGGATTTGAGGTACAGATTAGCCATTGTAACGCAGGATAAAGCATACGGTATGCACAAAAGTTCCAGCACAAGTGACCCTTCATTCCATTGGCATCAAACTTATAAGTACATTCATGAAAAAGCTTAACTTAAAGAAATTAATTTTTTACAATGGATGACTGTGGACCTATGCTCCAGACATACAAGAAAACCATTGAGAGCGCAATTCTTGATCTCAAATCAGCCGAGTGGCAGAGTTGGTTGTAGAATAATGGGAGCAGGAATGCCTTGTGTCCAACAGAGTGACGATTAGTGATCACAGAAAAGAAACAAGGTTGGAAACCACCACGCTCATGGCATTCCTATTGCTAATTCCCCTCGACCAGTGAGCCATATTAGTTTGCCATCCAGACCATGAAGGGTACCTTCCTCACCTCGGGGCTTCTCAGAGTCAGGGCGATTCTGTACTGACCAGGTGGTCCTCCTTGGTCTCAAGCATCTGCATGCCTGCTCCAATTCCCCTGTTCAGTCTCCAGACACGGACAGAGGCTTCGGGCTGCTCCATTTGTGGCTCTTGCTCCTACCAAGATGCAGCTCACCATTCGAGGGTTCCAGCTTTTTCTGCTTGCTGCTGCTCTTTCTCTTTCTCTACTTGTGGTTTCTGCCACCGTCCCCATTTCAGCCTGTGCTCAGGGCTTCTAGCTCCACACCCCCCCAAGGACGTTGCACTTTCCCTTTGCCACCTGCCAGCAGAGGCCTGGCTGACAGAACTCCTTGGCAGCCGCAGAGAATGTCCCTCAGAGAACGTCTCATAGAAGGCGGGCTGCAGCATCCAGTGACTCGGTGTCAAATTTTGTTTTATAACGCTCTTGCAAAACACCTTCAGATGTTTCAAAGGTGTTATATAAATATAAGCGTTGTTGTTTTGGTTTACATATGGCCGCCTGAAACCATAATGGTCGAACCCAATATAGTGTGTACTTTGGCCATTGGGAAGTTGATCTCTAAATTGGATGTCCGGTTTTTACCGCATGATCTATTTAGCTACTTACCCAGAGAACTAAGGACAGTGGAGCAAAAGTCACAGTATCACAGTATCTTTACACTGCAGAAGGAGGCCATTCAGCCCATCGAGTCTGCACTGGCTCTTTGAAAGAGCATTCCACCGAGTCCCACTCCCCTGCCTTATCCACATAACTTTGTACATTCTCTCTTTTCAAGTAGCAATCCAATTCCCTTTTGAATACCTCAATCAAACCTGCCTCTACCACCCTTTCAGGAAGTTTGTTCCAGACTCCAACCACCCTCTGGGTGAAAAAACCTTTCCTCACATCATATTTACTCCTTTTGCTAATTATTTTGAATCTGTGCCCTCTAGTTCTTGATGGTTTCTTGAGTGGGAACGATTTCTCACTATTTACCCTGTCCATGCCCACCCCTCAGGATCTTGAAGTCCTCTATCAAGTCTCCTCTCAGCTTTCTTTTCTTCAAGGAAAAGAGTCCTAACCTCTCCAACCTATCCTCATAACTAAAGTTCTTTATCCCTGGAATCATTCTTGTGAATTTCTTCTGTACTCACTCCAATGCCTTCACATCTTTCCTCAAGTATGGCGCCCAGAACTGGAAGCAATACTCCAGATGAGGCCTAATGTCTTATACAAGTTCAACATGACCTCCTTATCCTTGTACTCAATGCCCCTATTAATAAAGCCTAAGATACTATATGCTTTATTAACTGGTCGCAACATGCCCTGCCATCTTCAATGACCTATGTACATATACATCAAGATCCCTCTGTTCCTGCACCTCCTTTAGAGTCTCTCAATTTATTTTATACTGTCTCACCATATTTTTCCTGCCAAAATGAATCACCTCACACTTCCTTGCATGAACTTCATCTGCCACTTCTCTGCCCAATCCACCAATTGTCATTTTGAAGTTCAAGGCTATCCCCATCACAGTTCACAAAATTTCCAATCTTTGTATCAACTGCAAATTTTGAAATCATGCCCTGCACACCACAGTCTAGGTCATTACTATATATCAAGAAGGACAAGGGCCCCAACACTGACCCCTGGGGAGCTCCATTACAAACTTTCCTCCAATCTGAAAAACAACCATTTATCACTACTCTCTGTTTCATGTCACTCAGGCAATTTCTTATCCAAGTGCTGATTTTCCCTTTTATTCCATGACCTAGAACTTTGCTCACAAGTCTGTTGTGTGGCACTGTATCAAATACCTTTTGAAAATCCATATACACCACATCAACAGACTCTCCCTTATCAACCTTCTCTGTTAGCTCCTCAAAATACTCCAGCAAGTCAAATAAACATGATTTTCCCTTAATGAATCCATACTGTCTTTTCTTAATAATCCTGCACTTGTCTAAGTGACTATTAATTTTATTCCAGAAGTTTCCCAACCACTGAGGTCAAACTGACTGGCCTGTAGTTGCCAGCTTTATCTTTGCATCCCTTTTTGAACAAGGGTGTAACATTTGCAATTCTCCAGCCCTCTGACACTACCCCTGTGTCTAAGGAAGACTGGATGATTATCACTAGTGCTTCTGCAATTTCCACTGTCACTTCCCTCAGTACCATTGGATGCATCTCATCTGGTCCTGGTACCTTATCTATTTTAAGTAAAGTTAGCCTTTCCAGTGCCTCCTTTCTCTCAATTGTAAGTTCTTCTAGTGCACCAGTTCCCTCCTCTCTCACCTTGGCCTGAGTAGCATCTTCTTCCTTTGTAAAGACAGATGCAAAGTACTCGTTCAACACCTCTGCTATTTCTCCAGCCTCCGCATGCAAGCCCCCTTTTTGTCCCTAATCAGTCCTACTCTTTCTTTTATCATCCTTTTATTATTTAGCTGCTTGCAGAAGAACTTAGGATTCTCTTTTATGTTCGCTACCAGCCTCTTTTCATGCTCTTTCCTTGCTTTTCTTATTAGGTTCCTCACTTACCCACTGATCCTTCTATATTCAGCCTGATTCTCAATTATATTTTCTACCTGACATCTGTTGTACACGTACTTCTTTCTTTTCATGTTTATCGCTATCTCTCTTGTCATCTAGGGCGTTCTGGATGTGTTTGTCCTAACTTTTCCCCTTCAAGGGAATATACCTTGACATTGCCTGCAATAATCTTTCTTTGAAGGTGGCCCATTGTTCAGCCATCGTCTTTGCTGCCAACATTTGATTCCAACTCACTTGACTCAAATGCATTCTCATCCCATCGAAATTGGTTTTCCCCAATTAATTATCCCTGTTCTGGATTATTCCCTGTCCTTTTCCATGATTAACCTAAACCTTATGATAAAATGGTCACATACAAACATACGAACAAGGAACAGGAGTAGGCCATTCAGCCCCTCAAGCCTGCTCCTACATTTAATAAGATCATGGCTGATCTGATAGTAACCTCAAATCTGCATCCTGCCTACCCCTGATAACCTATCACCCCCTTGCTTACCAAGGATCTATCCACCCCTGCCTTAAAAATATTCAAAGACTCTGCTTCCACTGCCTTTTCAGGAAGAGAGTTCCAAAGACTCACGACCCTTTGAGAGCCTGTCCAACCTTTCCTCTTAAGACAACCTGCCCATTCAAGGTACTATTCTGTTAAGCCTTTTTTGAGCTGTTTCCAACGCATTTACATCCTTCCTTAAATGAGGTGACCAATACTGCACACACTGCCTCACGAATGCACTGTATAACTGAAGCATAACTTCCCTACTTTTGTATTCAATTCCCCTTACAATATATGATAACATTCTATTTGCTTTCCTAATTACTTGCTGTACCTGCATATTAGCCTTTTGAGACCCATGCACGAAGACACCCAGATCCCTCTGTATCTCAGAGCTCTGCAATCTCTCACCAGCTAGATAATATGCTTCTCTTTTATTCTTCCTGCCAAAATGGACAGTGTCACATTGTCCCACATTATACTGTATTTGCCAGATCTTTGCCCACTCACTTAACCTATCTATACCTTTCTGTAACTTCTTTATGTCTTCTTCACAAATTACTTTCCTACCTATCTTTATGTCATCGGTAAATTTGGCAACCATCCCATCCATCCCTTCATCCAAGTCATTTATATAAATTGTAAACAGTTGAGGTCCCAGCACTGATCCTGTGGCACACCACTTGTTACATCTTGGCAACCTGAAAAAGACGCATTTATGCCTACCCTCTACTTCCTGTTAGCAGCCAATCTTCTGTCCATGCCAATATGTTCCCCCCACACCATGAGTTTTTATTTTCTGCAATAACCTTTGATGTGGCACTTTATCAAATGCCTTCTGGAAATCTAAGTACAGTACATCCACCAGTTCCGCTTTATCCACCGCACATGTTACTTACTCAAAGAACTCCAATATGTTGGTTAAACATGATTTCCCCTTCACAGAACCATGTTGACTCTGCTTGTTTACCTTGAACTTATCCAAGTGCCCTGCTATAGCTTCTTTAATAATAGCTTTTAACATATTTCCTATGATAGATGTTAAACTAACTGTGGTTTCCCGCTTTCTGTCTCCCTCTCTTTTTGAAAGCTGGAGTTACATCTGCCATCTTTCAATCTAATGAAACCTTTCCCGAATCTAGGGAGCTTTAGAAAATTAAAACTAATGCATCGACTATCTCACTAGCCACCTCTTTTAAGACCCTAGGATGAAGTCCATCAAGACCCGGGCACTTGTCAGCCCGCAGCTCCAACAATTTACTCAGTACTGCTTCTCTGGTGATTGTAATTTTCCTGAGTTCCTCCCTCTCTTCCATTTCCTGATTTATAGCTGCTTCTGGGATGCTACTTGTATCTTCTATAGTGAACACTGATGCAAAATACCTGTTCAATTCATCTGCCATTTCCTTGTTTTCCATTATCAATTCTCCAGACTCACTTCCTATAGGACCAACATTCACTTTGTTAACTTGTTTCCTTTTAAAATATTTATAGAAACCCTCACTATCTGTTTTTATATTTCTGCCTGGTTTCCTCTTGTATTCTAATTTTTCCCTCCTTATTAATCTTTTAGTTATCCTTTGCTGTTCCTTATATTCTGTCCAACCTTCTGGCCTTCCACCTATCTTTGCACATTTATATGCTTTTTCTTTAAGTTTGATACTATCTTTAACTTTTCTGGTTAACCACGGATGGTGGGGTCCTTCCTTTGGGCTGTTTCTTACCCATTGGAATGTATCTATTCACTGTATTCTGAAATGTCCCCTTAAATGTTTGCCACTGCATCTCTATTGACCTACTCCTTAACCTAATTTGCCAATTCACTTTAGCCAGCTCCGCTTTCATGCCCTCATAATTGTCTTTTGGACGGGATTTTCTGCACCCGCCAGCCGCTGCGATCTTCCGGTGCCGCCGCAAGTCAATGGATTTCTGGCTGGGGCACCGCATCGCCCGCGGTGGGTCCAGAAAATCACAGCCGTAGTCTTGGACCCACTCCTCTCTCCCTCAAACTGAATGTAAAATTCAAGCATATTAGGGTTGTTACTACCTAGGGGCGCCTTCACTATGAGATCATTAATTAATCCCATCTCATTGCACAATACCAGGTCTAGTACAGCCTGCTCTCTGGCTGGCTCCAGAACGACCTGTTCTAAGAAACTATCCCAGAAACATTCTATGAACCCCTCATCTAGGCTACCTTTGCCCATCTGACTTTTCCAGCAGATTAAAAGCTCCCATGATTATCGCCATGTCTTTCTGACAAGCTGCCCCTAGAGGCCCACCCACTGATATTTGATGCACTTGGGCCAAATCATTCCCCAGAACCAGGTCCAAAAGTGCATATCTGCTCATTGGGCTGGAAACATACTGCTGCAGAAAATTATTTTGAACACATTCCAGAAACTCTCGCCCCTCTTCTTCCTTTGTATTATTCCTATTCCACTCTATATTTGGATAATTGTAGTCCCCCATTATGATTACTCTATAATTCATGCACCTCTTCGTAATTTCTTTGCAAATTTGTTTCTCCACATCCTTTCCACTGGTTGGTGGTCTATATACTACACCGATCAATGTTATTGCACCTTTTTCATTCTTTGCCTCTAGCCAGAGAGATTCCATCCTTGACCCCTCTGGAACATCCTCTCTCTCCAGTACTGTAATGCCATCTTTAATCAATACTGCCACTCCCCCTAACCTTTGTTCCTTTCCTGTTTCTCCTAAACATGTTGCATGCATGAAAATTGAATGCCCAGTCCTGCCCTTCTTTGAGCCAGGTCTCTGTTATAGCAATAATATCATAATTCCATTTGGCAACTTGTACCTATAGTTCACCAACCTTATTAACCGCACTCTGTGCATTCACATACATGAACATTAGCACTGATTTAGGCTTTTTTACTTTCCCCCTTATTCTGACCACATCTTATGACTTACTATTACCTAGTCTAATTCTAACAAACTCTCCAAGTATTCTATTTACCTTGATACTAGTCTCTGATACATCCTCATTATTAATTGATACTTCAATACTTCCCACTGGCACTTTTTCTCCTCTGCATTCTGAATTTCCCCTCAGGTTCCCATCCCCTGCCAATCTAGTTTAAACCCTCCCCAACAACAATAGCAAACTTCCCTGCAAGGACATTCATCCCAGTCCTGTTAAGGTGTAACCTGTCCTTCTTGTACAGGTCCCACCTGTCCCAGAACCGATCTCAAAACCTCAGAAATTTAAAGCCCTCCCTCCTACTCCATTTCTCCAGCTATGTGTTGAACTGCTTAATCTTCCTATTCTTATGCTCATTAGAATGTGGCACTGGGAGTAATCCTGAGATTACTGCTTTTTAATTCCCTTCCTAACTCCCTAAAACCTGCTTTCAGGACCTCATCCCTTTTCCTGCATATGTCATTGGTCCCAGTGTGGACCATGACCTCTAGCTGTTCACCCTCCCTCAAAAGAATATCCTTCAGCTGCTCTGTGACATCCTTGACCCTGTCACCAGGGAGACAACATATCATCCTGGAGTCATGTCTACGGCCACAGAAACCTCTGTCTGATCCCCTAACTATGGAAGCCCCTGACACTATAGCGCTTCCACTCTTCCTCCTCCCCCCCTGTGCCCCTGAGCCACCTGTGTACTACGAATTTGGCTTTTGCTACAGTCCTCTGAGGAACCATCTCGCTCACCAAAATGGAAAAGCGGTTAGACAGCAAGATAGCCTCGGGGGAATCCTGCACTACCTGCCTGTTTCCCTTAGATACTCTGGTGGTCAACCATTCCCTCTCTGCCTGCGTGCTTTTTAGCTGCAGTGTGACCACCTCTCTAAACATGCTATCCACGTAATCCTCAGTCTTGCGGATGCTCCACAGGTGACTCTAGCTGCCGCTCAAGTTCTGCAGCCTGGAGAGTAAGTTTCTGCAGCTGGTGACACTTCCGGCAGATGTAGTCATCAAGGGCACTTGGTGCCTACACAGAAGGCCATAAGATGTAGGAGCAGAAACAGGCCATTCGGCCCATTGCATCTCTTCGCTATTCAATGAGATCATGGCTGATCTGATAATCCTCAACTCAACTTCCCGCCTTTTCCCCATAACCCTTGATTCCCTTACTGATTAAATATCTGTCTATCTCAGCCTTGAATATACTTAACGACCCAACCTCTACAGCCCTCTGCGGTAAAGAATTCCACAGATTCACTACCTTTCCTCATTTCTGTCCTAAATGGGCGACCCTTTACTCTGAAATTATACCCTCTAGTCCTAGACTCTCCCACAAGGGGAACAACCTCTCAAAGTCTACCCTGTCAAGCCCCCTAAGAATCTTACATGTTTCAATAAGATCACCTCTCATTCTTCTAAACTCCAATAAGTACAGGCCCAACCTACTCAACCTCTTCTTATAAGAAAATCCCTCCATCCCTGGGATCAGCCTAGTGATGACTTCCCCCACCCCGCAAGATGCACATTCCACATGGCCGAGCTGCACTGACATACCTCAATCTTTATAGAAGTGTGTACTCACCCGTCACTCACCAATCATCTCCTCCTCTCCCTCTCATGCTCTTTATGAGGTCCCCAAAGCCGGGACTAAATGTGTGCACATGCAGATTCTTATGCAGTTTCACCAGCTAAAACTGCACATTTCCTGTTGTTCACCAGGCTGCAATCAACATATATCCAATAGGCCATTGCCTTGCATGGTTATTGGCAGTGGATAGGAAGAATCCCAGACCCCAACTCACAGGTCTGAGGCTTAAAGCAATGAGGGTATGGGGTGTAAATTTTCTCAGAGCTCCATCCACTCTGCTGCTGTATCTTCGGCAGTGTTTCCACTGAACCTCCAGCAAAGTTACAATGGGGGAGCCAGATAACCTCCAAGGAAATTCATCCACTCCTGGACAGTTCATGTGGAGTCATACTCACGATAGATCCCATTTTGCTGCTTCAAAGAAGGAACCCTGAGAAGCACACTCAAAATCCTCACTACAAACTAATGATCTGGTCACATGATTCATTACTGTCACTGGAACCACTGTGCATTAAGTAACTGCTGCATTCTCCTCCATAACAATCATAGAATGGTTGCAGCACAAAAGGAGGCCACTTACCCATTGTGCTCATGCTGGCTCTTTATAAGAGCAGCTCAGCTAGTCTGAATATCCCGCTCTTTCCACATATCCCTCTAATTTTTTTTCTCTTCAGGTGCTTATCCAATTCCCTTTTGAAAGCCATGATTGAACCTACCTCCTCCACACTCTCAGTGCATCGCAGATCCTAGCCACTTGCTGTGTAATAAAGCTTTTCCTCACGTTGCCTTTAGTCCTTTTGCCGATCACCTTAAATTCTCTGTTCCTCAACATTTCCATCAATAGAAACAGTTTCTCTCTACCTACTCTGTCAAGAATCCTTGTGATTTTGAACACATCTATCAAACCCCTTCTCAATCTTCTCTAAGCAGAACAGTTCCAGTTTCTCCAATCTATTCACGTAACTGAAGTCCCTCATTCATGGAAATTTCTTGTGAAATTTTTCTGCACTCTCTCTAATGCCATCACATCCTTCCTAAAATGTGGTGCTCAGAATTAGACAAAATCCCAGGTGGTGATGTTCCCATGTGTCTGCTGCTCTTGTCCTTCTGGATGGTAGCAGTCGTGGTTTTGGAAGGTGTTGTTTACAGAGGCTTGGTGAGTTCCTGCAGTGTATCTTGTAGATGATACACACTGTTGCCAATGTTCCGTGGTGGTGGAGACAGTGAATGCTTGTGGATCTGGTGCCAACCAAATAAGTTGCTTTGTCCTGGATGGTGTTCAGCTTCTTGAGCGTTTTTGGAGCTGCACTCATCCAGGTAAGTGGAGAGGATTCCATCACACTCCTGACTTGTGCCTTGTAGATGGTGGACAGGCTTTGAGGAGTCAGGAAGTGAGTTACCCGCCATAGGACTCCTAGCCCCTGACCTGCTCCTGTGGCCGTAGTATTTATATATAGCTAGTCCAGTTCAGTTTTGGGGCAATTTTCCACATTGCCAGATAGGTGCCAGTGTTGTAGCTGTACTGGAACAACATGGCTAGAAGTGTGGATAGTTCTGGAGCACAAGTCCTCAGTATTACTGCTGGAACATTATCAGGGCCCTTGCCTTTGCAGTCTCCAGTGCCTTCAGCTGTTTCTTGATATCATGTGGATCGAATTGGCTGAAGACTGACATCTGTGATCTGGGGACCTTAGGAGGAGGCCGGGATGCATCATTCACTCAATATCTCCAGCTGAAGATGGTTGCAAATGCTTTAGCCTTGTATTTTACTTTGTTGTGCTGGGCTCCCTCATCACTGAGACTAGGAATATTGTGGAGCCTCATGCTCCAATTAGTTGTTAAATGTCCATCACCATTCTCAGCTGATGTGGCAGGACGGCGGAGCTTAGATCTAATCCATTGGTTGTGGAATTGCTTAGCCCTGTTTATCACATGTTGCTTCCTACTGTGTTTTATTCATTCAAGGGATGTGGGCATTGCTGGATAGGTCAGTATTTATTGCCCATCTCAATTGCCCTTAAGCAGATGGTGGTGAGCAGCCTTCTTGAGCTGCTGCAGTCCATGTGGTGTAGGTACACCCACAGGGCTGTTAGGGAGGGAGTTCCAGGATTTTGACCTCGTGACAGTGAAGGAACAGCAATATATTTCCAAGCAAGAATGGTGAGTGGCCTGGAGGGGAACTCCCAGCTGGTGGTGTTCCCATGTGTTTGCTACCCTTGTCCTTCTAGATGGTAGTGGTTGTGGGTTTGGAAGGTGCTGTCTAAGGATCCTTGGTGAATTCCTGCAGTGCATCTTGTAGATGGTCCACACAGCTGCCACTGCTGAGCAGTGGTGGAGGGAGTGAATGTTTGTGGATGTGGTGCCAATCAAGCAGGCTGCTTGATGGTGCTGAGCTTCTTGAGTGTTGTTGGAGTTCATTCAGGCAAGTAAAGAGTATTCCATCACACACCTGATTTGTGCCGTGTAGATGGTGAACAGGCTTTGGGGAGTCAGGGGGTGAGTTACTCATCACAGTATTCCTAGCCTCTGACCTGCTCTTGTAACCATAGTATTTACATGGCTGTCCAGTTCAGTTTCTGGTCAATGGTAACCCTCAGGATGTTGATAGTAGGGGATTCAGCAATGGTAATGCCATTGAATATCAAGGGGTGATGGTTAGATTCTCTCTTGTTGGAGTTGGTAATTGCCTGGCACTTGTGTGGCATGAATGTTACTTGCCATTTGTCAGCCCAAGCCTGGACATGGTCCAGGTCTTGCTGCATTTGGACATGGACTGTTTCAGTATATGAGGAGTCGTAAATGGTGCTGAACATTGTGCAATCATCAGCGGACATCCGCACTTCTGACCTTATGATGGAAGGAGGGTCATTGATGAAGTATCTGAAGATGGTTGGGCCTAGGATATTATCCTGAAAAATTCCTGCAGTAATGCCCTGGAGCTGAGATAATTGATCTCCAACAACCACAAACACCTTCCTTTGTGCTAGGTATGACTCCAACTAGTGGAGAGTTTTCCCCCTGATTCCTATTGAATCCAGTTTTGCTAGGGCTCCTTGATGGCATACTTGGTCAAATGCTGCCTTGATGTCAAGGGCAGTCACTCTCACCTCACCTCTGGAGTTCAACTCTTTTGTCCATGTTTGGACCATGTAATGAGGCCAGGAGCTGAGTGGCCCTGGCAAAACCCAAACTGAGCGTAATCAGCAGGTTATTGTTAAACAAGTGCCGTTTGATAGCACTGTTGATGTTCCTTTCCGTTACTTTATTGATGATTGAGAGTAGACTGATTGTGTGGTAATTGGCTGGATTTGCCCTGATTTTTGTGTACAGGATATACCTGGGCAACTTTCCACATTTCCGGGTAGATGCCAGTGTTGTAGCTGTACTGGAACAGCTATGTTTAGTATACGTGTAACCCTGTGTTGTGGCTTCATCAGTTTGGCAACTTATTTTTAGGTATGCCTGGTACTGCTCCAAGGGTGACCAACAGTCCTGTATTTTCAGGGATTGTCCTTCACTTTGACTGTTTGTCCTGTGTTCCTTAGGGGAACCTTTTGACCTCCCATCAGAACATAGGAACAGGAGTAAGCTATTTGGCCTGTCAAGGCTGGTCTGCCATGCAATTAGATCATGTTGATCATCTACCTCAATGCCACTTTCCCGCACTATCTTTATATCCCTTGATGTCATTGGTCTCCAGAAATCTATTGATTTCTGTCTTGAACATGCTCAATGATTGAGCTTCCACAGCCCTCTGGGATAAAGAATTTCAAAGATTCGCCACCCTCTGCGTGAAGAAATTCCTCCTCATCTCAGCCTTAAATGGCCTACTCCTTATCCTGAGATTATGTCCCCTGGTTCCAGACTCGCCAGGGGAAACATCTTATCTACATCCACCCCTGTCACATCCTGTAAGAATTTTGTAAGTTTCAATAAGGTCACCACTCATTCTTCGAAACTCCTGAGAATATAGACCCAGTCTCCTCAATCTCCCCTCATAAGACAATCCCGCTATGCCAAGAATTAATCTGGTAAACCTCCGTTGCTCTCCCTCTATGGCAAGTATATCCTTCCTTAGATAATGGGATGAAAACTGCATGCAATACTCCAAGTGAGGTCTCAACAAGGCTCTGTATAACTGCAGCAAGACATCTTTACTTTGTACTCAAATCCCCTGCCGTTGAAGGCCAACATGCCATTTGTCTCCCTCATTGCTTGCTGCACCTGCATGCTAACTTTTAGTAACTCATGAACAAGGACAACCAGGTCCCTTTGCTAACCTGTACTTCCCAACCTCTTACCATTTAAGAAATATTCTGCCTTCTTGTTTTTTTTCTACCAAAGTGAATGACTTCACACTTATTCACATTATATTCCATCTGCCATGTTCTAGCCCATTCACTTAGCCTGTCCAAGTCCTCTTGAAGCCTCTTTGCATCCTCCTCACAACTTACATTCCCACCTATTTTGGTGTCATTTGGAAATATTACAATTGGCCCCCACATCCAAATCATTTATATAGATTGTGAACAGCTGTGGACCTAGCACTGATCCTTGCTGTACCCTGCTAGTAACAGCCTTCCATCCTGAGAATGATCCATTTATTCCTATTCTCTGCTTTCTGTCTGTTCACCAATTCTCAATCCATACTAATATGTTTCCCCCAATCTCACGTGCTCTAATTTTATTTACTAACCTCTTGTGTGGGACTTTATCAAAAGCCTTCTGAAAATCCAAATACGCCACATCCACTGGTTCTCTTTATCAATGCTACAAGTAACATCCTCAAAGGACTCCAACAAGTTTATCAAACATGTTTCCCCTTTCATCAGTCCATGTTGACTCTGCCCAATTTTACCATTCCTTTCTAAATGTTCGGTTATCACATCCTTATTGATAGATTCTCGCATTTTCCCTACTACTGACATCAAACTAACAAGTTTGTAGTTCTCCATTCTCCCTGTTCCTCCCTTCTTAAATAGTCGGGTTACATTTGCTACTTTTCAGTCAGCAGGAACCTTTCCAGAATCTATGGAATTTAGAACGATAACCACCAATGCATCCACCAACTCTCCAGCCACCTCTTTCAACACTCTGGGATGAAACTCATCTGGTCCAGGGGCTTTATCCACCTTCAATCCAGTTACCTTTCAAGTACTACCTCTTTACTAATACTAATTTCTTTTAGTTCCTCTGTTTCACAAGTCACTTGGTTGCCTAGAATTTCTGGGAGCTTTTCTGTATCTTCTTCATTGAAGACAGACGCAAAGTAACTATTTAGTTTCTGCACCACATCCCTGTTCTTCACTATAAGTTCTCCTGTGCCCACCTATAATAGGCCAACATTTATCCTAGCTAATCTTTTCCTTTTCACACACCTAAATAAACTTTTACAGTTGCCTTTATGTTCCTTGCTAGTTTGCATTCATATTCTCTGTTCCCTTTCTTAATCAGTTTCTTGGTCCTCCTTTGCTGGGTTCTAAATTGTTCTCAATCCTCAGGGTTATTACATTTTCTGGCATCCTTATAGATCATTTCCTTTAATGTAATACAATCTTTAACTTCTTTTGTTAAACATGATTGATTTACCTTTCTCTTTGGGTGTTTGTGCCTGAGAGGAATATATATATGTAGACTGTGTAGTATTTAAATACTAGCCATTACCTGTCTTCTGTCAAATCTTTTAGTGTATTATCCCAATCCATCATAGCCAACTTGCCCCTCATACCTTCATAGTTTCCTTCCTTCAGATTTAAGACCTTAGTTTCAGAATGAACTACATCTCATTCAAACTTAAGTCAAAATTCTATCATATTATGGTCACTATTCCCCAAAGGCTCCTTTACAGCAAGGTTATTAATTAGCCCTTTCTAATTACACAACACTAAATCCAAAATAACCCAATCCACAGTTGGCTCCTCAATGTACTGCTCCAGAAACCCATCTCGTACACATTCCAATAATTCTTCCTCCAGAGTGCTAATTTGGTTAACCTATGTGTAAATTGAAATCACCCATTATTACTGTATTACCCATGTTACATGCGTCTCTAATTTCATAATTTATACCATGCTCAACATTACCACTATAGTTTGGTGCCCATTAGCAACTCCCACCAATGGTTGCTGCCCCTTGCTGTTTCTTAGCTCCTCCAAAACTGATTCTACATTTTGATCCATCATTCCAAGATCCTGTCTTATCAATATACTGATCTTACCCTTTATTAAGTGTGCTACACCACCCCTTTTTCCTTTTCACCTATGCCTCCTAAATGTTAAGTATCTTTGGATATTTAGCTCCCAATCTTGGTCACCCCATAGCCACGTCCCTGTAATGGCAAATAAATCATACCCATTTACCTCAATTTGTGCATTCAAATCATCAACTTTTTTGTGAATGCTACGTACATTCTGCTGTTTTAACTTTATTCTCTATTCTGATCCTATTTGATGCTTGCCTATGCCTTGCCTAATTCTATTTTTGCTTTCTACTTTTCTACTTCATTTTACCAGTTTTGCTTCCCTTACATCTGAGCTCCATCTCAGGTTCCCATCCCCCTGCCAATCTAGCTTAAACCCTCCCCAACTAGTGAATCTATCCGTGAGGATGTCTCAGTCCTGCTAAGATGCAGCCCATCCATCTTACACAGGCCCCATCTGCCCCAGGACTGGCCCCAGTGCCTCATAAATCTGATGCCCTCCCCCCTACACCAATTCTCCAGCCATGTGTTCAATCGCTTAATTCCCCTATTTCTATTTTCACTAGCATGTGGGGCTGGAAGTAATCCTGATATTACTGATTTAGAGGTCCTGCTTTTCATTCTCCTTTCTAGCTCCCTGAAATCTGCTTTCAGGACCTCATCCCTCTTCCTACCTAAGTTATTGGTACTGACGCGGACCAAACCTCTGACGATTCATCCTTCTCCAGAAGATTGTCCTGCAGCTGCTCCGTGACATCCTTGACCCTGGCACCAAGGAGCAACATACCATCCTGGAGTCATGTCTACAGCCACAGATATGCCTGTCTGTTCCTCTAACTAACGAATCCCCTATCAATACTGCTCTTCCACTCTTCTTCCTCCCCTCCTGTACAGCTGACAGCTGAACCACCTGTGGTGCCACAAGCTTGACTCTGACTGCACTCCTCTGAGGAACCAATGCACTCACCAGCATCCAAGGGCCTCCTGCGCTACCTGCCTGGTTCTCTTGGATTGTCTGCCAGTTACCCATTTCTTTTCTGCTGCTTCTGCCCCTCACCGCTTTTATAGTCTTGAGAACCCACCCCCCCTCATGTTTAAAATCCACCCCCCCTCATGTTTAAAATCCACCCCCTGCCCTCACAGTCACCAGCAGCACCATCGCCCCTTCCCTCCCTCCCCGGTCCCATAGTTGAAGTGTCCCTTATTTTATTTTATAAGAGTTGGTCACCCTGGCTGCTCATGGCATGCTCACCTCATTGAGCCAGGGTTGATATTCTGGCTTGATGGCAATGGAAGAGTGAGGGCTATGCTGGGTCATGAGGTTACAGAATGTAGCTGAATACAATTCTGTTGCTGCTCATGGATGCCCAGTTTTGCACTGCTCTGACCTGCTCCTCACCTGTCCTCTCCTTTTGTTTTGACCTTCTCCCAATTTCGCCTTTTGTGCTTGTTAGGGGAAAATTAAAAATGCTAAAAGAGAATGCTGTAAGAATTTACTGAAGAACACTTCAAATCTCCAAGCAGCCATGGATGTTAAACCTATTGACAGCTGAGGGTAAGCAGATGGACATTGCGCACAAATGAGCTTTGAGTTTGTGTGATTTACACAGTTTCAAGAGATGAGCTAATGTCGATTCACAGGCAGAACCATTCAAGTGGTGCAACGATGTGGTGAAGCCTTGGGAGCTGGACTGGAGATAAAACATAACGTAAAGTTAGTTTAGGTATACCCTTCACTCAGGTAGGGACAGGGCAGATGGGTTAGCTTAGATATGGGAGGACCTACAAAGACAAGAGAGGTCTTTGATGAAACACAAGCAGTCTTGAGTTGTGAGAACCAAGATCTTTGTGTATGTGTTTTAATTTTGATTGGATAATATAATTATGTTATACACCCTTTAGAATAATTGGTTAGCAAAATCACATGTTTATGTACTCAATAGGATAATTTTAACATGGTATCTATGTGTAGGTTACCGATTGGATATATTCAAATTTACTCAAATGTATTATGATAAGAAAAAATACGAAAGTAATGAAATGTAATTAATCAGGGAGCTGGGTCTTCATTCTTAGGAATGTTTGCGGCTCCCTTGCATACGCTTAAATAAAACCGGTAAAGGAAGCCTGAGTCTCTCTGGTCGCTATGTGGTCAGGGATTGTAGTTTCTCCTCTTCAACTGGCCTATGTGGTAGTTGCAGGATTGGAGGGAATACCCTCTTCAGTGCTGCTCTGCTGCACTGCCAGCCTTGTCCTTCACACTCCCAGCCTTGCATTTTACTTTGCTTTGCTCCGCTCCACTCCTGCCCTCTCCATTTTTGCTGTTCACACATAATAATAGACAAATGGCTTTTATACGCTTGAGTATAGATGGTTGTGGCGGGGGATGGTGGGGGAGTGGGGGGTGCAGGGGGTGGGGTAATCTCATTGAGCTGTTTAAAATGATAAAAGTATTCAATTAGTTTGGTAACAAAAAATTATTTCCTCTGGTGGAGGAATCTTCAACAAGTGAGCTAAAGTCTTGAAATTAGAAGTAGGCTGTTCAAGAGTGAAACCATGAAGCATTTTTCTTAAAAAAAGGATGGTATAACTCTGGAACTCTTTACCCAAAAGACTATGAACGTTAGGACAATTGGAGCTTTCAAAACTGAGATCAATGGATTTTTGTTGGATATGGGTATAAAGGGATATGGGTGAAAGGTAGAAAAATAGAGTTAAGGTATGGATAAATCATGATAAATCATGAGGGAGTGCAGCGAAGGTTTACCAGACTGATTCCTGGGATGGCGGGACTGACATATGAGGAGAGATTGAGTCAATTAAAATTATATTCGCTGGAGTTTTGAAGAATGAGGGGGGATCTCATAGAAACCTATAAAATTCTAACAGGACTAGACAGGGTAGATGCAGGAAGGATGTTCCCGATGGTGGGGGAGTCCAGAACCAGGGGTCACAGTCTGAGGATATAGGGTAGACCATTTATGACTGAGATGAGGAGAAATTTCTTCATCCAAAGAGTGGTGAGCCTGTGGAATTTGTTACCACAGAAAGTAGTTGAGACCAAAACATTGTATGTTTTCAAGAAGGAGTTAGATTTAGCTCCTGGGGCGAAAGGGATCAAAGGGTATGGGGAGAAAGCGGGAGCAGGCTATTGAGTTGGATGATCAGCCATGATTGTAATGAATAGCGGAGCAGGCTCGAAGGGCCGAATGGCCTACTCCTGCTCCTAGTTTCTATGATTGAATTGCAGGGTAGGACAGGCTCAAGGGGCTGAAATACCGACTCCTGTTCCAATATTCTTAATAGTCACTACACCTCAGAAATAATTAGTGAAGTGTCGGGAAGGCTTTGAAGATAGGAGAAACTCTATCAATGCACGAGCTTCCAGGAAAATTTTAGCAGAAGCAGGTTCATCCTATTCAGGCTTGTGGTGGATGCAATACTGTCTGGAGTCAAAAGCAAAATACTGCAGATGTCAGAAATCTGTTTTTATGACTGTCTGGAGCCTCTGTGTCTCGAATATGTATTTTATATAGCTGTCTTTTAGGCCTCAGCATTGGGTCAATGTTAACACCCTTGCCTCTGACTCAGAATTATATTGCATCAAACCAATCTAGGAGACGGAGTGCAAATCAAGGCTGGTATCTCAGTGCAGGACTGAATGAGTGCTGTACTGTCAGCAGTGTTGTCTTTTGGTTGAGGTATCTTTTCTCTCAGCTGGATGTGAAAGATGATGTGGCATTGGGCTGAATTTTCCCAGAATTGCACTAAATGCGGTGGCAGGTGGGTAAAATGAAGTCCTACCCGCCGATGAAAATGGCGGGTTTTCACACTGTATCTTCCCGAGCCTGCCTCATTATATATTCACTCTCGTTTCCATGGCGGGTGGGCTCTCATTCGGCCGCTCGCCATCAACCCGCTGTTGCATCACGCCGGCCGCCATCTTTAAAAGGCCAACAAAGCGCTCATCACCACCAGCTCACCACCGCTGCCTGGGAGACATGGCCTGCAAAGGCAAAAAGACTGCAGCCCCCGGCTTCAATGACAGGTCCCTCAAGAGACTGCTGGATGCCGTGGAGGCCCGCGGGATGTGCTCTATCCCTGCTCTGGCCGCAGGATGGGTAGCAATGTCACCAACCTGACTTGAGAGGCGGTGGCAGCAGTGGTCACCGCCAACGCCCTTCAGAAGAGGACAGCTACCCAGTGCCGCAAAAGGATGAATGATCTCCTCCATTCCGCCAGGATAAGTCACTTTTTTCATCACTCCCAACTCACACACTCACAAACCCATCACACACTCACAGGGCCTTCACTCACTGCCAGTTCATTCTTTCACACACACAGTCATTGCCCTCATCCCATCCATGGGACCACTCACCACCCACACAGGCCAGGCATACTTAACATCTGGCCCGGCAGGCATCCTGATACACTCTCCCCATCTTATCCATGCAGGACAAACTGTCTCACAACAGGAGGGAAAGGTCGCAGACAGGTGGAGGGATGCCAGAATTCAAAGTTCTAACAGAATTTGAAAACAGAGCTATCCAGCTGGCCGGCGATGACCGGGACTGATCCTGTCCTGACAGTGAGGCTGGCACTGCTCTGCCAAGTGAAGATCCAGCAGTGCAACATCCATCAGACAACCATGCTGTAAGTGATGTGTCTTGTTTCATAGGCCACTGCCAGGCACTGATTATCTCCCCTTGCTTTCACAGGCACATCTGGGAAGCAGTCGACGGAGTCCACGACCCAGGGCCTTCAATCGAGCTCCGAAGAAACCTCTGAAGAGGAATCTGAAGGCACCCTCCCTGAAATCCTGTCACAGTGCTCACCCACACCCTCCACCAGCGCAGAAACACACACCTCGGTGGAACCTAGCTTTAGAGCAGCTTCAGGACCACAATCTAGTGAGCATTTCGCACTCTCTGATCCACAGCAGGCAGCGGCAGGGACTTCCCAGGTCCCCGGCACTTGGAAGACTGCTGGAGACCAGAACGTTGCTGAGTCCGAGTGAAATGATGAGCCCCTGGACTCAGTCATGGCACAGTTGCTGGAGCTCCAAAGGCAAGCTCGGGAACAACTGAAAGGGATGTCCGCTGCACTCCTCAGATTGCAAGGCACGATGGAGGAGTCTGTCCATTTTCAGGCTGAGGTGATAGCACCGGCATTGCAATATACCGAGGTCAACACTGGCAGGATGGCGGCCGCCATGGAGACCTTGGTCCAGGACATCGCTCCTGCACTGCTGCATGGGCTTAACTCCATCGCTGATGCCATAGTTGGCCTCCAACAGTGTGTACATGAGAGGGGTGCTGGGCAGCTCGATCTCACTCCAGCTACCCCTTCCGCTCATGGAGCCAGCCAGTGGACCTCAGGCACCCATAGGGAGGAGGATCAGCAGGTGCACGCTCCAGGGCCATCCACCCAGGTGACTCTGGGAGTGACCGGCCCATCCAAATCCCCTCTTCCTGTGACCTCCGCAGATCCAGCTTCACAGGCAGAGGAGGGTGCCACTGCCACACAGCAGGACCCCGAAAGCAGGCCGGGGCCCTCCAAGTCTCAGAACTCCATAGGACGCATGCCAAAGTCATCACAGACAGGGCATCATAGTCAGCAGGCTACCTCCACCTCCGCTGTGGATGTCCAGGGAGGGTTAGGGCAGTTAAGGAGAATTAGTTGCACAGCCTGGGCACGGTTGTTAATCACTTGTACATAATGTTCACTATTGTCAATAAACTCCCAAGAATGTCTCCCTGCCCATGGCTCCTTGTTCTGATGAGCAGTGTTCATATCACTCAGATGTGAAACCTTTCTGCACAAGATAAAAGGCAGGTGTCTCAGTCCAGGGCCTCTTCCCTGTGCTCTGTGCAACCTTCAGACCACAGTGATGGTCCAGCCTCACATTCCCTGGAAACATTACTGATGCCTGCACCTTGGTAGTGCTGGTCATTGCTGCCAGAATGTAGTGGACAGGCACCTCAGAGTTCTCTCATACCCTGTGTGCTCTCAGCACCTTTAACGTGGGGCTGGCCCCCATCACACCAGTATCTGCGACCAGTAATGCTGTGCACCAGCTCCTGAAGGGCTGAGGTGCTGAAGGTGGACACAACAGCAGATGCATTTAAAGTTTTGTGGCTGCGTCTCTGAGATGTCCCTGATCATGAAGCGCAAGCAAGCTGCCCTCAGTCAGACGGGAGTCAGACATTCTCAGAGGCCATGTGAAGATCTATGGACTGTCCTCACTGCAAGTTGCCATCATCCTCCTGCAATCAAGCAACTATTAGGGCCTCCACTGCATCTCCATGACAGGAGCATTCTCACAGAGAGTCTTGTGCTGCGATAAGCCAGACTGGAGTCAAACATTCACAACTGCGATGTGAGAATCTATGGGGACACCTCATTGCATGTCGTCATCATCCTCCACAAATCTGGCAGCTATGAGGGCCTCCCGAATATGCCTGCCTCGTCTAACCAGTGCGCGAGCCTCAACCCCCTCGTCTTCACTACCGAAAACCCCCTCACCCTCATCCCTGTCAGCATCCTCTTCATCGGAGGAAACATGCAGCTCCCCCATCTCCTCCTCAGCCAGTTCCTCACCCCATTGCAGTGTCAGGTTGTAAAGGCCGTAGCAGACGATGATGCGTGATACCCTCTGCGGACTGTATTGCAAGGCTCCACCAGACCGGTCCAGGCACAGGAACTGCATCTTCAGCATTCGGATGGTCTGCTCCACCAAGGAACTGCTGCATGAGCCTCATTATAGCGTCGCTCTGCTGTAGTCTGAGGTTGCCGCACGGGTGTCATCAGTCATGGACCCTGCAGGTAGCCCTTGTCCTGAAGGAGCCATCCCTGCAGCCTCTGTGGACCCTGGAAGACTCTAGGGACCTGCGAGCGACTCAGGACGTAGGTGTCGTGCACACTCCCTGGAAACTACGTATACCTTCAGGATGCGTTTCTGGTGGTCGCATACTAGCTGCACGTTCAGTGAGTGGAAGTCCTTGCAGTTGATGAAGTCCACTGAGTGTAGCGACGGAGACCTGAGTGCCACATGAGTGCAGTCAATTGCACCCTGCACCTCTGCAAATCCTGAGATCTGGGCGAATCCAATGGCCCTTGCATCCTGGCTGTCCCGGTCCCGGGCGAAATGCACAAAGTTGTGTGTCATGGAGAAGATGGCATCTCATGGATACATTTATGGGTGGCGGATTGTGAAACCCCACAGAGGTCACCTGTGGAGCCCTGAAAGGAGCCACTGGCATAGAAATTGAGCGCCGCAGTCACTTTCACAGCCACTGGCTGATCTGTCTTAGTTACAGAGGCATGGTCAGTTTATACAGGTGTCCCTAATGCATGGCCATTTCCTTCGGTTACCCTGCCCCCCACCTCGATTGCGTATGCGTGGGACGCAGCGCCAAGGCAGCACTTGACTCCCTCTCCCCTCCTCAGCACTCGCCTCCGAGGCTGGCCAGCACTTAGCCCCCAGACACCCCCCCACCCCTCAGCAGTCTCCTCCGAGGCTGGCCAGCACTTGCCCCCAGACTCACCTCCACCCCTCAGCAGTCACCTTCGAGGCTGGCCAGCACTTGTCCCCAGACATTCCCCACCCCTCAGCAGTTGCCTCTGAGGCTGGCCAGCACTTGTCCCCAGGCATCCCCCACCCCTCAGCAGTTGCCTGCGGGACCGGGCATCAGTTTCCCCCACCCTCCGGTGCCCCTGAGGCCTGTAAACAACAGGCGAGCTGCTCTCACTCACCTCAGTTCCACCAATGTGAAGGCCACCAAGTTCACGTCGCCTGCGTGCTGTTGTGAAATACGTCAACGAGATTTCCCACTGACGCGGACGGACGATATGGTGGGGTTCCAAGAGCCTGGCAGGATGGCCTTTTAATTATATGCTAATACATTACAATGAGCTCCCCGCCGACCAATGGTGGGAAACACGGGCTGCCAGCGGGCTCGGAAAATCCCGCCCATTATTTGGAGAAAAACAGCAGAGTTCCCTTGACATCCTGGCCAATATTTATCTCTCAGCCAACATCATTGAAACAGATTATGTGCATCTTGTTGCTGTTTGTGCCCTAAATGTGTACATATTGGTTGCTGTATTCCTTTGCATTACAACAGCATCTATGCTTCAAAAAAAAGGAATTCACTGGCTGTAAAGCATTTTGGGATGTCCTGAGATTGTGAAAGGTGCTATATAAATATAAGTCCTTGAATACTGCTGAAAAGAGAGACATGTTGCTGAAGCTTTTTGTCTTGCACTCATCAGGACAAATGCAAGAATGCCAAATTTCAAATGATCACAACAATTTATCCTACAGGAGAAAAGGGTGCTGATTGCTGGAAAATTGACTCTGATTGGCCGAGGCATTGCTATGGAGAAAGCAAGGGGGAATTATAGGCTCACCAAGCTCCCGGGTAATTCAAAAAAGGTGCAAAACTTGATCATATTCCTTTTGTTTGCAGAGAATGCATATAAATGTATGCCACTCCTAGCAAGCATTAATGAGCCATGTTATGAGCTCAACTGGTTACCTTAAATTGGTTGTTAGTTTAGCTATTAGCACATTCAGAATTGTTCAGCAAGTGCTATCCAATCATAGAATCACATCTAACAGTAGACATTTTGTTTTGGGTTTTGCAAGTGTGGGCTGGTTGCATATAGTCTGCACTCTGATATTACAAATAACATGTCTTTTACTTTCTATTTCTTTGATTTCTCTTGTTATGTATCTTTTCATTTCCTGTAATATTATGACACACATTTCATCATCTCATGTTGACGACCCAAGCATTTCACAGGGTCATTCACGTTTTTCTTCTTCCCCTCCTCCTTTTTCTTGTGATGTTCCTTTTCAAATGCTGTTCATCTGTAATAACTCCTAGTCCCAAGGAAGACCTGTCAGTGTAAAACAGATTTTTATTTTCCCACAAATGCTGCTTGACCCACTGAGTATCTCCAGCTTTTTCTGTTTTTGCTTCCACACTGTCATCCCCCATTACAACTAGTCCTCAAGTAGTTTTGATCCAATGCTGGTATTAGATTAATACCAGCATGTTTCCTATTAGCAAAGACACTTCTTCCCAGCTTGGAAGTAGTCCACTGACAGTTATATAAGGTGCTATATAAATGCAAGTTCTTTCTTTCTCCCAAAGGCTGGCCAGCCGGGATTTGGAATCCTGAATACAAATTCTTATTCTGGCACAAACCTGTCCTTTGTCACTCTCACCCTCTTCCATATATCACTGGATTGCACTGATGGATATTTTGTTACATTAGAAGAGGAATGGAAGGAAAATCCCATGTAAGTTTTACATCCATATACCAAACGTGTTGGAGAGGATGACCTAAGACCTGACCTCTGCTAAACCTACTCTGAGCAGTCATGGGAGGGATGAGAGTGTGAGAATGCTCTTGGTCCGACTTTCCCATCTGCAATCAAAGAGGACACCAAGAAGAAACTCAGCAAAGGGGCTGGGTTGTATTTCTCACAGCATGAAACCACTCCAGGACAGTAGCACCCTTCCTGTGAGGTCACCAGAGGTTCAGTGCATTTTGAATCAGGATAGATTTAAGGCCTTCTCCTCCCCATTGTTCTGATGCAACAGAAGTCATCCTGTAGCCAACTTCTTGCAGAGGCTGATGTGAAGGCACCCTGATGCATTGTTATCATCTAGAACTTGGTGAGAACAGAAGGGATGAAAGGCTTGCCTGATAACCATGTTTTCACTGATTAACAATGGGTTGATAGCACCATGCCTGGTTGAAGCAAATGAAATCTGAAAGATTACAACAGACGTCTGTCAGAGGGATGGCTTTGAGAAAAGGCATATGCTTAAACTGGTGGCCAGATTTTAGCTCAAAATCATAGAATGAGGTAATACAAGTTAACTCTCTGTTAATGTCTTATTTAATGTGTGTATCTTGAGCAAGGTAATTGCTGAATATCCAGATTTCCATCATGGAACAGGTATCAAAATGGGCGTGCAACTAAATTATGGAGAGAAGATGTTATACAAATCTAGAAGTTGTTTTTAATGATTTTAAACTATAAATTTTCAAATGATCTTGTCATCTATTAAAGGGTCCTCCAGGGCACTTAACATGGCCAGGGTAGAGTAATGTAATGGTAATATTACTAACTAGTGATCAAGAGAACTTGAGTTCAAATTCTACCATGGCTGTTTGATAATTTAAATTTGGTTTTGAAAAGAAATCTGAAAATAAAGGTTGGTTTCAGTAAAAGTGACAATAAAGCTGTCAGATTGTTGCTAAAAGCTCAATCACTACTATACTTCCATTTGGAAAGAAACCTTCAGCCATTATCTGGTCTGGCCTATATGTAATTTATAAGTCAACCATATTGGTGCTGCCTTCTGAAGTGTGCAGTCTAACTAGAGATGGGCAATAATTGTCAGCTTTGCCAGAAATACCCACAGCCTGAGGATGGATTTTTTTTAAAAAAAGCATTGGAGCTACAAAAGGGAAACAGTTCCTTTGGCTTCAATATGCCAGTGTTTACCTGCCATGCAACCAACCATCCAATCACATTACCCCACCCTATTTCCATATTCCTGCTTCCAATCTAATTTGATATCTTTTCTTCCTCCACCGCTAACCTTGTAAGTGTATTCCACATTTCTGTGTAAAGTTTTTCTTACCCACTGTTCTAAACCTAATCATATAGCTATCGTCCTAGACTTTACCATAGAACAACATAGCACATAACCAGACCATTCGGCCCATCAAGTCTGCACTAGGTCTCTTGAAGGGCAATCTAGTTAGTCCGGCTCTTTGCTCTTTTTGCAAATTTCAGCAACCTTTTCTCCTTTAAGCATTTATCCAATTCCCTCTTGAAAGCTGCTATTGAATCTGTTCTCACCACACTAGGCAGGCAGCGTACTTCAGATCCTAAACACTCATTTATGTGGAGAACCATGCATATTGATATTGTCAGATGAGATGATAGTGGGCAGTTGGATGGTTGTAACAATAACAAACTGAACCATAACACCAATGCTGACCCATGATTGTGGATCACGATTTTAGCCTGCACACCATGGAAGCAGGTGCCAAGCAAATAATGCAAAATTCCAACTGTGGAATCAAAAGAGGAGAGCTATCCCAAGGAATAGAGGTGAACTGACAGACAGCTTAGTATCAGCTCATACACTTTGCATTTGACATAGGATGATCTGGAAGAAAAGAGGTGGGGAAAGCAATCAAAGGAAAAAATATATGCATCAGTCAGGATGGTGGTGTTTAAAGTGAACCATGAGAAATCTCCACTATACAACAGCATTGCTGTGCGTAAAATTGCTTGTAAACCATTAAAAGCACTGGATATAAAAAAATAATGGGTACAGGTCTACTAGCTTGGAGCCACTGGAGGATTCACTGGAAATTTGGTCACACACTTGATCCTTCGGTATGCACTGTGGGTGAGGTAATAGGCTTTCATAAAATTGCTGTCATCGTTTTTTCCTTCAACTATAATGTGAGATAAAGGAGAGTCACATAGCTGATTCCTAGTGTAAGAGAACTGAGTTATAAGGAAAGATTGGAGAAACTTGGGCTATACTGAGGGCGGCCACCAAGAGATGAATATGTTAGGTTTTTTACCCCTTATTCGTTGTTAGGGTATGGGCATCACTGTCAACACCAGTGTTCATTTTCTGCTCTTGCTTGCCCAGAGAAGATGGTTGTGGATCTTCTTCTTGAACTACAACAGTTCATGTGGTATTCTTTGTAGTAATTTGATACAACTGAATGGCTTTCTAGGCTGCCTCAGCAGACAGTTAAGGGTCAATTGCACTGATGTGGGGCTGGAGTCACATATAAGGAGGATGGAAATTATAGCAACAGTAAAGTTTGGGCTTAATTGGCACTAATGCCACATCTCACCACCCAGGAGGTAAATGCTGTGTTGTTTTGATGCAAAGTTGCAGCATCAGATTACTAGTCCAATGACATAACTATTACAATCAAAGAACCGGCACAGGCATAATATGCTGATTTGCTTCTGAGCTGTTCAATTCTTTAGTTCTAAGCCATTGAAATGGATGGGTGATGATGGAGAACCTTGCTTCACCTTTTGTGGAGAGATAAGGTTCAGTCTATCTTTTGTCTATCAAACATCTTGGATCTGGAGGACACATTCAAGGTCAAATCCCAAGAGTTAGCATTGTACTCCCATAACATTCAGCTTCTTTGTGAGGACTGCGCAAGATAACAGAACAAAAGGCGGCCCCAGCCTATGGAAGCCACGATGACAGGGACAAAGTTTCTCTTTTTTCTCAAACAAATGTCTAATTTCCAAGCATTAATATCATGTTGTGTTTATTTAAAAAAAAGTACATGAGGTTGTTCTCAGCTCTCAGAGAGTTAAAGTAGGACAGAATCAATGTCAGGATGATGAAATCACTCTATGTTTCAAGCACTCAAAAACAGCCTTTTATCTGGGTTTCCTCGGCCATTAATGTTATTGAAGAGAGCTGTATTCTGATGAATCCATTAACCGGTGCTGCCAAAATAACTATCCTTGGATCATAATTATGCATGGGGGTCAGGTTTTCTAGTCTGTGCACTGAAAGAAAGAAGAAAAATAAACATTACTAATGAACTGGGTGTGTAGCAATATTATATAACTATCATACATCACCAATATCTGTCTCCTCTGTCCCTTTATAACCGTTGTCTGTAATTCTTCATATCTTTTGCTATCTCTACCTCTTTCTCCCTGTCAATCTATCTGCTGCTCCTTCCATTTTCCTCTCTTTTTTGCCTCTTGCTCTGTTTATCCATCTTTATCTCCTTCTGCCCATCTCTGCCTCTATCTGTCTTTATGAATGTGCCTATTTCTATCTTTGTTCTTTTTCCTTCTTTGTTTCTTCTCTCTACCTCAGTTAGTAGGGCTTTATCTTCCAAGTTAGAGGGTCATGGGTTCAAGCCCTCCTCCTGGACTTAACATATAGGCTAAGATTTAAGTGCTGTATTGTGGGAGATCTGAAAGATATGCTAAATTTCAAATGATATGTTAGACGAAGCTTGTTGTGGGATAGAAAAATAATCTTCTGGCATTATTCAAAGAAGACCAGAGAATTTTCCCAGTGTATTGGCCAGTATTCACCACCAACATGTTATCTTGCCATTTATCCAACTTACTTTTTGTGAACACATGAGATGTTGGCCATCTCTTGTACCTAGCTGTATGGCTATTCTTCATGTGTAAGGCTAGACAGTAAACCACAGAAGGCTACTTGACTTATGTTCACACATGTGGCTATGTAGCAGGTGTCATAGGAGATCAGGAGCATGAACGTTGGCTGAGTTTCTTCTTTGCTAGTCTAGGAAGTTCTGAGCCAAACTATGGTATCTTATCAGTGCCTTTGCAGGGGACACATGTTGATCTGTGCAAGTGGACTCAAGAGGGTGAGGGCTGAGGAGGCAGTCTCCATAGGAGATGAACACAGATGGAGATGTGAGGGTGTGTGTGAGACAGTGAAAGGTGATGACCCATGAGTTGGCAGTGAGTGAGATGCCAGTGAACATGCGATGGGCTTGTGAGTGTGTGAGTTTAGAGTGATGAGATGGTTGCCTTACCCCAGCAGCATAGATGAGATCGTTCATCCTCTTTCTGCACTGGAACCTCTTCTGTGCAGTGTTAGCACTGACTACCACTGCCATCGCCTTCCAAGACGGACTGGTGACACTGGTGATGGGCCTCCTGCGGCCAGAGCAGGGGTAGAAGACATCGCGGGTGGCTCCATTGGTGTCCAAAAGGAGTTCCGGGGATGTGTCACTGAGTCGGGGGATTGCAGTCTTCTTGCCTTTTGGGGCCATGTCTTCTGTACAGCAGTTCTGTGCTGGAAGCACTGAGAAGTGTGCGCACAGCTGTGTTTAAAATCTGGTGCCCAGCATGCTGGATGAATTGGAGACTGCCTGCCAGTGAAAAGCCGTACTTCCCAGGAATGCATGATTAATGAAGTGGGATGGTACGGTGCGAAAATCTGCCATTGCAGCCAGCAGGAAAAATGTCCCTTTTCCCACCTGCTACTGCACTTAGTGCAAATCTGGGACGATTCTGCACTAACAGTATAATTAAACCCAAAATCAAAATCAAAGCCCAATTCAAATCATTTAAATTGAGCCACACATTAATTTAATTGGCGTAATATAGTGCGGCAGAAAGAACCAGGTTTCATCCAAATCTCCTAAGAAAGAAATGAAAGAAAGACTTGCATTTATATAGCTCCATTCACAGTCTCAGGATGTCCCTAGGCATTGTACAATCAACGAAGTAGTTTTGAAGTATGGCCACTAATATAATGTTGGAAACACAACAGGCAATTTGTGTTTAGCAGGATCCTATAACACAGCAATGTGATGTGACCAGATGATCTAGGTTTTTTTAAGTGTTGTTAAGTGAACAAATGTTTTCCAGGACAGTGGGAAGGACAAACCTATTGTTTATGCTCAAATCTCTGGATTGGGACTTGAACCGACAACTTAATAAACAAGATGTGAAAGTTATTGGAAATGATGCCTGAAAATCATTGCACTAATGGCAGGTTTGTCATTGCTGTTATTAATCGTTATTGTTGGTTGCACAATATCCTTATTGCCCATTTTGTGTGTCCTCCCGCATTGAAGGCTGGTTGGGGCTGTACATCTAACTCTTCCTGATCTGGCTCTGAGAAACAGAGAGTCAAAGAAAGTCTGCCTCCCTAACCACAAACTGGCTTCAATATTCAGATGTTAGACTTATACTGCTACAAGCCAAATTTCAAACCCAAGCAACAGCTAAAAATCATCAGCTAAAATCTCAGCTCAAAAGTTACATGCCATTTCCTAGTCCAGGTCTAACATTACAACAGATTCAATCCCCATTTGAGACACCATTACAGTATTGGTTACTACACCATAGGATAATTACTGCTGTTAGGAGATTGCAATACAGGACAATGAAGATGATAGCCAGGCATCAAGAATCTAATGATGTTTATATGCAGTATGACTTAAGTTGCTATCTTATGCCCAGGAAATAGCTGCATGCTATGTTCACAAAACACCTTCTTTACCAGGGAATGGAAGAGTGCCCATATTGCTCAAAAATTAAACAAATTCCGAATAAGTTGAAAAAGTAACCAGCAAATCCAAGGGCTAAACACTTTTGAAATCACGTCACCTCCTCCTTAGGCTCAGTGTCAATTTATATCCGACTGCACTCCTGTGAAGTGCCTTGGGCCATTTTACCATGTCAAAGGCAGCATAAATTCAAGTTTTACATGCTTACTTACAAGGTCAAACTCAAGTGAAAAGAAACAACCTCTGCTAAAGATGTCACACCATCTCTCTTGAGTCCAGTGCGGTAATGCTTCTGTGATGCTGATGTTGGAATATAAATAAACCTTACTTCACGGAGAAAGGTTCAGTTGCACTTGTGTCATTGGAAACGAGGGGCCTTTGATAGTTAACAAATCAAAGTTTTCAGAATGGTAAAGGAGGTTGATGCACCTGATGCATAATTTTACAATTAGGAGTATGATAAGAATTTCAGCCCAAAGCATTTTGTATAAAGGGTGATAGATGCCTGTGATGAGTTACCATGGATGGTGTCAGAAGCAAATAGGTGCCCTCAGGACGCAATGAGATGTATTTCTGAAGAAAGAGTCAATGAAGGAGAAGGTGGGAAGGTTGCATTGAAATCAAACGAAAAAACATAAGCTTCATAGGATGAATTGCTTCTTCCTCTTACTAAATATCCTCTGCATTTCATCCTGCCAAATACTTACCATAAGGAGATATTTAATAAAAGGAAAAGCTCATTAGTCCAACAAGTGATCCTTTTTTGATAGATCACCTCCGATTTACCCATCTTCTCCCGATGTCCTGCAATCCTTCTTCCTCCAGGTTCAATTTTTTACTGAAGTTCTCAATTGAGACCAAGGTCTCCAAAGTGAGATCCTGAAGAAGTAAAGAGGGAGGATACTGTTATTGGCCTCTTTCTCCATCCAGGGACTTAGGGCCTTTCTTGCTGCTACCCCAAGGATGACCACCAGGCTTCATCTGTTGCTCCTGACAACTGGTAGCAAGAGAGGTGGATGGGAGGGAAATTAATCCTGCCCCAATAGCATTTACATGTACTTAGCAAGTGCAGCATAGCCAGTGGCAGTACAGGTGCAGGCGAGAAGAAGGAAATTATATTCAGGCCTGCAGGGAGCAAGAGAGCCTAACCACTCAATTTTCCCTGTTCTTTCCACTGCTACATCTGACTTGGGGCAGGAATCCAGGCCCTAAGCTGCTTAGGCAAAAAGTTTCTACCTGAAATGTTGTTCTGTGTTTTCTCAGAGGGGCCTTTATATATTTCTGGCACTTTCTGTTTTTATTTCAGATATTCAGCACTTGTCATTTTCCTTATTTTAAACTCGATAAATTAAATGAGCAGTGGAAGTATCAAATGTTTATATGCAGAGTTGTGGAGAGATACCATAGTGTGCAGTGATTAGCTTTGAACATTGGCAGTTTCAATTGCGTTCTCAGAATGTGTTGGGATTTTAGAAGATGTAGGCCTGTGGCCTGGAGCTATAGTTCAGCTATTTCAGCTGCTCTGGTGCTGGCAGCCACTCTGGATTCAACTGTGAATGCAAAACTGGAGAACATGAGTAATGCTAACAAGCCCTGAGCAAAATTGAGATCAGAAGAAATTTATTTTTCTGCACAGTGCAAGGAACAGGCTCCTGGCAAATGTAGTCAAAGGTTCGTGATTGCTTAACTCTTTCTGTGACAGCTTGCACTTGTATAGCCCCTTTCATGGAAAAGAATCTCAGACCAATTTATACGATATTACACACAGCGTAGGATCACAGTGGGTGAAGAACTGCTTCCAATGGTGAAGTAGTGGAGCAGGAGGACAAACAGCAATCTAGAGTCGACAGAGCTGAGTGTCATGGTCAGATTCCATCTGGAGTACGGAGTTCAGTTATGGCCACTGCACTGCAGGAAGGCCCTAAACATCGACTACCGCACCTGGGAGTCACGAGCTGGCAAAAGAAGGAAATGACGTCACCTCCTGTGCACTACCACAAAGCCCCGTGGCTACAGCAGCTTGGCAGCGGGCACCAATGCCGAAAACCCACAACACCATTTTGAAGTTTCGTGTGCGACAATTATGGCAGAACCTGCTCTCAAGGATTGGCCTTCAGAGTCATTAGCGATGGTGCACCAAATGAAGATATCCCACCGAAATGGATTGTTTGCTGTGTGCCCATCATCTCTTGAAGATGGAAGGATGCCAACTCAACCTAACTGCAGGAAGGATATATTGGCCCTGAAGCATGGGTAGTGGAGGGGGAAAGATGCCATAAACTTGGCTTGTATTGTCTTAAGTACAGGAAGTTGAGGGTTGATCTAATTGTGGTAGTGAAAATGATAAAAGGATTTGATCAAGAGAAACTATTTCCTCTTGTAGGTGGATCCAGGATAAGGGGCCAGAAGATTAAAAAATTGAGCTAGGCCATTTAGGAGTGGAATCTTCATACAAAGAGTAATGGAAATTTGGAACTGTTTCCCCAAAATTGCTGTGAATGCTGGGTCATATGAAAATTTTAAGACTGAAGTTGTTAGATTTTTGTTAGGTAGAGTTTTTAAAGGACATGTATTAAAGACAGATAAATGGAGTTGAGGTACAGATGAGCCATGCTCTAATTGAATGGCAGAGCAATGAGGGGCTGAATGGTCCACTCCTGTTCTTCTGAGTGGGTGACTGGTAGATCAAACAAGATTGATGAGGCTTGGTTGAACAAGAATACAAAAAGATTTAAAAACAAGTACCAGTAGAAGCAAAGATTTGGAAGTCAATATGGGAAGGAAACTCTGCCACTAGAAGGGTTCAAAATTGATAAGGACGAGGTATTGGATAAACTGTCGGTAGTTAAAGTTGACAAGTCACCAGGACCGGATGAGGTGCATCCAAGGATATTGAAGGAAGTGAGAGTGGAAATTGCAGGGGCAATTTTCAGTTTTCCTTAGACTCGGGGGAGGTGCCAGAGGTCTGGAGAATTGCAAACATTACGCCCTTGTTCAAAAAAGGTTGTAAGGATAAGCCCAGCAATTACAGACCAGTCAGTTTAACTTCAGTGGTGGGGAAGCTTATAGAAACAACTATTTGGGAGAGAATTAATAGTAACATGGAAAAATATGGGTTGATTAGGAAGGGCCAGCATGGATTTCTAAAGGGGAAATCAAGTTTAACTAACTTTCTGGAGTTTTTGAAGAGGCAATAGAGAGGGATGATACAGATAATGCTGTTGATGTGGAGTACATGGACTTCCAAAAAGCATTTGATACAGTGCTGCACAACAGGCTTGTGAGAAAAGTTGCAGCTCATGGAATAAAAGGAACAATAGCAACATGAATACAAAATTGGCTGAGTAATAGGAAACAGCGAGTAATGGTTAATTGATATTTTTCAGGCTGGTGGAAGGTTTGTAGTGGAGTTCCCCAGGGGTCGGTATTGGGATCCTTGCTTTTTCTGATATATATATTAATGATCTAGATCTTGGTGTGCAGGGGACAATTTCAAATATTGCGGAACACACAAAACTTGGAAACATTGCAAACTGTGAGGAGGACAGTGTAGAACTTCAAAAGGACGTGGACAAGTTGGTGGAGTGAGCAGTTTGGTGGCAGATGACGTTCAATGCAAAGAAGTGTGAAGTGATTAATTTTGATAGAAAGAACATGGAGAGACAATATAAAATAATGAGTACAATTTTAAAGGGTGTGCAGGAGCAGAGGGACCTGGCTGTATATGTGCATAAGTCATAAAATGTGGCAGGACGGGTGGAGAGAGCAGTTAATAAAGCATGCAGTATCCCAGGCTTTATTAATAGGGGCAGAGAGTACAAGAGCAAGGAGGTTTTGCTGAACTTGTATAGGATGCTACATTAGACCTCATCTGGAGTGGTGTGTACAGTTCTGGCCGCCACACTTTAGGAAGGATGTGAACACAGTAAAGGTTTACAAAAATGGTTCCAGAGATGAGAAACTTCAGTTATGAAGATAGATTGAAGAGGTTGGGGCTGTTCACCTTGGAGAGAAGAAGGCTAAGAGGAGATTTAATAAAGTCAGCCCAAATTCTTGCCTTAAAGAGGGAAAAACTGAGTGAATCAAGCAAAAATGAGATGCCTTCCGCCTAAGTAATGAATGCACAGCTCCAGCTCAGGATGAATTGTGAGGCTGATGATGTTGCAGAAGCATTTGATAAGTTTAAACAGAAGTGTAGATGGACATATGGTAGATTCCTAAAAGGCAGGTATGAGGAGGAAATGGTCAGCTACATCCTTTTGTGGGAAGGAGAGAAAGGATTAGGTCTGTTTAATAACTGGAAGATCAGTGAGGATGACAGTAAAATCCCTGACAAAATTTTTATGAAATGCAGCACACATCTCCAGCCGTCAAAACCATCAAATCCAACGATATCAATTTCTAAGCCTCAGACAGGAACCAATTGAGCCCGTTGATAATTTCTTAAGAAAGCTGATAAATGTAGCAAGTAAATGTAAATTCAAATAAACAGATGAAAGGCTGGTGGATCAGCTCATTAAGGACTCTGAACACCTTGATGTGCAAAAACTCTGATTGGCCAGGGCAAGCTCACAATACATTCAGGACTGTAGTGGTAATTCGTGTGTGGAGCCAGAAGGCGTCGGTGGGGTTCTAAATGAATACTTTGTGTCGGTGTTCACAAGTGAGAGGGAAGATGTGGGTATGGAAATCAGGCAGAAGGACTGTGATATAATTAAAGAAATTAGCATAGAAAGGGAAAAGGTTCTAAGTGGTCTGGCAGGCTTAAAAGTAAATAAATCTCCAGGCCCGGATGAAATGTATCCTAAGCTGTTGAGTGAAGCAAGGGAGGAGATAACCGGGGCGCTGGCAATAATTTTCAATACCTCTCTGGCCACAGGAGTGGTGCCAGAGAACTGGAGAACAGCCAATGTGGTACCGTTATTCAAGAAGGGAGGAAGGGATAAACCAGGGAACTACAGGCCAGTCAGTCTAACCTCAGTGGTGGGGAAACTATTGGAAACTATTGGAAACTGAGGGACAGAATTAATCTACACTTGGAGAGGCAGAGATTAATCAAGGACAGTCAGCATGAATTTGTTAAGGGGAGGTCATGTCTGACCAATTTGATTGAATTTTTCAAAGAGGTGACCAGGTATGTAGATGAGAGCAATGCATTTGACGTAGTTTACTTGGACTTCAACAAGGTTTTTGATAAGGTCCCGCATGGGAGACTGATAACGAAGGTAAGAGCCCATGGGATCCAAGGCAATTTGGCAAATTGGATCCAGAATTGGCTGAGTGGCAGGAAGCAGAGGGTGATGGTCGAGGGGTGTTATTGTGACTGGGTGCCTGTCTCCAGTGGGGTTCCACAGGGATCGGTGTTGGGTCCCTTGCTGTTTGTGGTATGTATAAACGATTTAGACTTGAACGTAGGAGGGTTGATCAGTAAGTTTGCGGATGACATTGATGGGGTGGTAAATAGTGAGGAGGATAGCCTTAGATTACAGGAGGATATAGACGGGCTGGTCAGATGGGCTGATCAGTGGCAAATGGAATTTAATCCAGATAAGCATGAGGTGATGCACTTGGGCAGGACAAACAAGGTACGGGAATACACAATGAATGGTAGGACCTTGGGAAGTACCGAGGATCAGCGGGACCTTGGTGTGCATGTCCACCGGTCCCTTAAGGTAGTGGGACAGGTAGATAAGGTGGTTAAGAAGGCATATGGGATACTTGCCTTTATTAGCCAAGGCATAGAATATAAGAGCAGGGGGGTTATGCTGGAACTGTATAAAACGCTGGTTAGGCCACAGCTAGAGTATTGCGTTCTGAAATCCGCATTATAGGAAAGATGTGATTGCTCTAGAGAGAGTGCTACGGAGATTTACCAGGATATTGTCTGGGCTGGAGAGTTTTAGTTATGAGGAGAGATTGGATAGACTGGGGTTATTTTCCCTGGAGCAGAGGGAATTGAGGGGGGACATGATTGAAGTGTATAAAATTATGAGGGGCATATATTGGGTAGACAGGAAGGAACTTTTCCCCTTGGTGGAGGGATCAGTAACCAGGGGGCATAGATTTAAGGTGGGACAGGAGGTTTAGAGGGGATTTGGAGAAGAATTTTTTCACCCAGAGGGTGGTGGGAATCTGGAACTCACTGTCTGAAAGGGTGGTAGAGGCAGATACTCTCAAAACATTTAAGAAGTATTTGGATGTGCACTTGTGATGCCATGGCATACAAGGCTATGGGACCTAGTGCTGGAAAATGGGATTAGAATAGGTAGGTACTTGTTCGACTGGCGCAGACTCGATGGGCCGAAGGGCCTTTTTCTGTGCTGTCGACCCCTATGACTCTATAATATCGCAGGACTTCCAGGCCACATGAAGCCATGAGTAGGTTAATAAAGACACTTATTTCTCATCTTCTTCCTGACCTGAATGGTTGTGTGAATTTCTTTTCTCTGGGAACTGTTGCATCCTGACATTTCATGCAGTTGTATGGTTTGCATGTCTACTGTATCCTCAAACTCACTGTCTACCTTTTGGTTTTAAAATGAACCAATATGTGTTCTAGCAGAAAATGGATGAGATATACAAGGGATACAAAGGAGCATTCATCATAGCTGATGATATCCAGCTCCATGGTGCAGATGAAAAAGATCATGACTACCATCTACATGAAGCTATGGAAAGAACCAGGAAAGCTGAGAGCAAGCTAAATGCATTGGGAAGGTGACAGAATGGCAGTTCTTCAGAATGGTACACATACCTGACTGTGTCAAGTTAAGTCCTGAGAAAGTCACATTTATCTTTGAAATAGAAGCCTGGATTTTCATTCTCAATGTGGGTAGCGGGAGTTAGGAAAATTCCCGGCTCAGCCCGCCTGCCTTGGGAGGAAATGCCCTCAAGAATGGGATTTTCAATGTGAGGGGGCAGATGTGGGCTGGAGTCGTGCCAGCTGACCTGGGAAAAAGGTTAGGGGCAGACAGAGGCACTGCCAGGTGCTGAGACAAGCTGTTATAAAGGCCTAGTTCATCCCAGTTAAAATAATAACAGCCCTGCAGGCCCTCACCCTTCACCACCCCCCCCCACACTTCTCATGCCCCATCCTTGCCACCTCACGCCTCCCACCCAACCCTTTTGGCCCCTCATTCCCTGCATGCAATGTATGCCCCCCAAACAACCTTCATGGCCCCTCATGCCCCCATGCCAAGGTATGCCCCCCAAACAACTCCCATGGTCCCTCATACTCCCCCATGTCAAGCTATGCACCTCCACCCGCCCCCCATGGTCCCTCATGCTCCTATGCCAAGCTGTGGCACTTTCTTATCCATTGATCCACTACACACTGTATTAAACCGATGAAGCCTATAATGTCAATAATATGTGTAAAAAAGCTTTAAAAAGAGTAATTCGTTCATAACTTTCCACTATGTTAAAAGAAGACTTTTTTATTACAGGGCAATAAAAGTGTCAATCACCCAGACCCTTTAAACTTTCAATAGCTGAAACTGTGAACACTTTAAACCTCTCAACCTTATGTAAATAAACATTGTGCAATTGACAGCACAGATCAGAGAGCCAGAGATGTCAATCAAGCAAAGTTTTCCCTGGGCTCATGTGTTTCAACAGACTAATAGCTTTCTGGGCTCTCAGCCAAGCCTCATTATATATTCTTGGCAGAGAGCCCAGACATCTGTTAGAGTACTTAAACACCATTCTGTTTGAAGATGATAAATGTGGGTTAAAGTTTATTGTGTTAAACCTAAATAAAAGTAATTATAAGGATATGAAGGTAGAGTTGGCTAAAATGAACTGGTAAATTAGAATAAACGTGGCGATGCAGTGGTAGATTTTTAAGGAGATGTTTAATAGCTCTTAGCAATGATTCATCCCAGTGAACAGGAAAGGCTCTTTGAGAAGGATGGCTAAATAAAGAAGTTAAAAGTTATTATCAAATTGAAAGAAACACTGTACAATCCTTCAAAGGTTAACAGTAGGTCAGAAGATTGGACATATTTTAAGAAGCAGCAAAGAGTAACTTATAAAAAGAAAGAAAAATAGAGCGTGAGAGAAAGTTGGCTAGAAATATTAAAACAGATAGTAAGAATTTCCATGAATATTTTAAAAGGAAAAGAGTAACTAAAATGTTGGTCCTCTAGAGGGCGCTCCCTGGGAATTAATAATGGAAAACAAGGAAATGGTCGAAGTGTTGAACAGGTATTTTGTGCCCATCTTTACTGTAGAAGACTTAGAAAACTTCCAAAAGATATTTCAAACTCAAAAGGTGAAAGGCAGGGAAAAACTTAAAACAATCACCATCACCAGGGAAAATGTACTGGGAAAAGCTGACAAGTCCCCAGGACCTGATGGCTTGCACCCTAGGGTCTTAAAGGGAGTGGCTGTAGCGATGGTGGAGGCATTGAGTATAATCTTCCTAAATTCCTTAGATTTTATAAGGACCCCAGTGGATTGGAAAATTGCAAATAGGGAGGCAGAAAGCAGGAAACTATAGGCCAGTTAGTCTATCATCTGTCATGGGGAAATTGCAAGAATCCATTATTAAGGAGGTCATAGCAAGGTACTTAGAAAATCATAATGGGATCAGGCAGAGTCAACATGCTTTGTGAAAAGATTTTTAACTAACTTATTAGAATTCTTTGAGGAAGTAACAAGCAAGGTGGATAAAGGGAAACTAGATATGGTGGACTTGGATTTACAAAAGGCATTTGATAAGGTGCCACATCAAAGGTTGTTACAAAAAAAAAGAGCTCATGATGTAGATGGTAACATATTATCATGGATAGGGGATTGGTTAGCTAACAGGAAGCAGAGAGTAACAATAAATTTGTCATTTTTGGGTTGGCAAACTAACCATTAGAATGCCACAGGAATTAGTGTTGGGGCCTCAACTATTTACAATAAATATCAATGACTTGGATGAAGGGACAGAATGTAAGGTTGCTAAATTTGTTGCTGACACAAAGATAGGTAGGAAAGTAAGTTGTCAAGAGGAGGTAATGCAAAGTGATTTAGATAGTTAAGTGATTGGGGTAAAAGTTGGCAGATGGAGTATAATGTGGGAATATTTGAACTTGTCCACTTTGGCAAGAAAATAGAAAAGCAGTACATTATTAAATGGATTTCTTGGTACGTGAATCATAAAAAGTTAGTATGTAGGCACAGCAAGTGATTAGGAAGGCAAATGGAATGTTGTCGTTTACTGCAAGAATATAAAAGTAGGGAAGCTTTACTGCAGCTGTACAGGGCCTTGGTGAGAACGCATCTGGAGTACTGTGTACAGTTTTGTCTCCTTATTTGAAAAAGGATATAAATGCGTTAGAAGCAGGTCAGAGAAGATTCACTCGATTCATTCCTAGAATGATGGGCTTATCTTATGAAGAAAGGTTGAATAAGTTGGGCCTATACCCATTGGAGTTTAGAAGAATGAGAGGTGATCTTATTGAAAAATATAACATATGAACATACAAGTTAGGCCCCTCGAGCTTTTTCCGCCAATCAATGCTGGTCTGATTGTAACCTCAACCATACATTCCTGCCCACCTCTGATAAGCTTTCACCCGCTTGTTAATGAAGAACCTATCTAGCTCTGCCTTAAAAATATTCAAAGAATTTGCTTCCACCGCCTTTTGAGGAAGAGAGTTCCAAACACTGACTTCCCTCTGAGAGAAAACAATTCTCCTCATCTCCCTCTTAAGTGAGCAACCCCTTTTTTTTAAAACAGTGACCCCTAGTTCTAGATTCAGGACCTTAAAGGTTTCAATCAAGTAATATCCTGGGGGCACTTGATAGAGTGGATATCAGGAGGATGTTTCCTCTTGTGGGGAAGACTAGAAATAGAGGGCAAGGTTTAAAAATAAGAGGTCTCCCTTTTCAGATGAAGATGAGGTGATTTTTTTTTCCTCAGAGATACATAAGTCTGTGGGATTCTCTTCCCTCGAAAGCAGTGGAGGCTGGGTCATTGAATTTATTCAAGGCTGAATTAGATAGAATTTTGATAGACAAGGGAATCAAGGGTCATGAGGGCAAACAGGAAAGAGGAGGTGAGACCATAATCAGATAAGCCATGATCTTATTGAATGGCGGAGCAGGTTTGAGGGGCCAAGTGGCCTACTCCTGCTCCTAATTCATACGTTCCTATGATTTCCCAGCCTCAAAATGTATCCTTTCTGAGAACAGTAAAACTGTGGAATTCTTCAATTCTATCAGCATCATTCGCGACTCCTCAGATACTGAAGCAGTCCATGTCCAAATGTAGCAAGACCTGGACAATATCCAGGCTTGGGCTGACAAGTGGCAAGTAACATTCACACCACACAAGTGTCAGGCAATGACCATCTCCAACGGGAGAATCCAACCATCGCCCCTTGATGTTCAATAGCATTACCATCACTGAATCCCCCACTATCAACATCCTGGGGGTTACCATTGACCAGAAACTGAACTGGACTAGCCAGATAAATAGTCCGGCTACACAAGCAGGTCAGAGGCTAGGAATCATGCGACAAGTAACCCACTTCCTGACTCCCCAAAGCCAGTCCACGATCTACAAGGCTCAAGTCAGGAGTGTGATGGAATACTCCTCACTTGCCTGGATGAGTGCAGCTCCCACAACACTCAAGAAGCTTGACAACATCCAGGACAAAGCAGCCGGCTTGATTGGCACCACATCCACAAACATTCACTCCCTCCACCACCGACGCACAGTAGCAGCATTGTGTACCATCTACAAGATGCACTTCAGAAATTCACCAAGGCTCCTTCAACAGCACCTTCCAAATCCACGACTACTACCATCTAGAAGGACAAGGGCAGCAGATAGATGGGAACACCACCACCTGGAAGTTCCCCTCCAAGTCACTCACCATCCTGACTTGGAAATATATCGCCGTTCCTTCACTGTCGCTGGGTCAACATCCTGGAAATCCCTCCCTAACAGCACTTGGACTGCAGCAGTTCAAGAAGGCAGCTCACACCACCTTCTCAAGGGCAATTAGGGATGGGTAATAAATACGGGCCTAGCCAGCGAAGCACACATCCCGTGAATGAATAAGAAAAAAAAAATTATTTCCTTCCTCTTATAATCAATATACTTTCAAAATCCCAAACTTGGTGTTGTCTGTGCACAACATCTTGATTTACTCTGTCTTTGCTCCTAATCTTTTCAAACTTGTTGGTGCATTGGCTCTACGCCTGGGATTCCCAATGAAAAAGAATATGCTCTGTCAACCTATGTCATCTTTAATCTTAATTTCTTATTGAGAAGAAATAAAACATGAAGAATAAAGTCACTTTGATTAAGATTTGGAAGACAGTGAATGTCAGTGAATGTGGAACTGCAATCCAGAGCAACTCAGAATTTAGGAATTGGGAAATATCATGGGTTTGGCATTTGTCTTTCAGTGCTGGGACCTCGGTTCAAACTTCTTCTGTCAGCTGGCTGAAATGAGCTTGGGTATCATCCGTCTCATTCCTCGTGGGCATGGACTGATGGTATACAATTGCCTCTTACTTGGCAATAATTGGCGATATCACTCAATGAGGCCACAAGATGGCTGGTGTTGGAAAGTGAATAAAAACCACATTGTGCAGCTGCTCTAAGTTTAGGATGGAGGCATTTTATTATGGCCGTGTAAAGGGAGCTAAGTAGGAAAAGGCTAGTCAAACATCATCTGCCAATATTAATATCTTGTATATATGCAACACATTTGTCAATGAAATCTGAAAAGGTGATAGATTGACAGGGATAAAAAACAGGAAATGCTGGAAATACTCAGCAGGTCAGGCAGAATTGTAGAAAGGGAAACAGAATTAACATTCCAGGTGGATCATTGCCCAGAAATAGTAACTCTGTTTCTCTCCGTATAGATGCTGTGTGACATGAGCGTTTCTTTTATTGCCTGTGTTTATTTCATATTTCCAGCGCCTGCAGTATTTTGCTTCTGTAATACAGATTGACAGGGTGTTGAACAGTGCAAGCAGGAATAACTGAGGTAAAGTTACAGCTTTAGCTTATAACTGCATGATTGCAAAGGCAATGTCATAAATCCTGCATAATGGGAGTGAAAGTGAAGTGATTTGATAGAATGGGGTAACATGCTTGGGCCCCCTTGTATGTTTGTGTCAGGCCTGTGCTAGTGTTAGACTTGGCTTGATTTATTTACTGCTAGTTTGGGCTAATAGGTTATTTAATACATAATAGATACAAATTCCTTTGTTGTTGGATAGTATAAATCATTATTTTTAGATTAGCAATAGAAACATATTTACAATCTTACAGTTGGGGTCCAGTCTATCCCATACAGTGTTTTAAAGTGGGTCCTTATATGTTATTTGAAAATATTATAGTGATAATTACCTAGTAATTTCAAGGAAAAATACACTCTGGTGTGATACCGAATTTTACAGACCAGGTAAGTTTTATGTTTGATCCTCAATCCATACTGCTGCTAGCTAGAATTAGCTGGGGATGTAACGGTCATTACAATTGACCTCAGCAAACCTTGGTTAGGAATGGGAGGACAAAATAATCAGGAGCGGACTTTAATGGTCATGGCAGAGGGCCTGTCCACTGGCAAGAAAAGTAGTAGCAACACCGCTACAGCCTTTTTCAGGAGGCCTGATAGACTTAAGCCCAAATCAAGCACTTAGCTGCCTGCTTCCCAATCCCTGAGAGGGGAATTACCCTCTGGAAATAATGGTAGGGGGCAGATATCCACGCCAATCAGAGGCCAGCAGCTCTCCAGTGCCAGCAGCGCCACTAGGAGCAGTGGTCACTGCCAGTACTGCAGTGCGGCCTACGTCAGGGATTGACGATGGAACCCAAGGGAAAAGATACGTGGGGCGTGTTGTGTTTTTCTTCTCCTTGTGCTTACTTAGTAAATAATCATCATGGCACCAACCATACATAGGAAATTGGTTAACACAAAAATATATAGGTTCATTTATCAAGGGTTTGAGAGGTTGGGAGCAGTATTACAAAGCTGGAGAACTTGCACACATGTCTGAGTTGGTAGCTTCTGCAGAACAAACATTGACTAAGTCTGAATCACATGAATCATTGCATCATTTCCCCTCTAGTGATGTATACAGAAAACATAACCGCACCCACTTAAAGGTGTACCACAACAAGGTGGGTTCGCTGGGGCCAGGAAGGAAGGCCCCAGCGGGCAGCAGAGAAGTTTGATTTGAAAGTCAGAGGGAGGGTCTTATTCTTGGTCCCTCTGTTCCCTCCGGCAGCTGTGACCATCGGGCATGGCACGTCCAGCAAGGAGGGACCTCCTCTGCCAGCCCCCTAGCAGTAGACCCTCATGGCATGACCCCTGCAGCCACTGGTTAAATCCTGATAAACATGGTCCCCCAGCTATCTCTGAACCCACCCCTTGGTGTGGGGGGAATTAAATTTTTCCTCAGGTCTCAGGTCAGGCAGGATCAAAACCTAGAATGAGAATAAATTTGGGGCATTGAGGCTTACCACCTCACCACCAGCCTTATTGGAATTTCTCTCATCACGTATTACCAACAGTGAGACAATCATTGGGTTTCCCTTCATTATCCATGCATGCAAATGATGACAGGAATGGTTTGGGCCTTGATTCCCAAAGGATTTTCATCCCATCCATTCCTATGGCTGCTATGGGGAAGGTGGGCGGTTCCCAGGAGAAGATTGTGTCTGTTTGGACCAATGATTGAATAATGAAGTTTCGTTGTCATTTTTGGTTGTGCGGTTGTGAAAAAATGTTGGTCAGAACACCAGGAGGATTTCAGCTCTTGAGCTATTCTATAGTCCAGAAAGGGACATAAATGCTCTGGAGTCACTGAAGATGTAATATGCTGCATTGTGTGAAGTGATGCGGGAGTCTATGGAAGACTATGGTAGATGGCCTGCACCATCTCAATTTCTTGATCTTTAATATCCACGTCAACAGCATAGAATTACATAGAAATTACAATATGGAAACTGGCTATCGGGTTAACTAGCCCTTGCTGATATTTATCCTCTGCACAAACATTTGTCCTAATCCCTATTCCCATATCCCTTTATCCAATCTAATCTTGAATATTGACATAGTTTATGTCTGAACCACTAATCCTGGAAGTCAATTCCACAGCCTCATAACCCTCTATGTGAAGAAGTTTCTCCTACACGCTACATTCTAAACTCTTACATTTAGTCTTGTTGATTGTGGGAAGATTCTGATAACGTGACATTCACTTCTAGGATTAATGGTTATCTAGTCCAGGACACTGGGAGAATTCTCAATGCAAAGGACTTTCAAATGCAGCACTGTCTCAGTCCAATATTTCAGTTACAACCTATCTCATGTGCTTGAGTGTGGGAATGGAACTTAAGCCCACCACCTCCTGAGAGGTGAGAGAGTGCTTGAAACTCATGCAATCCTAACCAACAGCACAAGGTGTCGCTAGTGTCCTCTCCTTCGCAACCTAACGTTTTAATTACAGAGACAGTGCCCTGCATCATGGTGGCATAAAGTACAGCATCAGACAACCCAGACACATATGAATCTTGTTTTTGCAGCTCTGTACTATCATCGCTGTAGCACAGTCTGTCAGTGACCTTTCCGACTGTCCACAGCACTAATTAAGGGTGGGGCTCTCCCTTCCACACAATGCACTGAAGCCAGATATTGTGTTTTGAGTCTCTCAACTTGCTTCTTGTTTCAAAGCAAAATATTAGAATCCAGATTTCCCACAACCTTTGCCTTTCATTAAACCAGATGCAGGGATTTAAACAAAACATCAGATTGTTCTGGATTTTTGCAAGGCCAGTGATTATAGGATCTAATTATTTTTTCCCAGTAAGTAAAAGACAATTTATAATTTAGAAAGCCCCGATACCTAATCTTTTGTGCCTGACTATAATTATGCGTCTGATGCACAGACTTTCTAATTTTCTTGGTTCAGTTCAAATTAAGAGAGGTTAAACTCAGTAACATGTTACCCCCAACTCAGAGGTGCATCATATGCTTGTTTTACAACCCCTCTTTTCAACTAGCAGTTCTCCTCTCCTGAAAGGTCTGACCTGTCAGCCAGTCATACCTGTCCTTCCAGCCCCCTCAGAACCTGTCTTGAGAGGTCAGCCTTTGTGTGTGAGGAGCAACAATGAACATTGACAGGCTATCTGACCATCTATTCAACCCAAGCATTCAGCAACCAGCAAGGATCACTGGCTAGAAATCAGAGACATGAAGCTTAGTACGCTATTTTCCCCTCTCAATCAAGGGCAGCGGAAACTTCTTGGTCCATAAGATTCAGTATTGCATTGCACACTGACATTAACAATTCACAACTTGAATTTATATAGCTCCTTTAATGCAGAGAATAGCAGAGAGTCATAGGAGCACCAGCAGAGAATAATAGATGCTAAGCCAAAGAGTGAGACATTAGGACAGGTGAGCAAAAGCTTGCTCAAAGATGTTGGTTTGAAGGAAAATCTTAGACGATGAAAGAGAGATGGAGAGGTGGTAAGGCGATGAGGGGAATTCTAAAGCTTAAGACCTGAAAAGCTGCAGTCATGGCCACCAATAGTGGGGTAAAAGAGGTTGGGGGATGTACAAAATTTTAGAATTTAAAAAAATTAATTTATGGGATGTGGGTATCGCCGGCTGGGCCAGCATTTATTGCCCATCCCTAATTGCCCCTGAGAAGATGGTGGTGAGCTGCCTTTTTGAACCGCTGCAGCCCACATGGTGTTGATACACCCACAGTGCAGTTAGGCAGGCAGTTTCAGGATCTTGACCTGGTGACAGTGAAGGAACAGTGGTATAGTTCCAAGTCATGATGGTGTGTGGCTTGGAGATGAATTTGCAGGTGATGGTGTTCCCATGCATCTGCTGCCCTTGTCCTTCGAAGTAGTAGAGAAATGGAGAAATGCAACATATACAGGCCTTCCCTGTTCTGTCAACCTTACTTCTCCTAACTTTATCATTTTTAACTTGTGTCCCTAAGATGTAAACCCCTTGCCATAGTGGAACATTTAAATTCAAGGTGGGAGAGAACTGAAGAGTATCAACCCCAATGCTGCTTCCTCTGCTCCTGGACAGCAACAATAATATTTGTATAACACCTTAAATGTACCAAAACATCTCAAGACAGAAAGAAAACTGACAGCTGAGTAAGTGCTAGGAGAAGAGTTACGGGAGGTGTTGAATGTATAATCAAAGAGATTGGATTTGTAGAGGCTTTCCAAGGTGTGCAGAGAAGGCAGAGGTTTTAGGAAGACAATTCCAGAGTGCACGCTGGCTGAAGGCTCCATGTGTAATGAAGGAGTGAAGGTAAGATTGTACCCTTCTAGTAGAAAAGTATTTGTTGGGATGGAAGGTATGAGGGAAGAGCAAACCATGGGCCTGAGTTTTCCCCTCGTCAGGCGTGTGCGATCGGCAGGCCTGGGAGCACTTGGGAAACGGGCCCCCTGACCACGATTGGCCCCTGACCATGATTTCACACTGGATTACCAATTAGCAGCCAGGCAGTATGAAACGTGTGCTGGAAAGCTCAGCGTTGCCGGGGTAGCAGCGGGAAGAGAGTGGGCAACGACGTCACTGTGGGCGCCGGTGAGCATTTCAAGAGAGCTCCCTGAAGGCAGGCAGCTGCCTCAGGGGCCTGCAGACCTGCAAATAATGAAATGAAGCACTAAAAAGCTGCAAAAAAATGTCCATGCATCACAATCAAGCACCAGAAAGCATACCTCATAGAAATGCTGTACCCAGATATTCCTTTTTATTTCATTTCCTAACGAAAATTTCATCCTGCCCTTGGATGAGGTTTCATGAAAAATGTAAAGACTACCTGGCCGATTCATCCATCCGCCAACCGTAAGGTTGGATGGGCCACAAAAAAATCACAGACAATTACGTCTTAATTGCCCATTTAATTGTCGGTGGCCACATTTCTAACTTTTGCGCGCGCTCGCCGAGTGAAATATCGCGCGAATGTGCGATGATGTCGGGACAATCGCCCAACGTCATCTCGCACGATTTAACACCCGATCGGTTCGGACAGGCACCCGCTCGCAGGACGTAAAATTCTCCCCATGGAAGTATTTACAGATGAGCCCGAGCAGATTCAAATTGGTCCATTAGGAGGTGAGTGGACAGTAAATCTCAATGACGAGATGCGCGATGGGTGACTAGTTTTTAATAAAGGATCGATTGTGGGGATCTGTTCGCAGATTAGCCTGGGAAACAATGGTAAATATATGTTCAATGAATCTGTGTACAATGATGGTCTGAAATATTCTATTTCCTTGTCCCTCAGCTTCATGGGAACAAAGAGGAAACTCAACAAATCCCCTTGTTTTCTTTTTGCTTTTGTTCTGAAGAGATATCCAGAGCAGTAACATCTCATGTGCCCTTCCTTTCGAGCCCCTCCCCCAATCCAGCCCATTGCGGTGTCCTAACCCAAAGACAGCTGTCACCTTCCTGACATAAACGTCTGCTTCCTCCTTCTTCCTTAATCACTATGTGCCTCCTGAAGGCAGAATTGCTTCTATATCTGCTGCTGCCTCTTGCGTTTAACTGCAGTCTGAGCACAATTTTATTTTCTTTGCCTTACTTTCAACAAGTTGGCAAATAAAGTCAGTGAGCTTTTCAAGATTCTGTCTAAGCAATGCAGCTAAACTGAAATCTAGCAGACAGTCTGACAAAATCTCAGCCTGTAACCGGTGATATGGTGCTGAGCTCAGAAAATAAAAGGGAAACCAATAATTTGGGTTATTGTGCCAATAAGCACATGATGGTGGGGGTGCTGGGGTGAAACTGGAAGATGCTACATCCGTTTTTAGTGCAGAAAGTAGGCACAACATGTACCAATTTCTAGGCGTGAGGTCCTGTATCTGCTTTGCATGGGTGGCTGGCCACTGTCAGATTGGTCCTCGCATTCCTTGAAGCTGCCTGAAAGCAGCATTAACCTAATTTAAATAAGCAAAGAAGGGTCCTGCATCTGTTTCGGAACCCTCACGCAATAGTTGTAACAAAGCAGCTGGAAACACCAAGCAACATGCTTATGCTTCTTAATTCTTCCAGCTTGAAAGTGATCTAACCAGTTAGGTTCCTGCAGCTTGCTGCTATTAGTACAAGTTCTCATGATCCTCAAGCTCCTGTCTTTGGATGCAGAGATTGCCCTCTCCCGAAAACTCGCCTAAACCAATGCTTGCCAATGTTTGCCCATTCTCTCCACCAGCGCTATATCATTGCTGAGCAGTTGGATCAAAGGCATGTATCTGGAAACTGACTTCCTGGTCTGAAAGACAGAAATTTTTAAAGCTGCAGAGGAGATTTACTTGAATGATGATTGACTTCAGTTATGTGGAGAGGCTAGAGAAGCTGGGATTGTTCTACTTAGAGCAGAGAAGGTTAAGGGAGATTTAACACATGTGTTCAATATTATGAAGGGTTTTGATAGAGTAAATAAAAAGAAACTATTTCCACTGGCAGGACGGTCAGTATCCAGGGGACACAGATTTAAGATAATTGGTAAAAGAACAGAGGGGAAATGAGAATTAAGAAATGGTGTTGTGATCTGCAATGTACTGCCTGAACCAATTGGTGAAGGCAGATTCAATAGTAACTTTCCAAAGGGAATGGGAAATGTATTTGAAAAAGAGCTATGGGGAAAGAATTGTGGTGGTGGCAGGGGTTGGTGGGAGTGGGGTGTGTTGGTTTGCGGCTGGGGTGAGTAGTGGGAGGAGAATGGGACTAATTGCAGAGCTCTTTCAAACAGCCATCATAGCTATGACGGGCTGAATGGCATCCCTCTGTGCTTTAAGATTTTCTGGAAAAAGTGGAGTTGTTTGCAGTATGAAGAAGAAAAGACACTTTCACCTGCCTCTGGGCAATGAAGCAGAACCAGTAGGAAGCATTGAAGGTCAGGGGACATTGTAGAAATAGTGTCGGTGGAAGAAAAATGAAAAGTTGAGGAGAGGACACTTGATTGGAAAGAAACATTAATTATAAAGAGATGGAAAGGAACTTTGGCCAGGTTAAATGGAAGAAAAAAATGACAAATGGAACTGTAGTTCAGCACTTAGAATTATTTAAGTAGGAGCTGAAATGAGGAGTTTTCCAGTAAGTAATAAATGGACTGGAGTTCCATGAGTGACCAGGATGGTTAGATCAAATTTTGTCTTTTCAAATACATTTCCCTATGTGAGCCATCTTAATTTTCTTTTGTTATTTTATTGTTCTTTATTTCCCACTAAAATGTTATTTTCTGCAATCCAGCTCGTTCCTGCTTTTGTATTATTTTGCATGTCATTCACCCATTAACCTTTTCCTTGTGATAAGTGGATCCCCCATTTGTTTTTCCAGCTGGGTTGCCAGTGCCTCGCAGTGATACAACGTTTAATGGCACCTCCTCTGAAGGTACTTCCTCCTCTTCTTCTGTAGACTGCAGCAGGTGAGAAGAATCTAGAAGAAAGGGAAAAAGGACAAGGGTTAGGCTGACACTGAAGCGGGACAGTAGCAGATGCCAAGCATCATAGTGCAGCATGATGTAGCGAGCTATTTTATTGTTTATTATTCTGAGGTTCATGAAGGGGTCTCACAAAATAAGAGTCAGAGTCCCTGTTTAGAGAAGCCCCTGGCCTTAAAATGTCCCGTACAAGCTGCTCTGGAGAGGCCACTGGTTTCCAGTGCTTGCTGCTCAAACTACAACATCACCATGGGTTTGGCTCATCTGACCAGGGTGGACAATCATTCCCACAGCCAACAGCTGACTGTGGTTGAAGTGTGTGCCATGAACACAGGGTGCATTGCAGCAACTTGTTAAGTCTTGCTTGGCAGCTTCTCCAAAACCCACAACCTTCACCACCTAAAAGGACAAAGGTAATAGATGCATTGGAAAATCATCACTGCCAAGCACCGCACTGAGTCAAACACAATCCCGATTTGGAGGCATAGGACTAAAAATTGGTTTGCCTCATTTTTTTGGTTTGCCATGTGCCCATGCTTGTTCTGTTTGTGGTGGACAGTGTGCAAATTTGGCATTCCCACCACATCACCACAATAGTAATGTTGGACTGAGCAACTGCCCCACTGCTGGCCAAGTCTTTGCATTGCTGGCTGCTTCTGTGTTCAGCAGAGGGCCAATCAGCTTTGTGATGAGAACACATGGTGCAGGCAGCCTTCTGCTCTTAAAAACAGTCTGTCCCTCTTCAAGAGAAGTGGCATTGAATAATATTGCTGCAATTTGAAACATGGAAAATGGAATTCCAGGGCAGAGTTCCAGGGTGATGAATGCAGCACTGGAGGAATTAGTGTTGGAGGTGGACAGGAGATGAGATTTCATGGTTCTTTGGATTCACTCTTATGGACCATGCTTAGAAAGGAGTGGGAGCAGCTGGCCAGGGAGGTCAATCCTTGGTGTGTGGACCTGAGGACCTGGCGTCAGTGCCACAAGAAGTCTACTGACCTTACATGAGTGATGAAGGTCAGTGACTGCACCTTCACATGACATCTCCTACTCACGGTGCTACCAGCCACTCACACTACTCAATGCAACACACCCCCATCATTCACCCAGGAGCATTCTCAGCACTCAGGGCTGGTGCCTAACATTCAGATACTTCACCTCACCCTCACTCACTTACTAATCCTGCAAGTATCACAATACTATCATTGTCTCTACATACTTCCAGCTATTCAGCTATGGCAGGTGCAGCACTCAAACACACATAATACCATATAATCAATGACATTGTGCCCTCCCTTTTTCAGGATAAGTTGGTACATATAAGGGAGCAGAGCAGAACCAACTGGAGGGGGTAATGCTCAGCATCATGCGGCTGGCTGAAACAGAGTCAGTGGCATCTAGGGTCACATAGAAGATTGAAGCTACCTTTTGCCTCTTCCCAAATCCCAGCACACCCTTATCCCCCTGTTTGGCATGTTGAGCAAGCTGCTGATGATGTGGCCCCACTTTCCCCAAGCCAACCCTCCCCTTCTGCTTTCAGACCCCGAACAACTTCCATTTGCCCAATTACAGCAACCCCAGGAGAAAAAGAGAAAGCAACAGCACAGCACTGATGAAGACACCCTATTGTTTGCAGCCATCAGCTCAGAAATTTGTTCCCGAAGAAGAGTCATATTGGACTCAAAACATGAACTCTGTTTCAATCTCCACAAATGCTGCCAGGCCTGCTGGGTTTTTGCAGCACTTTTTGTTTTTATTGCAGATCTCCAGCATCTGCACTATTTTGCTTTTAGCTCAGAAACTGGCACTGCACGTATCTTGGAGGCAAGTATAGAGTTGGCATCAGCACCTGGTGAGTCACTAGGCACAAGTGGGCCAGATTCAGGCCAGAGGTAAAGGATGGTAGGTAGCAGACAAGATCTGCTACAGGAGTCTCATATGAGGACCCCGATGGTATGACATATAGGAGAGTGCTGATGGCATGTACAGTGAGGTGCTGGATGTGTTGGCTGGCCTGCCAGAGGTGGTCCTCCAATTTGGAAGAGGCCATCATGCAGATCTAGCCTTTGCTCTACCTTCCTGTCATGCTGTAAACCCACAGGCACAGTGTCTGCTATCCCCATATCTGTAACAGCCTTTATCTGGACAGGTCACCAGCTGATCTGTCATCCCTGTGAGGGTGCAGCAACACTCTGGAAAATCCCAGGCCTCACCACAGTACGTCGTAAAACTCGAGAGTACTTCCTGACACTTTGCAGTAGCAGAAGTTCTTCAAAATCACCTTACCTGCAAGTTAAGTGCCTGAGTCTTTAAATAATATTAGTGCAGGGCCCACGTTGCAGCTCAGTGCTAGCTCTTTGTAGAGTGACCTGCGAATTTGTTGCCTGGACCTGCGCAGTCCAGTTTAGGTATTCTGGCATCAAATCATTGGTAGGGCCATTTGACATCAGGATAGCACTCCTTCTGAGATTTCTACTGTATGCTGGGGATGCCTACAGAGATGCCCTTCTCAAGAGGGCTTGCCACATCGGAAGCAACTGATGACGCATCACGCCCCAACGAAAGGACACTAAGCTTCAACAGAGTTGAAATTCTTGCCCATGTTGTTCACTCCTTCACTCTTGTTGGGTTCAAAATCCTGGAACTCCTTTCTGTTACGGGAAAACCTTGACCACAGGGCCTGCAACTTTTCAGGAAGACTCATGACCACCATCTCAAGAGCAACTAGGGAAGGACGACAAAAGAGTATCCTTGCAGCAAAACCCACATTCTTAGAATTACGTAAGGTCTTGCTGCTGTCCCTTCCGGCTTGTTTGGCAGAGTAAGAGGAGCAAGAGTTAGTGAGTGTCTCCTACAAAGCAAAGTGCAGATGTGTGGCGCTTTTGCCTGATGAGCAGATGCTGAAAGGAAGAACAAGCAAAAGGCAATTAGGATGAAGAGGAATGAATGGAAAGCACATGTTTGTAGGAAGGTGCCATGAGCGAAGTTGGTGAAATATTATTTTTAATTCATTCACAGGATGTGGGCTCCGCTGGCTAGGCCAGCAGTTGTTGCCCATCCCTAGCTGCGCTTGGGAAGGTAATGGTGAGCTGCCTTGTTGAACTGCTGCAGTCCATGTGGTGTAGGTACACCCACAGTGCTGTTAGGAAGGGGGTTCCAGGATTTTGACCCAGTGACAGTGAAGGAACGGCAATATATTTCCAAGTCAGGATGGTGTGTGACTTGGAGGAGAACTTCCAGGTGGTGGTGTTCCCATCTATTGGCTGCCGTTGCCCTTCCAGAGGTAGTGGGCATGGGTTTGGAAAGTACTGTCAAAGGAGCCTTGGTGAATTCCTGCAGTGCATCTTGTAGATGGTACACAATGCTGCTACTGTGCGTCGATAGTGGAGAGAGTGAATGTTTGTGGATGTGGTGCCAATCAAGTGGGCTGCTTTGTCCTGCATGGTGTCCAGCTTCCTGAGTGTTGTGGGTGCCGCACTCATCCAGGCAAGTGGAGGGCATTCCATCATGCTCCTGACTTGTGCCTTGTAGATGGTGGACAGGCTTTTGGAAGTCAGGAGGTACGTTACTCATCGCATGATTCCTAGCCTCTGACCTGCTCTTGTAGCCTCAGTATTTATATGGCTAGTCCATTTCAATTTCTGGTCAATGGTAACCCCCAGGATGTTGACAGTGGGGGATTCGGTGATGGTAATGCCATTGAATGTCAAGGGGCAATGGTTGGATTCTCTCTTGTTGGAGATGGTCATTGCCTGACATTTGTGTGGCGTAAATGTTACTTGCCACTTGTTCTCCGAAGCCTGGATATTGTCCAGGTTTTGCTGCATTTGGACATGGGCTGCTTCAGTATCTGAGGAATCGTGAATGATGCTGAACATTGTGCAATCATCAACGAGCATCCCCACATCTGACCTTATGATGGAAGGAAGGTCATTGATGAAGCAGCTGAAGACGGTTGGGACTAGGACACTATCCTGATGAACTCATGCAGTGATACTCTGGAGCTGAGATGACTGACCTCCAACACCCACAACCATCTTCCTTTGTGCTAGGTATCACTCCAACCAGTCGAGTGTTTTCCCCCCGATTCCCACTGGCTCCAGTTTTGCTAGGGCTCCTTGATGCCACACTCAGTCAAATGCGGTCTTGATGTCAAGGGCAGTCACTCTCACCTCATCTCAGGAGTTCAGCTCTTTTTTCCATGTTGGAACCAAGGCTGTAATAAGGTCAAGAGCTGAGTGGCCCTGGCGGAACCCAAACTAAGCATTATTGAGCAGGTTATTGCTAAGCAAGTGTCGCTTGATAGCAGTGTTGATGATCCCCTCCCATTACTTTTCTGATGATTGAGAGTAGACTGATGGGGCGGTAATTGGCTGGGTTCAATTTGTCCTGCTGTTTGTGTATAGGACATACCTGGGCAATTTTCCACATAGCCGAGTAGATGCCAGTTGTAGCTGTACTGGAACAGTTTGGCTAGGTGCGCGGCAAGCCCTGGAGCACAAGTCTTCTGTGCTACTGCCAGAATATTGTCAGGCCCAAAGCCACTATTCAGTTCTTTCAGCTGTTTCTTGATATCATGTGGAGTGAATCAAATTGGCTGAGGACTGGCATCTGTAATACTGGGGACCTCCGGAGGAGGCTGAGATGAGTCATCCACTGGCACTTCTGGCTGAAGATTGTTGCAAATCTTCAGCCTTATCTTTTACATTGATGTGCTGGACTCCCCCACCATTAAGAATGGGGATATTTGTAGACCCTCCTCCTCCAGTGAGTTGTTTAATTGTCCACCACCATTCACAACTGGATGAGGTAGGACTGCAGAGCTTAGATCTGATCCGTTGGTTGTGGGATTGCTTAGCTCTGTCTATCACTTGCTGTTTATGCTGTTTGGCATGCAAGTAGTCCTGTGTTGTGGCTTCACCAGGTCGACACTTCATTTTTAGGTATGCCTGGTGATGCTCCTGGCATGCCCTCCTGCATTCTTCATTGAACCAGGGTTGATCCCCTGGCTTGATGGTAATGGTAGAGAATGATGTCCCCCACCCAGAGTACATTCTGCACCCTTGCTACCCTCAGTGCTTCCTCCAAGTGATGTTCAACATGGAGGAGCACTGATTCATCAGCTGTGGGAGGGCAGTACGTGGTAATCAGCAGGAGGTTTCCTTGCCCATGTTTGACCTGATACCATGAGATTTCATGGGGTCCCGAGTCGATGTTGAGGACTCCCAGGGCAGATCCCTCCTGACTGTATACCACTGTGTTGCCACCTCTGCTGTTGGTGGGACAGGGCATACACAGGGATGGCAATGTCTGGGACATTATCAAGTATGATTCCGTGAGGATGACTATGTCAGGCTGTCACTTGACTAGTCTGTGAGACAGCTCTCCTAATTTTGGCACTAGCCCCCAGATGTTAGTAAGGAGGACTTTGCAGGGTCAACAGGACTGTGATTGCCATTGTCATTTTCATGCCTAGGTCATTGCTGGGTGGTCCATCTGGTTTCATTCCTTTTTTGAGGCTTTGTAGTGGTTTGATACAACTGTGTGACTTTCTAGACCATTTCAGAGGGCATTTAAGGGTCTAGAGCCACATGTAGGCCAGACCAGGTGAGGACAGCACATTTCCTTCCCTAAAGGGCATTGGTGAACCAGGTAGGTTTTTTGTCGCAAAAAGCGACAATCATGGTTATCATTAGATTTTTAATTCCAGATTTTTATTGAATGTCATGGCAAGTTTTGAACCTGGGTCCCCAGGGCATTACTCTGGGTCTCTGGATTACTAGTGCAGTGATGATACCACTACAGCATCACCTCCCTGCCAAAGTTACCATGTAAGATGTGAATGCAGCTGGTCTGAAGTGAGCAAGGAAGAGGTGCTTGTGTGTTTAGAATGAGTGAGAAGTGGTCTAGCATGCTTTTATGCTGGTTGCTGAAGGTTGTGAAAGAGAGATTTATTGAGTGGCTGGGGAGAGAGGAAAGGAATGTTATCATGCAATCTTGGATAGCTGTACATCCTTCATGGGATGTGGGCATCTCTGCCTCGGCCAGCATTTATTACCCATCCCTAATTGCCCTTGAGAAGGTGGTAGTGAGATTCCTTCCTGAACCACTGCAGTCTGTGTGTTGTAAGAATGCCCACAGTGCTATTAGGAAGGGAGTTCCAGGATTTTGACCCAGCGACAGTGAAGGAACGGCAATATAGTTCCAAGTCAGGATGGTGTGCAGCTGGGAGAGGAACTTGCAGATGGTGGTGTTCCCATGCATTTGCTGCCCTTGTCCTTCTAGGTGGTAGAGGTCTTGGGTTCGGAAGGTGCCGTTGAAGGAGCCTTGGTGAGTTGCTGTAGTGCGTCTTGTAGATGGTATACCTGCTGCAACTGTGCAGAGGGAGTGAATGTTTGTGGGTGGGGTACCAGTCAAGCAGGCTGCTTTGTCCTGGATGGTGTTGAGCTTCTTGAGTGTTGTTGGAGCTGCACTCATCCAGACAAGTTGAACTTGAACCTGATTAAACCTGCAGTGAAGATAGTCTTCTTAAACTCTGCAAATCTTGAAGATTGATACTCAGGGTTATTTTGCTTTTTGAAACCCTTATGTCTTGAATTGCTTATTGCACTGAATCCAGGCCCTGGGCTCACTGCTCCTAGAGCTGACCATTTCTGCCATGTCTCTCTATGCCTGATGACTTGGCTTTTAGTGTTTCTCTTGTAACCAGCTAGAAAGTGAGCTTCTTTCTTGTTCTGACCCCTTCCAGCAAGAACTCCAGTGAGGCCTCAGAAAATCTGGGGTCTAGCCATCGACTCACTCTGAATCAGCTTCTACCACCATTGCTCGCAGCAAGTTCAATCAGAAGGAAAAGCAACCTGGCTTGAGATTTGCACATTACAAGATCCTGCACACAGCAATGAAATAATGAGAGGATCAGTCTTGTTCCGTCATGTTCAGGATCTAGGTGAGGTTTTTTGGGGTTTGTCCACTTTGCTTAAGTAAGCTACTCAATACTGCAGTCTGCAAAAACCATTATCATTTATTTATAGCTCTATATACATCTCAGGAATTCTGCACAAAGTTGGACTTCTCCTTCCAGATCTCTGTTACTTGGTCATGTGACATTGTGTCAGAGTTACATAAACATCAGGCGCTTCTGATGTTAACATTTTATAAATCTCACTTTGGTTATGTTGGCTAAGAGACACTGAGGCACCAGAAAATCTTCCTTGCCCTTCTTTAAGTATATCCTTGTGTTCACCTGACCAAACAGACATGGCCTCAGTTTAGCACCTCATCCAAAAGATGGAACTGGTAATGGTCAACACTTCCACAGTACAACACTGTAGTGCCAATCTTAATTATGTGGTCAAAATCCTTAAGTGGGGCGTGAGCCCACAGTCTTCTTATTCAGTGAGAGTGCCATCACTGAGCCAAGGCTGGGGCAAGACAGTTAAACTCTGCAGCTAACCTGTGCCACAACCAGATCTAGGAGTGCTTGCTGAGGTAGTGTCGTGAGATGTTTAATCTGAATCTAACCCCGGCTGTATCTGGGATGGGAGTATGTGGTGGGACAGTGTCGAGTGAGGTTTGGGATTGAAGAGAGCTTTGTGCCTTTTTCCTCATGACGGAGTGATTTGAACCACAACACAGTCTAGAAAAAAGATTTGCCAACCTATTTCTCATGAACATGTTGCCCCTTTAAGAGAAGCAGTTTGTTGAATGCATAATAATGTTGCTTTAATATTAGTTTCCCTTTTTCCAAAGCTTGATACCCAACCTGATAGAACATGTTTCTTTTTGAGATTTTCTTTTTCCCACCCTTTGACTTTCAATCCCCTTCAGTTACCACAGATCATAAAACACTCTTGCCACGACCAGGCAGTCTGTGAGCTCAGAGCCTTTCAGGAAAACTCTCTCTCTCTCTCTCTCTCTCTGCTCTCAGGCATTGTTCCTCAGGGGCCAGTAATTGTACAAGGGGGAAACCCACCCACTTCCTCTCCATACCCTTCCCAGGCACGTCAAAACCAACACAACCAGAGTCCGGCTGACTTCAGAGGAAACCATTGATTATAGCGTTAATATAATTTGATACCCTCCGTGCCCATCCTTACCAGGCTTTCCCAGTTCAGCTACAGGAAGAAAAACAACTACATTAATTCTGGGAAAGTGACGTGACTCAAAATCAGGACAGGTTTCTGCACAAGGCTGTGGGCCCACTTTTCTCCCTGTTTTGCTGGCAGTCTCTTCCTGCATTTTTGATAGAACAAAGAATGTGGCCCAGGTCCAATAGGCATTAAACATTTGAGGTTCTCCCCATCTCTGTACCCTCATGCAGCCCTATAACCCCTTGAGAACACTGTGTTCCTCCAACTTTGGCCTCTTGAACACCCCCTCACCCAGCCCCTCCCTCAATTCTCCAATTGACAGTTATGCTTATAACCATCCTGGCACAAAGCTCTGGAATTCCCTCCCTCTCAGACTCTTCACCATTCTCTCCTGCTTTAAGACCCTAAAACCTACTTTTTTTGACCCATCCTAATGTCTCCTTTTTAGGCTTTGTGACAATTTTTGCCCGAATCCATTCTTCTAATGCTCCTTGGCACGTTTTACTGTGTTAAGGATGCTATACAAATATAAGTTGTTGTTATGCCATAGCCAACTGGTGGGAAACTTGATCTCCATTCTCCAACTTAATATGCAGCAGTTGTGTTTACAGTGCTGTCACATAATATAAAATGTTGCTGACCACAATGGGGAACAAAATGAGAATTAGACCAGTTTGGACCAAGAAGGCCAATTGGAACATTTTACTCTCCACCAGGTGAGGCAGGCAAAGCCTCTTGTGGTGATACAGTGGGTTGAATCTTGTGGAGGTGATGGCCGCTGGCTGGACAGTCGGCGAGAACCCCTGTCTCCTATTTTTGGGAAGGCTCATTGCATCTTCTTCCACGCTGGCACTTGGCAGGCCATCACTGCTGACCAATCAAGGTCTAGTATTGTTGATGGATCGGAAGCCAGAGGTGAGTGATGGTGGGAGGGAGGTTATAAGGTGGGGTCACGTGAGGGGAGGTGATGGCAGCAAGGACAGGGGAGTGGCTTTCAGCACTCCCCCACTTTCTGATGCTGGGTTCCTTGATTAGGTGTTGAGAGACCCCTCCCCTCCTACCCCCAAGAGTCTGCTTCTCGTGTTCCCAACATGGAGAGTCTTCCCACTCATCGCTGGGTTAATACCAGTGGTGGTGGGCATTAATTGCTCACTTAAGGGCCTCAATTGGTGGCAGGGCATTTGGCCTTCCTGCCAAGGACTTAATCTGGTTGGAGGCAGGAAGGTGGTGGGGTCCCACATTCCCACCCAATTAAATGACCCCCACCACAAACCTTGCCATAGGGGAGGGCACAAGATTGTGCCCAGTGGGTCAGTTGTGGCATCTAGTGAAATGGGTCTGACCAAGTTTAAAAGGACTAAAGGTTTTTAAAATGTGCCAGGTCCAAATTTATCTTTGAATCTATATGAGCTCAGCTGCACGTAACCAGCACACAGAGAATGTTGGGAGAAGATGGGGCGGATCGTTTACAGTGGATCTATTCTTGTCCATTCCTCTGCTCTACCATCCAAGTTGCTCCACTGCCTCTCCATTTAAGGTGGTACCAAAGGCGGGGCTGGAGGGATATCTGGCAAATACATAAGCATCACACCTGGGCTAACATTTACACTTGGCATGGCCAAGAGTGGGTGGGAATTGTAAGCAGAGTGAGTAGAGGAAAACCTCTGTAGCCAGCCAGATTTGGCAGGAAGCTTCAACACTTTTGAGATCCTGTGAAGAAGAGTGAGCAGGACACCTTTGCAATGAGTCTTCCTCTCCAACATGATGATGATGATGAGGATGATGATGATGATGCAAGAAGGAGGAAGACCATTGGGACAGACTTGTTTGGGACACAGAGGAACACGAGGGTCATGATCAAAGCAGTGCTGATAAGGTAAACATTGGGCATAATTGGGCATTAAAAATGGTAAAGAGTTCTATTCCCCAGCACTTAGATCTCACACTTCCAATGAACATAAAAATTCACCACAAAAGTATAAATGAAACTAATCAAAAATATTGAGAAGCTGCAACCTGCATCTTATAGCTGCCATTGACTGGAAGGAATCTGATTCCAGACTGGTTTCAATTGACATTTTAAGTTTTCTCATAAAATATGCTGAAATATTGGCCTGATTTCTCTGGGAATTTAATTCCCAGTCTCTCTTATTCGTTGCATTGAGAGGAAACACCTTATTAAAGGACAAACAGACTATGCTCTGCCAAGATTGGTCCTGCACGAACGTGGTCAACTGGTGTTTCTTCCACATCTGCGTAAGCTGAGCAGCTGCCCAACCCCCCTGCTGGGTAATTATATACGGAACATTGCCTACAGCATCCTGCAAGCTTGGGCTTCAGCCACTGCACTGAAACTAGGTACTGTTAAAAAAACGTCAGCTAAAATACTCACTCCAAGGGAAGGTGGTCTGGGAGTTTTGTTAACTCTTTCATCCAAAGCAACACAAGTGGAGGTTTAATGAAGAGTTGCACTGGAGGCGTTGCCATAGGAAACCTGGAACCTATTTGTCACCTGGAAGTGCTGTGTGCTGAGAAGTCAAGATTCAGAGTAAACCTTCGCTGGTTAAACCAGGGTTACTGCAGTTTGCTTTAGGATGTGGGAAACCTGAACTATGTCAGTTGGCATCCACCTCAAATTCTCCAACCACAACATGTTCTTCCTCGCGCCGTTTTATTTTCTCCACGTGCTTCTTTGCCTCCCACTTGCACAGCACCTCCCAGCCTCTCTCTCTTATGCCTTCCCAGCTCCACTCCTAAAGCAGCGGCTCCTGGTAGGGCACAGCTCTATGAGCAGCAAAACAAATAATCCCTAGTGTCTCACCCATTGTGGAAGAAGTATCTGTGGAATTCTTTACCGCAGAGGGCTGCAGAGGCTGGGTCGTTAAGTATATTCAAGGCTGAGCTAGATAGATTTTTAATCAGTCAGGGAATCAAGGATTATGGGGAAATGGCAGGAAAGTGGAGTTGAGAATTATCAGGTCAGCAATGATCCCATTGAATGGCGGAGCAGACTCAATGGGCCGAAAGGCCTATTACTACTCCTATGTCTAATGGTCCTATGGTCTTAAGTGGTTTATGTATGAATGAAGGCATTGAGTGCTGGTAGGCTATTGAACCATGGTGGCGGCGGGCTGCGGTGGTGGGGGTGGGGTGGGGTTCCAGGGCAGTGTGGCAGCACCAGCTGAGTTTTCTTCTTCCCCTTGTGCAAGAAGAAGATGAAAAACTTGCCTTTTCATGACCTCCGGATGTCTAAAAGGGCTTTACAGCCAATGAACTACTTATGTAGCGAAGTCAGTGTTCTTAGGTAGCAAAACATGGTAGATAATTTATGCCCAGCAAAGTCCCACAAATACCATAAGATAGCGATCAGATAATTTGTTTTAATGAAGTTGATTGGGGGATAATTATCAGCCAAAACACTGGGGAGAAGTCCCCTGTTTGTCAATTAGTACCAGGGATCTGTTATGCCTGTTTAAGGTAAATTTAATTGATTTTTTTGATACAACAACAGAGAAGGATGATGAAGGAAAAGCAATGGATGTTGCCTATATGGATTTTTAAGGAAGTGTTTGACAAAGTACCACATAAAAGGTTGGTTAACAAAATTGAGGCTCATGGAATAGAAGGGTTAGTGTCAGCTTGAGTAAAAAAATTGGCTTAAGGACAGAAAACAGCGAATTTTTGTAAATGGTTGTTTGTCAGATTGGTGGATGGTAGATAGTAGTGTTCCCTAAGGGTCATTGCTGGACCATTGCATTTTTGATATATATAAATGACTTAGATATTGGAATTCAGAGTAAAATTTCAAACTTTGCTGATGATCACCAAACTTGGAGGTGTGGCAAACAGAAAGGATGATATCCACTGACTGCAGCTGCACATACATAGGCTAGCAAAATAGGGAGACAAATGGCCAATGGAATTTAATATAGAGGAGTGTGAGGTGATGCATTTTGGCAGAAGGGATATAAAGAGGATATATAGACTTAATGGCACAGTCCTAAAGAGTGTGCAGATTCATGGGCTACATGTGCATAAATTTTTGAAGGTAACAGGACATATTGCGAGAACAGTTAGCAAAACACATGGAATCTTGGGCTTTATGAATAAAGGTATTGAGTACAAAAGCAGGGAAGTTATGCTGAACCCTTATAAAGCTCTGGTTAGGCCACCAATGAGTATTGCATCCAGTTCTAGTCACCATGGTTTGGGAAAGATGTGAAAGTCCTTGACAGTATGCAGAGGCGATTTACCAGAATGGTTCCAGGAATTTAGGATTTAATTACAAGGTTAGGTTGATGAAGCTGGCATTATTCTCCTTGGAGAAAAGGAGGCTGGGGAGAGATTTGACAGAGGTGTACAAGATTATGAAAGGTTTAAACAAGATAGACAAAAAAAAGCTGTACTCAGTAGCTGATGGTATAAGGACTAGAGGCATGGTTTAATGTTTTGGGCAAGAGATACAGGGGAATGTGTGGAAGGAGTATTTTTACACAAGGAGTGGTAATGACTTAAACTCTTTGGAAGCGGAGATGATCAATGATTTCCAAAGGAAATTGGATGTGCATTTGAAGGAAATAAATTTGCAGGGCTATGGGGATAGGCTGTGAATATGGGACTGACTGAAATACTCTACAGAGAGCTGGCATGGATTTGATGGGCTGAATGGATTCCTCTTGTGCTGTAATGATCCAGTGACCAGAATTTTAGGACCCTCCTTGGAGTGGGCTGACAGGTGGAGGGGTGAGGGGTGCATAACATTGGGTGGCATGGTGGGGAAGAACACATAAAATTCTAGGCTCTGACCCACGATGGAGCCTTGGTAGCCATCTGACTTATCTAGGAATCTGAATCATTGCTTAGGAACTCCACAGGTCTGCTTCAAAAGAGTTCTGTTTGAACCATAATTATTACGGATGTCTGTTGAGCTGGTCCTGCAAAAGATTTCCCTTGTCCTCAGCCTTTGACTTGTTGGGTGGGGTCAAACAGGTGAATTGTTGCCTAATGCAATAAAAGAAAACATGGCAGCTGCAATGGTGAATAGCCAGCCGAACATCACATACAACACTCCAAGGATCAGACTTAAATTGACACTAAGCCAAGGAAGGAGCTATTAAGGCATGAGATCAAAATCTTCATCAAGGAGGTAGGTTTCAAAGATCGTCTTAAAGGAGGAGAGGGTGAAGCAGAGAAATTTAGGGAGGGAATTCCACAGTTTAAGACTATGATGGCTGAAGGGCCAGCCCCCAGTGGTAGGGTAATGAAGTGGGGGATGCGCAAAAGGCAGGAGTTAGAGAAACACAAACTCACAACAGCAATGAAATGTCAGAGTTCTCAGAGGATTGGGTCTGAGGAGGTTACAGAGATAAGTAAGGCCAGAGATAAGAAAGGCCAGATCAGGTCAACATATTAAGAATCTTAAGTGCCATTAATAAAGAAAAATGCCACAAAAGTTTTCACAGCATAATAGTCAAAAAAAGGACACTAACCTAAACCAGGAAACAATGGAACTGGTGACCAAAACTTGATTAAAGAGATGGGTTTTAAGGAGGATCTTAATGGAGGGAAGAGAGAGGTGAAGATTTGGGGAAGGTGGGATTTAAAAGGGAATTGCATTGCGTGGAGTCTGGGCAGCTAAAGGGATGAAAGAAAGGGTTTGCAGCAGAAACTAGAATTGGAGGAGCAGAGGGTTCAGACGTGTTGCCAGGTTGAAGGAGGTTCCAGAGATAGGGAGAGTTGGGGCTATGGAGAGATTTAAACACAAGGATGAGAATTTTAAGTCAGACACAATGGGGACGAGAAGCTAATGGAAGCCAATGTGAGCAGGGGTGATACATGGTCATGACAGGGTGTGGGTTAAGATACAGTAACAGAATTTTGGAGGTCAAGCTTATGAAGAGTGGGATTTGGAAGGCTGGCCAAGTGAGCATATTCCTGAGATTCTCAACTGTTTCAGAGGGGAAACTTGGTTGATAGAAATTTCCTGTCTCACCAGCTACCTCCTCTAGAAAATAGGATCATGACTGGATCCAGGGATAACTGGAAGGGACCAAACCATATGCTATTTTGTCACCAGCTATCAACCTACTTGTGACTGAAAATGGATCAGTAATGAAATAAAAACAGCGCCATGTGTTTGTAATGTTTCAGATCTCAAGCATCTGCATTATTTTGCTTTTCCTCCAGGCCAATGATGCTTCATTTTGTCACAGCCCCCTTAATTTTCATAAATCTCATATTGTGAATCTAACTCCCACTATTACAGTGATCAATGATATAACAAGAAGCATCTTTCTGTGTAGACCTTTTACCCAGTCATTTCCACTCCACTTTGACCTGCAGCTTTATTTAAACTGCAGTCAGTGGTTAGCACAAACTGTAACCCCACACTACTTAGAAGGGCTTAAGTACACAAAAGGTAATTGAACATTAATAAGGTGTTGTTTACTTATTTACTTACTTATGTTTGTTCTTGGATTCAGTGCGCTTTAACGAGCTGTGATCGAGTAAGCCCAGCTGTTTCTGACTAAAATAAATGGATCACTTAAAACGCTATAACTGGCAACTTAAATTGACACTAATGTAAGTGGTTATTGGTGATCACTGGCTATCATGTTCTGCATTGTACAAATGTCCGTGCATTTTAAATATTGATGTTTTAAGTGGTGGGGACGGCAGATTGAGGGTTTACGGTTTTGGACAGAGGAAGAGGTTAGCAGCTGATGGAAGATGAAAATAAAAGAACAATACTCAGAGAAACTCTCAGCATCCCAACAGAGTTGGATGTAAATTATCCTATAGCACTATTCAAAACAGAGTTGTCTCTAATGTCCTGGTCAATATCTATCCCTTAACCAAATGAAGATTCTCGCATCAATTATCTTATTGTGGTACCCTGTTGAGCCTAAAATTGGATGTTGTATTTCCCAACATTACAACAGTGTCTACATTTCTATAAGGACTTCATTGTTTCTGAATACTTTAGGATGTTGTAAGTTTGTGGCAGTTGCTTGTAAATTACATAAGAATCTCGGAATTGCTAGACAACAAAACATCACCAAGATCACTACCAGCCTGAGTTGTTGACTAAACATAATGGAGAAGTGTAGTGGTGCACTTTGGGAAGATTAGTATGGAAATATAGTATACTATAAATGGCATGATTTTAAAAAGTTTAGATGAGCAGAGAGACCTTAGTGCCCACATACACAAATGCTTAAAGATAGCAGGGCAAGTTGCTAATGTGGCAAGTTGATGACTTTGGCTCATTAATTGAGGAATGGGATCTAAAGTGAAGAGGCCATGTTAGGTATTTATAACTCATTGGTTCGGCTTCAACTGGAGTATTGCGAACAATTCTTGGAACCTCATTTCAGGAAATATGTGATTGACATCCTTCCATCTGCGAGGAATGATGGGAATGCAGCCTCAGAACTTTGACGAGGTCAGAGGAGAGTCTATTGTACTTCTTTTGATGGTTGAACAAGCCAATTCAGAAAAGGCAAAGCCTTCCACAAATACCACACATGAAGTTGTTCATTGCCGGTGGTGCTGGATGATCTCTTCTAATGCCACGGTTGCAGGGCTGGCATCTGCTTTGGAGCTTTTGAAATCACATATCATCGTGGCAATGAACTCCTGCCTACAGCTGGTGTTGGTTGCCATTTGCATCGATCATCAGCTAGAGTTTCCCACTTGTTGTGATTTGTGTTGAGAGCTTTAATGTCACTTTTGACACAATCCTTGAATCGGAGCTTTGGGCACCCTGCTGGCCTCTTGGCACGGGCTACATCACCGTATAACATATCCATGGCCATCTTCCATCCTATGTGCATTCCCAGGACAGCGAAGCCTTCTTTGCTTGATTAATGCTAGCATACGTGGCATGTTTGCCCTAGAAAGGATCATTTCATTGGTGGTTTTGTCTTTCCATATGGTGCTGAGGATGCATCATAGACACCAGAGATGGAAGCTGCTGAGCCTTTTTTCTGGGTAGGTGTAGGTTGTCCAGGCTTTGCTGCCATACAGCAATATGCTGTGGATATGGGCCTTGTAGATAAACATTTTGGCATTGCAGGTCAGTTTATTGTTTTTCCATGCCCATTATGTTAGTTGGTGGCTGCTTTCCAATGCGTGTGCTGAGATTTTCCGCAATAGACAAGTTGTCTGTCACCATGGATCCAAGGTAGCAGAATTTGTTGACGGCTTCCAGTGGTGTGTTGTTGTGTCTGATCACAGGTGGAGACATAACACCCTATCTCATAACTACAGTTTTTGTGATACTGATGGTGAAGGAGAACATGACGCAGGCATGGGACTCATGATCAATGAGCCTTTGGAGCTGGTCTTCTTTCTGGGCATCTAATGCAGCATCATCAGCATTCAGAGGTTCTCTGATCAGGACATACTGCACTTTTATCCCGGCTTGCAGTCTTAATAGGCTGAAAAGTTTCCTGTCTGATCATGTATGGAGGCACAAGTTCCATGTCGGCAGGGAAAGCATAGGTCAGGAGAACAGGGAAAAAGGTATAAAACAGAGTAGGGGCTAAGACCAAGCCCTGTTTCACACCATTCTTGATTTCAAAACTGTCAGAGATGAAGCTGTTGAACTGAATGGTGCCGTGTCTGTTATCATGAAAGGAGCATATGAGACTGTAAAGCTTGGGAGGATAGCCAATTTTCTCTCATATCTGGTAGAGCCCCATCCTGTTCACAGTGTCAAATCCACAAAAGTGGTGTTTACTCTTCTCTTCACTTCTCTTGAAGCTGACGTAGGGAGAAGAGCATATCTACCGTGGATCTGCCTGCTCAGAAGCCACATTGTGCCTCTGGGTATATTTTGTTGGCTAGTTGATGGAGCCATGTTAGAATGATTCTGGCAAAGGAAAGATGGAAAGGTATTAGAAAAGGTACAGAGGAGGTTTACCAGGATGGTATCCCTGATGGAAATTTCAGTCATGAGGAAAGATTGGAAAAGTTAGGACTGTTTTCCTTGGAACAGAGAAGGTTAGGCAATGATTTAATAGAGACTTTAAAGAGGTGAGAGGTTTAGAAAGAGTAGATAAAGAAAAAGTCTTCCCTCTGGTGAGTGGGCCATCGAGGTCATGAATTGAAAATAATGGCGAAAGATCTCTTGGGGAGATGAGAAGAAATAGTTTTCACTCAGGAAGCTGTCAAATTCTGGCATGCCTTACTTGAAAAGGCACTGGAAGCTAAGTTCCAAAAATAATTTTAAAAGGGAGTTTGACAGGTACTTGAGAATAGAGAATTAACAGGGCTATGGACAAACTGCAGGGATGAAGGACTACATATGACAGCTCTTTTAAAGAACCAGTACAAACACGATGCGAAAAATAGCCTCCTTCTGTGCTGTAGGTTTCTATGTGTCTTTGATAACAATTAATCTCTGTCAATTAATCCACAACAGACTCAGTCATGATCGAAGGAAAAATCCACATTTAAATCTATTAAATTTAGGACTTCCCTGCATCCTTTGGTTTCTGGACTCCTACCTCTTTCCTGTTTGTATACTGGGTCTGTACTTGTTACTGGAACAGGCACAAGCCCAGTAATGGTGAATTGGGGAAGCCCCTAGAATCTTAGGCCAAGGGGATGGGAAGGATGGGGAGAACTGACACAAATGATCTCTGCCTCCGTTTCCAGTTCATGGTGCATGGGATCTGCCGTTCCTCTATCGGGAAAAGTCTGCCCTCTGCTGTTCACCCCTTTCTCTAGGGTAAGGTCTGTCCTCTGCTCCTTGACTCCTCAGGTGATTCAGCTGAAATTTGGAGTTGAGTATGCAGGAGATGATGAGTCCTACATTCTCTGATTGCAGTGTGCTAAATACCAGCATGGTGTGCTGCCAGGCTGCCCGTAGAGCAAGCTGAAACAAAAAATAATGAATTCCAGAGCTGGCAAGCAGCCAAACCCAGAGCTTGTGTAACATTACAAAACCTCTGGAGATCAAGATCATTATCTTGAAACTTCTGGCATAATTTAGACCTGATTGCCGTCCTCATGAGTTGCACAATGATGTATTTTCAATGCAGGCATCGGGCTATGTAAAATGTAAAGGCAAACATTGCACGCAATGAACAGCAGAATTGGGCATTCCCTGTGCCCAAGTTGAAAATCAAAAGTTTTATCTACCTGATATTTGATAGTAACAATGCTTATTGAGGAATTGAACTCTACAGATATGCATGCATTATTGCAATCCATCTGATTTCTTCCAACTGCTGTAATTCATGCAACAAAGGTGGTTTTATTGAGGCTAGGCAAACACTCCTTGCAAGGACACCTGACCAAGAATCAGGAAAGATTGGACAGTTTATTTATCAGAAAATGCAATACTTTTCAATCGCCCATTCCCCCAAATATCCAATTCTCGAAGCACCATACAAATGATACTAATTTAGAATGTAAGGAACATAAATTTTTATTTCTGTTGGACTGCTGTAAAGAATATATCTTTTTATTTCCCATTGGACTGTGGTGAAATTACAATGACTGCAGTAGAAAGACATGCCCACTGGAACAGGGTGAGAGATATACACAATGTAGCAGTCCTGAAACAGAGTGTGCCATGAAAGACAGGATAGTGCCAGAAAGGAGTCCTGGACCAAGGGAGCTGCCTGACAACAGCATTTTAATTGGCTTCTGACCAGGTGTCCAGGTTTTGTGTGAGTGCAGCAGAATAGCTCCTAACCTGAAAGGAACAAAACCTAAAACCTCTTTCTCCTGTGTGTGGATGATTCCAGAAATTCAAGAACAATGGCTAGTTAGCTTTTCTCCTCATATCTCTATAACCTGCTCTCTCTCTGAAAACTCCTGTCAAGAGGCAAAGGGGAAAACCACTATTAGAGACATTGGAAGGCAAGTGCTCAACCAGTAAACTAAATACTGAAAGTGCGGGAAGACCAGCTCATGTCATCAACAAGAACTGAAAGGAATTTGGAAGACATCGATCAAAATTAACCCATCCAATCTTGTACTCTGAATTGGTGCAATTGAACTGTTTTACCCCACCCTTAAAATCCATGTTTTGTGTGTCTTATGTGTTGTGTGTGTGTATGTGTGTGTGAATGTGCATACAGGGATTTAAGAAGGGGGTAGAGTTTAAGTTGTAGTGTTAGAAGTTAGCAGTTCATATTTTTTTCTTTTGCCACTAGTTAAAGACAATTTTTTCAATAAACAGTTATTTACTTATTAAGTTTACAAGTCTGGTGCTCATATTCTGTAAACTTAAGTTAAACAGTTAGGTAGAATTGGGGCAATTTAGTGATTTGATCAAACTTTTCACATTTGTTGCAACTCAGGGAACATTGGGACTTGATAATACAGCACACAAACCCCAGTGAGTTGTGACAAAGTTTGGGGGCTTGGGTCCAGCATATTTTAGAACAATAGACAATGACGATTTGGGTGTAGATTTAGTAAGTCATAAAAGCTAAAAGGAAACACCAGGTTTGTACTGTCAAGAATAAGATGGCACTGAAAACTGCTAAAGCTTTGCTGCAAGATGTCCTGCCGATTTTAGAAGGGATCCCAAAAGCCAAGTTAATCGAATTGGCAAGTAAATTAAGAGTATGATTGCCTGCCAAAGCTAGGAAAGCAGAGATAATTGAAGAGATAGCACAGCATTTAAAACTGGAAGGAATACCCGAGAGACTGAGTTCTTCAAGGGGTGGTTCATTGGAATGGGCTCAAATTCAGTTGAAAATAAAAAAAATGGAACTAGAGGCAGCAGAAAAGGAAAGAGAAAGGGTATTCCGAAGGGACCAGACAGAAAGGGCAGAGAAAGACAAAGAAAAGGAAAAAGAGAGAGCATTTCAAAGGGACCAGGCAGAAAAGCAGGAGAGATAAAGAAAACAAGAAAAGGAATTAGAAATGGTGAAGATAGGTAAGGAGGAAAGAGAAAAAGAGAGAGACAGAGAGAGTCTCAGCTTAGAATGCTGGCAGTTAAAAAAGAGACACTAGTAGGTGAGGCAGATCAGAGCCCAGTGGGGAGATGTTTAAATTTGTGCAAGCTCTTCCAAAATTTAAGGAAAGGGATGTTGAAGCATTCTTTATTACATTTGAGAAGATAGCTAAATGGATAAACTAGCCAAAGGAAAACTGGAAATTGCCCATGCAGAGCAAATTGACAGATAGAGTACAAAAAATTTATGCTTCACTGTCAGAGGAGGTTTCTAGGGATTATGATGTGATGAAAAAGGCCACTTTGAGTGCATATGAGTTGGTCCCTGAAGCATATAGATAAAAGTTTTGAAATTTAAGGAAACAACCTGGGCAAACCTACATTCAATTTGAAAGGATTAAGCAAAATAATTTTAACAGGTGGATACGAGCATTAGGAGTTGAACCTGCCTATGAAGTTCTCAGTGAGACCATTCTCTTGGAAGAATTTAAAAACTCCCTACCTTCTGTGATAAGAACTCACGTTGAAGACCAAAGAGTTGCAACTGCTAGACAGGCAGCAGTAATGGCTGACAATTATAAGCTGATCCATAAAACTAAACCTTTTTCCATCACCCCCATAAATTTGAAAAGGCTAGAAAGTGGGAGACTGAAAGGAAGGCAAGTATTATGTGTCTTATGTGTTTGTCTGTTTGTGTGTGTTGGTGTGTGTATTGGTGTGTGTATATAGGGATTTAAGGAGGGGGTAGAGTTTAAGTTGCAGTGTTAGAAGTTAGCATTCATATTTCTTTCTTTTGCCACTAGTTAAAGACAATTTGTTCAATAAACAGTTATTTACTTATTAAGTTTATAAACCTGGTGCTCGTATTCTTTTAACCTAAATTAAACAGTAGGTAGAATTGGGGCAATCTGGTAGTTTGACCAAACTTTTCACATTTGTGGTGGCTTAGGGAACAGAGGGGCTTGATATTACAGCGCACTATCCCCAGTGACTTGTTACAAGAATATAAGGCCCAGAAACAGGTCATTTGACCCAACTAGTTTATGCTGGTGCTAATGTTCCACAAAGTCTCCTCCCATTTCATCTACCTAATCTCAACCTTCTAACGTATCATTCTATAACCTTTACTGTCATGTACTCATGTAGTTTCCATTTGAAAGGATCTAAGCTATTTTCCTCAGCCTCTTCCACATTATAACCACTCCCTGAGTAAATAAATGTTTCCTTAATTCCCTATTGGATTTATTATTAGCTATCTTTTATTTATGACCTCTAATGTTGGATTCTCCCACAAGTGGAAACATTGGGTGGCATTTAATACCACCCTCCCATGATGAGTTTGGTGGCAGGGGCCAGGGAGGAAGGACACCCCCAGAAGCCTGCGAACAATCCTTTCAGGGTTTACTTTTTGGGATTCCTGCATAGCATTTCCCCTGCCTGTCGCTGGGATGAGGCCTTTATAGGGGAATTAATTGCCCCGTTAAGGGCCTGAATTGGCAGTTTTGGGAGGTGGGGAGGGGTTGTCATTCAGAAGTACTCAGTGTCTGATCGAAGGACCTGGCATTGGGTAGATGGGGACTTGCTGAGAGCCACCCCATTGCCTTTGCTGCTGACCCCCCTTCTCCGTGTCTCCTACCCCAGAATCCTCCTACCAACATCACCCTGGGCCACTCGATGATCCTCGGCCTCAGGTGAGTGCCATACCGGCAGCAGCCACTGCCTCCCCAGTGGCGCTCATGAGCAATGAAGAGCTGCTGGTCTCTGATTGGCTGGCAGCTCTCAGTGGGTGGGTCTTCTGTGTCCTGGGATCCTTAATCCCAGGAAGGCTCGTCCCTGTCCAGCTAAGTGCCTGATTGGCCTCCCTGAAAGACCCCACTTCATCTACATGAAATGCTGCCCATTGTCCCCAGATGAGGGTAATGTCAGCTGGGCAGATCAGCAAACTGACCATGGCACCGTGGTACAGGAGGCCATTCAAGTGGGAGAATCTGATCATAGTTAATTATGTAGGGTGAATTGGCTAGGTTAGATTGGGAAACTAGATAGTGGATAAGCAATGACAAAAATTGAAAGATTTAATTCATAATTCACAACGAATATACATTCCTTTAATGAATAAGCACCTCACGTGGAAAGTGGTTCAACCGTGGCTATCAAGAGAAGATAAAGGTGGATTAAAGGAAGAGGCTTATAATTTTATCAAAAAGAATATTGAGTCTGAGGATTGGGGAATTCTAGAATTGAACAAAGGATGACCAAGAAATTAATAAAGAAAGAGAAAAGAGAATATGAGTAAACTAGAAGGAGACCTAGAAACGGATTTTAAAAGCTTCTATAGGTATGTAAATAGGAAAGATTTATTGAAAATGAGCATGACTGATTAGAAGCAGATACAGGAAACATTACAATGGGGAATAAGCAAATAGTGGAGACATGGAACAAATATTTTGTATCTTCCTTCATGGTAGAAGGTGCAGAAAACATCTTAGAAATAGTAGAGAATGAAGGGTCTAGTGAGAATGTGGAACTTAAAGAAATTAGTATTAACATAGAAATTAATGTATTAAGTCCTTGAGAAATTAATAGAACTAAAAGTTGACAAATTGACTCGACCTGATAGACTACATTCTCGAGTTTTAAAAGAGTTAGCGATAGAGATGGTGAACACGCTGGTTTTGATTTTACAGAATTTTCTAGATGCTCAAACAGTCCTGTGGATTAACAAATGTAACCCCCGATTCCAAAAAGGAGAGAAAAAGAAAACAGGAAGCTATAGTCCACTTAACCTAACATCAGTGGTAGAGAAAATGCTAGAGTCTATTACAAAGAAAGTGGTATCAGGACACTTAGAGAATCATAATATGATTGGGCAGAGCCAACATGGAATTGAGAGGGAAATCATGTTTGACATATTTGTTAGAGTTCTTTGAAGTTGTAATTATCAGGTTAGATAAGAGAGAACCACTGGATGTAGTATATGTGGATTTTCAAAAAGCATTCCATAAGGTGCTATTGAAAAGGATGTTACACAAAATTCGGGCTCATGGGTTTGGGGGTACTATTTTAGCATGGATTGAGGATTGGTTAACAGACAAAAAACAGCAGGAATAAATGGGTCCTTTTCAGATTGTCAGGCTGTAACTAGTAGAGTACCGTAAGGATCAGTGCTTGGACTTCAAATATTTACAATCTATAGCTATACTTAGATGAGGGGATGCAAGTGTAATGTAACCAAGCTTGCTGACAATACAAAGTTAGATGGGAAAGTAAGCTGTGAAGAGGACACCAAGAGGCTGCAAAAGGATATGTTAACTAACTGGGCAAGAACATGGCAAATGGAATGTAATGTGGAGAATTGTGAAGTTATCCACTTTAGAAGAGAAAGTAGAAAAGCAGAACACCTTTTAGATTGTTGGAGACTGGAAAACTCAGTGGGATCCGGGTGAATTGTACACGACTCACAGAAAGTTAACATGCAGGTATAGCAAGCAATCGGGAAATCAAGTGGTATGTTCGTTTTTATTGCAAAGGGATTGGAGTTTAAGATTAATGTAGAATAAAATTCATCTATTCCAGCAACATGAAACAGCTTCATGCTGAATGGTTAGTCTAGCTTTCACTGCATCCCATCTTCTTTACACTTAAGTTCACAGAACAATAATTCTCCTAGCTCTGAAGAAGTCATATGGACTCGAAATGTTAACTCTGTTTCTCTCTCCACAGATGCTGCCAGACCTGCTGAGTTTTCCCAGCATTTTCTGTTTTTATTGTTAAAATAGTTCAAACTCTTTTTGGAGTCTTGTTTCCTAGGACTGAATTATGCGAGGAGATACCCCAACCCTCTGACTGACTACAAAGTCAGGTGGGAAGCCTGCCAAGAAAAACACTGACTGTCCTGCGTCTTGGCCATGAACAGGCTGGAGGTGAGAATTTTGCCCTTCTGGATCAGAAAGACCCACCTCAGAGATCTGCCGGCCAATTAGAGACCGTCAGCTCTCCAGCACTTCAGGAAAGTGGCATGCAGCACTGGATCAGAATTTGAGTAAGTGTTTGGGGGTCTCCCTGGGTGCTAAACTGGCAGGCTCTGGGAAGAGGGCAAATGGGTGGGGACTGGGGTTTGAGAGGCCATGGTGGGAGAGCAACCAGGTCAGGGATAAAACCAGGGGTGGGCACCATCAAATGGGCCCAGGATGCCCATTAAGGAGGGACCACTGCCCTGCCAACCACCAGCCTGCGCAGAGAAGCTGCTCAGCTGGGTGCTTGGCGTGGGTCTTGCTGGTTAATTCCTGGCAACAGTAGGGTGACGCCTACTGGGCATCAATTGGCCCAAAGGGGTGTGGGCGGCATAACTCCAGGCCTGACACTGGTATAATTTAAATGGGGGCAGGGCAGGCGGGTAGGCCAAGGGCAGGCTGACTGCTGGATTTAACGATCCCACCTGACTTCAAAACCATAGGCGGGGCTGTGTTAAATCCTGCTTCTAATCTCACTGTCACTTTTGCTTTGTTTCAAATTAAAATCTTGGTGATATTTTCCAAATAAATGGAACATAAAAACTGGCACAATGAAAAATTGGCTGTTGATTTGCTCCGAGTTGATTTTGCGCTGCTGGAATAGATTAGTGTCAACCCCAAGAAGTCTTACTTCAAATGTACAAGGCCTTAGCAAGACCACAACTGGAGTATTTTGTACCGTTTGGCCTCTTTATCTAAGGTATATTTGATGTTTGTTCGATGGCTTTGCCATTGAATCCGAAGGACGTGCTGGAGGCGTTGCTGATGGAATCTCTCTTATGTGTCATTGGTACATAGTCCAGCGCTGGGATTTTCCATGCCTGCTGGCGTCGGGCATGATTGTGGTGTGAGCAGACAGTATGACAAGAAGACCAAAAATCAGCTTCATGAAGTCATGAAACCGGTTTGCGATCATCCACTCCGCCAGCGGGCTGCGTTCCCTGGCATCAGATGTCAGGAACCTCATTGTAATACATCAACATACTATTATGAGGCCAGGCTGCCAGACTCATACCCCCCCACTGGATCATTCACCCACACTGACGGGAAAACATGCCATTGTGTTTCACAACAACATATAGAAGGCGTGCACCTGGCGGGCTGCACTTCGCTCAGGACTTGGAGGTTTGTTTGCCAACCTTGCTTTGGTCAGCACTCACAGTCATCAGTGCCAGGCTTCACAGACAGCTCCACGTCACTTTTATAGAGGCTCACAGCAGGTCTCTACCTACCAGATCAGCCATGTGTGGGTGGCTTTTCAACAGCTGCAGAGCAAAGTCTTACTTGGGGAAGGGGGAGAAGTGGCCTCAGGCACGGGAAGAGGCTGCAGGGTGAGGAGTGTACGGGGGAAGGAGAATATTCCAGGGTGTGTGTGGGGACACATGTTGATCTGTGCAAGTGGCCTCAAGATGGTGAGGGCTGAGGAGGCAGTCTCCAGAGGAGATGAGGCTAGATGCTCATTGAGGGTATGTGTGTGAGAATGGGTGCTGATGTCCCTTGAGCTGGCAGTGACTGAGATGCCTGTAAATGTGCGATGGGCTTGAGTGTGTGAGTTTAAAGTGATGAGATGGTTGCCATACCCTGGCTGCATGGATGAGGTCATTCATCCTCTATCTGCATTGGATGGCCAACCTCTTCTGTGCAACGTTGGCACTGATCGCCACTGCCATCACCTACCAAGCTGGAGTTGTAACGTAGCTGCTCCTCCTGCAGCCAGAGTGGGGATAGAGGACATCACAGCGGACCTCCCCAGCGTCCAAAAGGTATTCGAGGTCTACAGTCTTCTTGCCTTTTGGGGCCATGTCTTTTTTGCTGCAGTCTTGGGCTGGAAGCACTGAGCATGGCTGTCCTTTAAATGCGGTGCCTGGAGCAGTGAAGTGACGCCGTGGCAGGCGAATTGGACCCCGCCCATCGTCAAAATGGCATGTATCCTGGGAATGCATAATTAACGTGGCGGGTTTGGGATGATGCGGTGTAAACAGCGCCATTGTGGTCGGCGGGTAAAATGTAGTTTTAGCCGTCCACTACTGCACTTAGTGCAAATTTGGGACGATTCCGCCCCTGGTCTCACTGCAGTACAGGGGTGTGGTGATGACAACTGCTCTGTACACTAGGACTTCTGTTGACTTGCAGAGATCTTTGTTGTCAAACACTCATTGCCGTAGTTTGTAGAAGGCTAAGCTGCCGCAGCTGATCTGATGTTGGATCTCCTCATCAGTGGTGGCCTTTTGAGAGAGGTGGCTGCCAAATTATGGGAAGTGCTCAACATATCCTAGAGTCTCTCCTTCAACATATATAGGTGGAATATTTGGCTGACCAGGTGTGGGTTGATATATGAATTTTGATTTGGTAACATTCAAGTACATGCCGAGTTTCTTGTATATAGAATTGAAGAGATCGAGAGTGGCTTGTAAAACTGGTGCAGGGTGGGCAATGACACTGCAGTCATCTGCAAACTGTGGATCGTGTATGCCTATGGCAGTCAGTTTAGCTTTGCATGGAAGTTAAAGCGTTTTCACAGCGGGCAGCTGTCTGAGCTGGGACTTCCCCATCCAGAAGGGCAGAAGTCTTGCTTCCAGCCTATTAATGGCCAAGCTGCAGGATAGCTGGTGTTTCCCTCAACAGGCTTTCCACCTGTGTTTTTAGCCAGGGAGGGTGGGGAATTCAGGTTGTGTTTAATACTAACACCAGAGGACATTTAATTTTTGATCAGGTGGATAGCCACTGTCATTTAGTTTGCAAAGGGGGCTAACACACAGTCTTACTCGCTACTTATCTGGATTTTGAAGGACCTCCCAATCAAGACAATTGCATCTTTCTTGGCCATGAATAGGCTGGAGGTGAGAATTCTGCCCTTCTGGATCAGGAAACTCTTTCGAGTTATCAACAGTCACAGATTGCAACTCTTTTGAGTACAATCACAGTTCTTGGTTTCCGGGAGTGGGACATGAACCCACAACCCTCTGATTTAAAGGCGAGGGTGCTAAGAACTGAGCCACAGCTGACACCTCCAAAATGCAACGTTCAACTCTTTTGAGTACAATCACAGTTCTTGGTTTCCGGGAGTGGGACATGAACCCACAACCCTCTGATTCAAAGGCAAGGGTGCTATGAACTGAGCCACAGAAAGACCCACCTCAGAGAGCTGCCAGCTAATCAGAGGTCGTCAGCTCTCCAACACTTCAGGACAGTGGTGTGCAGCATTGGATCAGAACTTGAGTAAGTGTTTGGGGGTCTCTCTGTGTGCTAAACTAGCAGGCCCTGGGAAGAGGGCAAAGGGGTGGAGGCTGCGATTTGAGAGGCCATGGTGGGAGGGCAACCAGGTTGGGGATATAACCAGGGATGGGGGCCTTCCAGTATGTCCAGAGGGAAGTCAGCTCCACAAACATTCAGACAAAACCTCTGCAAATTCAACTACGATGGACTGGACACTGTATCCAGATGGTTGAAAGCATCCTGTCCCAAGTGTCCAAAGATCTCAGGGTCAAGATTGACCTATTCAGTCACATGAAGACGCACGGCAGAAACTCATGACCCTGATTAGACATCATCCTTGAATCAAAGGACAGCCAATGTACGTAAGGTATCAATACTTGCCTTAGAGAGAATGCAGCAAATGTTCCTGGGATGAGGAGATAGTCCTACAAGGAGAGATTGAGTAGATTAGCCCTATAAACACTAGAGTTTAGGAGAAAACGAGTTGATCTTATTGAAATATTAAATTCTTCAGGGGCTTCACAGGATAGATGCTGAGAGGAAGTTTGCCCTGGCTGTGGAGTCTAGACAGGGGGTTCTGAGTCTCAGATTAAGGGTTCAGCCACTTAGCACTGAGATGAGGAAAGATTTCTTCACTTTAAAAGCAGTGAATCTTTGGAATTTTCTACTTCAGCGAGCTGTGCATGCTCAATGGTTGAGCATATTTAACACACATCTTTCTCTATTCAACTCCATATTCATACCTACCCCTGATAACCTTTCACCCCCTTGCTCATCAAGAATCTATCTAGCTCAGCCTTAAAAATATTCGAAGACTACTTCCATTGCCTTTTAAGGAAGAGAGTTCCAAAGACTCACGACCCTCTGAGAGAAAAAAATTCTTCTCATCTCTGTCTTAAATGAGTGATCCCTAATTTTTAAACAGTGACTCCTAGTTATAGATTCTCCCACAAGAGGAAACATCCTCTCCACATCCACCCTGTCAAGCCCCTCAGGATCATATATGTTTCAATCAAGTCGTCTCTTCCTCTTCTAAGCCCCAGTGGATACTGTCCAACCTTTCCTCATAAGACAACCCGCCCATTCCAGGTATTAGTCTAATATTAGCCTTGATGCGTTAAAGTAGTTACAGGAAAAGAAAGAAGGAACTGATATTTATATAGTGCCTTGCACAATTTCAGGACATCCCAAAGTGCTCTGCAGTCAATTAAGTACTTCCTGAAATGTAGGGTGGAACCTTGTGCTTCCCCTGAGTGGATAATTCAAGTCGTGCAGGAGAACTTAGTTGTGCGGGAGACCAAAAATCAGCGTCTCAATGGCGCTGTAACTGAGGTATTAGGCTCTCAGAGGTTTGAAGGCAGGCTCAGCACCCTGGCAAGTGTCAGAAAGTCCTTTTACATGCTTCTGCGTGCATCATTAAAAGGCAATCTCACCGGTATTAATTGCACCTTTCCAATTAAATTATTGGCAAGTGAGAAATACATGCCTTCGGATTTACAACTGCATACAAGTGGTGTGTAGCAGGCTAGGGAATGGACTTAGACCATAAGACATAGGAGCAGAAATTAGGCCATTCAGCCCATCGAGTCTGCTCCGCCATTCAATCATGGCTGATAAGTTTCTCAACCCCATTCTGCCTTCTCCCCATAACCTTTGATCCCCTTATCAATCAAGAACCTATCTATCTCCATCTTAAATACACTCAATGACCTGGCCTCCACAGCCTTCTGTGGCAATGAATTCCATAGGTTCACCACTCTCTGGCTAACGAAGTTTCTCAAGACTTGCTGGAGTTGGAGTGAGTAGCTGCTGGTTCTTCCACTTTGGGGAGTGTTGTTACATGACAGGTGATGACTGAGGTCAGGGGGATGCTGCAGTCAAAAGATAACGAGGCAGGGAGGGAGAAAGGGAGGGAGGGAGGAAGGCTGCAGTCTAAGGGGTATGGGGCAGAGCTGTCCAAGGTAGAGAGGAAGGGATGGAGACTGCAGTCTAAGGGGCGTGGGGCAGAACTGTCCAAGACAGGGAGGGATGCTGTCCGAGGCAGGGAGAGAGGGAGGGAGGGAGGGAAGGTGATGGTCTAGGGACGTGTGAAGGATGAAAGGGTCTAGCGTCAAAGGTGTGATCACGCTTTTGTGACGGGTATGTGTCTGGGCAGGGCTGGTCTACGATTGATGGTCCTAAAGGGATTGCCAACAGTGGGTCCTGGGGGTTGAACTTCTTTTATTCATTCACGGGATGTGGGTTTTGCTGGCTGGGCCAGCATTTATTGCCCCTCCCTAATTGACCTTGAGAAGGAGGTGGTGAGCTGCCTTCTTGAACCGCTACAGTCCCTGTGGTGAAGGTACACCCACAGTGCTGTTAGGGAGGGAGTTCCAGGACTAAGGATGCTGGATAGAGGAAGGAACAGTCACAGTCAGAGAGGGAGGGGAATGTGGTATGATGGCAGGTCCAATGCCATGGTCAAGTGCAATCCTTCGAAGTAGGAGGATGGTCACTTTGGGTGGGTGGAGTTAATGGTGAGCACAATTGGCTGACTAAAGGGACACTGTAATAATCATGAGTTAAAGGGATTAGAACTATGGTCAGGTATGTTCCCATCCCTATGGTCAATTTCCAAACATAGTAGCCTTACTGCCTGACCCATGGGTCTCATTTAACCAAAATCCCAGCAAGGTCAGGAGAAGGAGGAGAGGACGAACTGAAGGACAACTCCTACTGACTGAGGAAGGGGGGAAGGGAGGGAAGGAGGTAGGTAGCAGTCCTACGATCACTCGTGGGAGACAGGGGAGCATTGCTGTCAGAAGATCGTAGATCCAGAATGATTGTGGAGAGCAAGGATCATATGAGGAAGGTTATTTCCAAGGTCCTGAGACCCGAGGGTAACTTTGGGAAGTTGAATGATGATGTTACATGCCAGTGTGACGTCAAGCATTGGCACGTAACCGAATATACTGCAGGCGATGCAGATGTTGGAGAGGCAATGTCGGAGGTGGCTGAGGGTGTCGCAGGACGGTGTCACTCACACATGCCAGCTCCTCCAGGGAGACCTGTGTCCTTGAGGACTGGGAGGAAACCTAACGCTGGTAGCATCACTGCGGCATTGAAATTCTGCACCAGTGGGTCTTTCCAGGGCTCTACAGGGGAACATGTGTGTAATATCACAGCCAGCCACTCACAAATGCATGAAAGAAGTCACCAATGTCCTGTTCAGAAGAGAAAATGAATTTATTAGATTTGTAACGGACACTGAGAGCCAGGCAGCCAGAGCTGTGGGATTTGGTGCCATTGCTGGATTTCCACATGTCCAAGGGACAATTGGCTGCACACACGTGGCGCTGAGAGTTCCCTCGGAACAGCCAGCAGCCTTCGTAAACTGAAAGGGTTGTCACTCTCTCAATGTGCAGCTGGTTTGTGATTACCGGAAACAAATCCTTCAGGCATGCATGCTATTCAGGGAGCCCTCATGATTTGTACATCCTCACTAACTCACAGCTGCCAAAAGTGTTTGCTTCCCCTCATCAATTGCATTGATGGCTCTTGGGTGACAGGGGATATCCTCCAAAGACCTGACGCTAGTGCAGAACCAGCAAAATGCAGCGGAGGAGAGGCACAATGCCACCCATACCTCAACAAAGGCAACAATAGGGCAAACTATTGGATTGCTAAAGATGAGGTTCTGCTGCTTGGACTGCTCAGGTGGAGCGCTGCAATGTGTGCCAGAACAAGTTTCCAGGATTACTGTGGTCTGCTGTGCTTTGCACAACCTCACTTGGCAAAGGGGGGAGGAATTTTCAGAAGGGGAGCTGGAGGATCCAGATGTCTCTTCTGACGAGGAGGAAGGGGATGCGGCCGATGAGGGAGTGGATTGTGCGGATGCAGTGGAAGATGGCAGAGTGATGTTGCGATGCAGCAGGCAGGTCCGTGACAATCTTATTGCCACCAGATTTCAGTCTGAATGAGGCAATGCAACATCTCTATGCCACTCTGGGTTATCAACCTCTGATGGCTGGGAGCCTAGGGTTCTCTCGAGGGCTCGGACATCCTTGTTTCATTGTATTGTACTTTTGGTGGATGCATTAAAATTGATGTTTTCACCTGAACACTGTTGGTATTGCAATTCTCTGTATGTGCCAGCCTGAAATAAAACACATCCGACTGGCGCTTGATATACTGCTCAGACAAAACCACAGCATCAGTGCCAGCAGTATCAGAACACCAAGATATAACAGTGCACATTCCTGCCATCTCTGGCACCTGGAAGGGAAAATGCTGCAGGCCCTTGGCACATGCAGGCCCATATGCATGATATATTGGAGCCACATGCACTTGTAATTTGGCAGGGAGTCACACATGTCTCACTGACACGTTCTCCAAATGGGGACAATGAATTACAAAGAACTCTGTCATGTGGACACAGCAAGGCATGCAATAACTTGGCAGCAGACACTGCTCAGACAGATTGACGATTTGACACAATAAATGTTATATCCACAGGCCCACATCATCTAAGACTGATCAGGAATAAAGTGCAAACCCTCAGATGCATGTAACCATTAAACAACCAGCAACATAAAGAAAATACAACATACGTGAATAAAGTGAAATTAAACATATATTTACAAGTGTATTTCATATATACTGTGATCAGACACCTGTGTCACCTTTGTGCCATTATAATTGCTTAATCTTTTTTTTTTCTATTGCTATGTCTAGGTACAGCTCTGACATTGAAAGCTGAGGTGGAGGCAGCCTGCTGACTGCTATGCCCTGTTGACTCTAATGATGTTGGTGGGTGTCCTCTCCTGGCCTGAGGCCTAAAGGGCTCTGGCCTGCTGAGGGTCTTTTGGACAGGTGCAGGTGTACGCTCCTCGACCTGACCTGGTGGAGATGATGGGGTAACTAACAGAGGGGAGGTGGGCGGCAAGGCTCTCTTCGAGTGTCCTGGGATGAAGCCTCCCCACAACTTTCTGGTGCTCCTCCTCCCTGTGGGTGCACAATGGCACCTCTCTGACTCCTTGAGGAGAAAGAGCGCCTGGAGGGAGGTCAAGCTGCCCCAGCCCCCCTTGCCTCTCGCCTACCCATGACTATACTGCATGCATGGCTAGAGTGCTGGAATGCAGCTGCAAGCGCATATCTGGCTGCCACTGCATGTTCTGTTTGCTGGCTCTCCAAGGTGGTTGCCACCCTTTCCACGGAGGCAACCAAGTGCTCGCATGCCGGAGCCACAACAGCATATAGAACTTGGACAGGCTCCTCCATCTTTCATTCATGCCTGCACATGCCAGATGTTCTCCTGCCTGTCTCTTATCATCTACATGGGGCTCAGTATAGGCCTGGTCTCCAGCAGTCCTCCGAGTGTCAGAGACCTCAGCTATCACAGCCTCGATCAGCTGTAAATGTCTGGACAAGTATACTGAGCATAAACAACAGCATTTTCATTCATATATTACCTTTAACATAAGAAAATGTCGCACGGTGCTTTAAAGGAGCTGGTAAATGATTGTCACTCAGTTAAAAAAAAAACTGTTTATATAACAAACCTTCAGTTTATTTTAATTATTACTCATTATTACAATATAGGCATTGTTTGCAAGCCAAACCCTATTGTTCTGACATCTTTCGTGCTTTCCAATGCCACTTTAGTTGGCAGTTAAGAGTCAATGACATTGGTGTGGGACTGACCAGATAAGGACTGCTGGTTTCTTTTCTAAAGGGCATTAGCAAACCAGTTCTGTTTTTTTACAACAATTACTAATCTCGAAATGTCAGAAGCAACAAAGGTACAGCTCCAGCACTAACCCCCAACATAAAACACGGATTCTTTAGTTCAGACATAACCATCTGTTTCCATGGAATCCTCTGACTAACCCCATGACTCTGCTGGCTTCAGACCATCTACAATTCAGACAAGTTATAGCTCCAATTCCTTTGAAGATGGACTAGAACAAAGGATATGAAAAACGGCATTTCTAATAACCATATTTAGATGACCAGACACTCAGGTTCTAGTAATTAAATGGAATGATATCTGCTTCAAGCTACTTTGATCAAACTCAGGTTAACAGTTATCTGGTCAACTATCGGGCAATTGCTGGACACAATGACATGAGGAGCTTTGAGCTCCTTAGAACATCAGCAAATCAAACTATCTTTTCTGCAGCAGGAACAAGCTGTAGACACACACAATTATGCCTTCAACATATGTTATACTCTATGCAATTTGCAGAAATAACTGGCAGCAATCAAATTTTACCGTGTGCGTGCTATGATCAGTAATAAAGGATCTAATATGCCAGAGATAGACATGCTTCTTTCCTGTCACAATTTGCTCATTTCTCTATTATTTGCACTCCCTCCCTCCCAATTTGGTGTCATATGCAAACAAAAGCTAAATTCTTTCTGTCCCTAAGTCCAAATCATTCATTCTTGGAATGCAGGTGAAGCTGATAAAGTCAGATTCATACTGTCCGCTCCTTGTTGTCCTGAGAAGGTGCTGGTGGGCCTTCTCTTTGAAATGATGTGGTCCTCCTGCTGATAGTTCTTCTGTGATTCTGTGATAGTGTTAGGAAATTCCTGGATTTGAACCTTGAAGGAGTGGTAGTATGATGCTTCAAGACTGGATGGTTTACGGCTTGGAAGAGAACTTGGAGGTGGGTGATGTTTCCCATGATTTTGCTGCTCATGTTCTCCTGGTAGTATACAGATTGTGGGACCGGGTGAAATAAGCTTGGCTGCAGAGATTTCTTTAGATAGCATGAGCTGAATTTTGCCAGGGAGGATGAAGTGCTGCAGGCAGGGCCGAAAGCAGGAGCTGATCCCATCCTGGTGGGCCACAAGACCCTGAGGAAACATTTTACCAATCGCAGACAATTAAAAGATTGTTGGGGGCTGCAGTCCAATAGAGGATAGTGGCCTGCCTCCAACGCAAGGCAGTGACCACTGCAGAGGTTGCATTAATACTGAAACACCCTCAAAAAATAAGTTTTTCTTAGAAAGCTGGGATCAGGCATGCAAGTCAGGATTCAAGCCCCTGCAGTTGGGGGTAGTGGTATTCTAGTGGCAGAGACTTAGGCACAGGATAGATATTGCTGGAGAGCCTTGGTGTGAAGAAGAGCTGCAGACATGGCCAGGTGAGAGGCATTCCTTCTGTCAGAGGATGCTTTCACTGTGATAGGTGATTGCCAGCTCTTTGGAAGGCACTTCACTGGAACAGCACTTCACCCATCTTTAGCTACACTTCCCTGCTGCCAGCCTTCATACCAGCGTGGGAGCAACTCATGCAAGTAGACTGTATCTCTCTGCTGAGGGTCTAGGGCAGGGGTCTTATCAGTGCTATGTGCTCCAGCTAAGCAAGAACACCTGCAGCTCTTCTTCTCACCAATGCTCTCCAGCAATGTCCATCCTGTGCCTAAGTCTCCGCCACTAGAATACCACTCCCCCCAGCTGTGGGGGCTTGAATCCTGACTTGCGTGCCTGACCCCGGCTTTCTCAGAAAAACTTCTAAGTTTTTGAGCGTTAGCTCCCTTCCCCTCACCCACATGTCCCTCCATAAGGCAGAGGGGATGGCCATTGAGATGTAGCTGGAAGGAAGTGACATCCCCCTCTACAGTCAGAGGACCAGTTATCCTGACATGGGGCAGGACCAAAGGTTCAGGTGATTCAAGCTGTACCAGGAGGTCACAGCTGACATTGGCATCCTCATTGTGCTAGACCATCTTCCCAGTGGACCAGGGTGGGTATGTGTCACCAATTCTGTTATAATAGTTGTGGGTTTTGGATGGGGCTGTTCATGATTTACAGATACTTCTGGAGGCAAGACTGTTGGTAGACTCTACCTTTTATTGAATATTATACTAACTATGTACAATTAACTATACACAATACAGACTTAGCATGAGATTCTACGTACAACTATCTCTCTCCATGCTCTGTTGTTATATGATCTTACATCACTGATGTTGCAGACTATATATTTAACATTAACCTTCTATACTACATCTGCCCCCAAGTCTCTGACTCCAATACTTATATTATTTGCAATATGCTACATCTCCCCCAAAGTCTTTGCCTTCATCTCTGGTTCACAGAGATAAGCATTTTGGTGATTTCACCCAATCTACCTAACCTTGTTTTCATCTCTCTGGGAGATTGTATAGGGTTCAAATTCGCCATGTTCTCTCTCAAACTCTGTAGAGTAGTAAGTGAATCATCAGAGACTTCTCTGTTCAGGTTGTCTTCCTGATCATATGGGTAGTTAGTCCATTCCATTGATGGTCTTCCTCCTGTAGAGACAAGTGCGCTTCTATTTCTTCTCACTATTCCATTCTCAGTTTTTACAAGATAAGACCTCAGACTTTGCATCTTTTCCAGTACTTATCCTTCTCGGTTCTGGTCTCTAATGCAGACTGATGCACCTGGTTGGAGTTCTGGTAAATCATGTAGTTTCTGGTCTGATTTGCATGATATTCACCCTCCTTCTCCCTTAATTTCTCTGTATCAGTTGATTTTAGACATGGTATGAGTGTATGTGGAAGAACAGAAAGTTAAGTCCATAGTCTTCTTCCCATCAGAAGTTCTAATGGAGCCAAACCATTTTGAAGTGGTGTGGAATGCTAGCTCAACAGTGCCAAGTTGATATCATCATTCTTTTTCAACAAAGCGTTGACCATTCTTACTCCTCTTTCAGTCTTTCCATTTGCTTGTGGGTCCTGGGTGAACTAGTTGTGTGGGCAAATCCATAGTCTTCTGTAAATTTCTTGAACTCTTCATTCTCAAACTGTGGATCATCGTCTGGTATGACAAGATCTGGAATGCCATGTGTGGCAAAAAATTGTTTTAGTGAATTATTTACTGCTTCTGGGGTTGTACCACAAAGACAATTAACCCCAATCCATCTGGAGTAATAGTCAACAACTATGAGGAACGTCTTCCTCTTGAGCTCAGAAAGGTTCATTCCGAGATGTTTCCAGGGTCCGGATGAGAATGAGGACACCATCAATGGTTCCTTTTTCTCTTGGTGATGGATTGCACAGGTGATGCAGCTCAAAATCACTTCCTTTAGTGATTTTGAGATCACTGGCCGCCAGACTTAATTCTGCACTCTAATGTGAAACTTTGTAATGCCTAGGTGTCCCTTGTGTATTCTTTTAAGGATCTTAAGTCTGAGGACTCCGGGTATGATTAACCTCACATTATAAATTAGCAAGTCATGCAAGACACTGAGATGTCTGCATTGCTCAAAGTATTGTTTCATAATTAGATTATTTGGAACATATTATGACCATCTATTTTTGTAGTATTCTTAATTATAGCACATGTTTTGTCTGCTTTTTGTGTTTGTTGGATTTCATTCAGCCTCTGTATGGTTGCTGGTAGGAATTTTGTAATCAATGAGGTATGTGACTTTACATCTTCAATGAGATTTATGTCCTCCTGTTCAGGCTTCTCAACAGGAATGCGTGACAATGCATCTGCTATTATTTGTCATTTGCCTTGGTCATGTTTGTCTGGTTCCTTCACTTGCTTTCCTGGGAAATCTTCTGTCTGGTTTTCTCCAGGTTTTCCAATTCATTAACTTTATAGATGAGTCTGTGCAAGCTTTTTGGCTTAACAGTGAACATTCTTGGTTGTGGATCACATACGAAGTTCCTATAACTTCTCCTCCTTTCTACTGGAGTTTAGCAGTCAACTGTACCTTGACCTTCAGTTGAATGCCTCCTGGACCATGGAAACGTATGGTCGTTGACTGAAGGAAGTCTGGTTTTCACCAATGTTCAGTGTTCAAAAGAAATGAAACCCCTGCTACAGTGTCCAATTTGAAGTTTGTTTTGTGTCTGTTGACCATTACAGAGCATTACAGAGGCATGGCTGCAGGATGACATAGATTGGGACCTGAATATTGAAGGGTATTTGATATTTAGGAAGGACAGGAAGCTAGGAAAAGGTGGACAGGTGGCTCTATTAATTAAAGATGATATTAGCACAATAGAGAAGGATGATCTAAGTTCAGGAAACCAGGATGTAGAAGTGGTTTGGATAGAGATGAGGAATGAGAAAGGCAAGAAGTGACTTGTGGGAGTGGTGTACAGGCCCCCTAACAGTAACTACACGGTAGGACGGGGTATCAAAGAAGAAATAATGGGAGCTTGTCAGAAGGGTACAGCAATTATCATGGGGGATTATAAACTGGAAAAATCAGATGGGCAAAGGTAACCTAGATGAAGAATTGTATAGAAGGTTTTCGGGATAGCTTCTTAGAACAGCATATTCTGGCACCAGCCAGAGAGCAGGTTATACTAGATCTGGCATTGACCAATGAGATAAGATTAATTGATGACTTCATAGTGAACACACCCCTAGGTAGCAGTGATCATAATATCATTGAATTTTACATTCAGTTTGAGGGAGAGAAGAATGGGTCAAAGACTAATGTTTTAAACTTAAATAAGGGCAAATATGAGGGCATGAAAGCAGAGCTAGCGAAAGTGAATTGGCAAATAAGGTTAAGAGATAGGCTAATAGGAATGCAGTGGCGGACATTTAAGGGGATATCTCAGAATACACAGAATAGATACATTGCAATGAGAAAGAAAAAATCCAAGGGGAGGACCCAACATCCAAGTTAAGTAAAAAAGTGAAAGGTAGCATCAAACTTGAATAAAAAGCATATAATTGCACAAAGATGGGTGGTAGGTCAGAAGATTGGACATCAAAGAATGACTAAGATATTAATAAGGAGGGAAAATTAGAGTATGAGAGAAAGCTAGCTAGGAATATAAAGACAGATAGTAAGAGTTTCTACAGATATTTAAAAAAGAAAAGTTAACAAAGTGAGCATTAGTCCTATAAAACTGAGTCTGTGGAATTAATAATGGAAAATAATTGAATTGAACCAGTGTGTAAAAAGTAAAAAGAACTAGTATGTAAAAAGAAAAAGATTAGTGAAGAAAAATATAGGTCCCCCACAGTCCAAAACGGAAGAATTTATAATAGAGAACAAGGAAATGGCAGAGCAATTAAACAACTACTTTAGTTCTGTCTTCACAGAGTATTATTATCCTAGCTGATGCTACTACTTGACTATAGGTCCCAGGGTGGAACCCGGCTTGATAGATCCTTTTATTTTTTTGTTTAGAAACATGGAGGGTGGCTACTGAACAGAGTCACAGGAGTCAGCTGTTGAATTTTTAATAAAAGAATGAAACATTCATTAAACAAGAAAAGATGAACTCTAATACAATACTCCTTCACCCACAACTATACCTTTACAGATATATACAGATTTGTAAGGATAACACAAGTTACAAAAGCTATCTTACACTCTCATGTTCCCAATAAGGACACAATCCATGTAAACCAATAGGCGACCTGTGGTCAGGCACACCACACTCTGAAACCAATTGATAGATGCCACTCCAAACAGATGCTACAGATCTCTCATCAACTCCGCCAATATGCTTATCACACCGTGAGTCAATCGGTCTCACCGAACTCTGTCTTTCACATGAGGGTTTCCAATCTCCACTCTCAGAGGACCTGCTTTGGAATCTTCTCCCCAAAAACACTTTCTCTCAGACACCTTCCACAAGGTTCCACCTCCAGGGTTTCGAAGTCTCCTTCTGATGTTCCTCCACCTGGGTCATAACATGCATTCAAACTTTCTTCCATGCACTCTTTCTCAGACCCACAGCCATGCCAACAGAACACCACTGCTTCACAGGCCTGTAGTAAGGAGTAAGCAACCTTTGGCTGTCTCCTTGGACCTTCTGGCTTCTCGCAAGCCCATTTTGCTTTAAGTCTGCATTCTGCAGCTCTCTCCCTTTAAGCTAAGAGCTTTCCTCTGCTCCACACTCTTAACTTCACATAACAGGACCTTTTCCAGATTCCTGTTCTTCCTTTGACTAGAAAGTCTTCTTGGGACTTTCTTTTTTTTCCTTTAGGAACTGCTCCCCTGGTTCCTGGGACCTTCTGTTCTTATGGGAAATCTGCTCTCTGTGTAGTTCCCTCTGCTGTGTCCAGCCTCTACTGGCTTCGGCTGAATTAAAAAACTGTTGTCTTGCTTTTCCCTGTCTCTGTGTGGGCCTCCTGTTGCTAGGCAACAGCACAGTGTTTTCTACCTTCTGTTTGTTTTAACTCCCCGCCAACAGTTGTAAAACCTCATTAAAATGCAGGCATCTTTTAAAGTGAAACTAAAACTCAAGTTCCCCTTTTCTTAACACACCAATACAGAAATATAAATTAAATTTAAACTTAAAGCTAAAACTCACCCCTAACACCCACAAATACAAATATAACTTACTTAAACCATCTCTAGTTCCTAACAGGATGAAGGCACAAATAACTTCCCAGAAATGCTTGGGCCCTAGTTATTCATAATATATATCAATGATTTGGATGAGGAACCAACTGTTAAATTTCCAAGCTTTCTGACGAAATGAAACTTAGTGGGAATGTGAGTGCTGAGGAGGATGTTAAGAAGCTTCAAGGCAATTTAGACAAGTTGAGTGAGTGGGCAAATACATGGCAGATGCAGTTCAACATGGATAAGTGTGACGTTATCCACTTTGGTAGGAAAAACACAATGGCAAGAGTATTATTTAAATGGTGATAGATTGGGAAATATTGATGTACAAAGGGACCTAGGTGTCCTTGTACACCAATCACTGAAAGCAAGCAGCTAGCAGTTAAGAAGGCAATTGGTATGTTGGCCTTCATTGTGAGAGGACTTGAGTACAGGAGCAAGGATGCCTTCCTGCAGCTGTACAGGGTCTTCGTGAGGCCACACCTGGAGTATTGCGTGCAGTTTTGGTCGCCTTACTTAGGATATACTTGCCACATAGGGAGCGCAGTGAAAGTTCACCAGACTGATTTCTGGTATGGCAGGATTGTCATATGAGGAGAGATTGGGTCGACTAGGCCTTTATTCACTGGTGTTTAGAAGAATGAGAGGGGATCTCATTGAAATGTATAAAATTCTGACAGGGCTGGACAGACTGGATGCAGGGATGATGTTTCCTCTGGCTGGGGTCACAGTTTCAGGAAATGGGATAGACCATTTAGGACTAAGATGAGGAGAAGCTTCTTCACTCAAAGGATAGTGAACCTATGGAATTCTCTACCACAGAAGGCTGTGGAGGCCAAGTCACTAAATATATTTAAGAAGGAAATAGATAGATTCTTAGACACTAAAGGTGTCAAGGGGTATGGGAAGAGAGTGGGAGTATGGCTTTGATATAGAGGCCACAATCTTATTGAATGGTAGAGCAGGCTTAAAGGGCCGAATGACCTACTTCTCCTTTCTTCTATGTTTCTATATATTTTGCGTCAGTCTTCATATTTGAGGATACAAGTAACATTGCAGATATAGCTGTAAAGCAGGAATTAGAAGGGATGGAGGAACTCAAGAAAATTACAATCTTTAGGGAAGTGGCACTTAGTAAGTCGTTAGAACTGCAACTTGACAAGTCGTTGGATCCTGCTGGATTTCATCCTAGGGTCTAAAAAGAAGTGGGTAGTAATATAGTTGATGCATTCGTTTTAATTTTCCAAAATTCTCTAGATTCGTGGAAGGTTCCATTAGATTGGGAGATAGTGAATGTAAATCCTTTATTCAAAAAGGGAGGGAGTCAGAAAGCAGGAAACTATAAGCCAGTTAGTCTAACATCTGTCATAGGGATGTTAGAAGCTATTATTAAAGATGCTATGGCAGGACACTTAGATACATTCAGGCAATCAGACAGAGTCAACATGGTTTTGTGAAAGGGAAATCACATTCAACCAATTTATTGGAATTCTTTGAAGAATGTGCTGTGGATAATGGGGAACCAGTGGATTTTCAGAAGGTACTTGATAAGATGCCACATCAAAGGTTATTGCGGAAAATAAAACTCATGCTGTCCGGGGTAACCGTTATGGACAGAAGTTTGGCCCGCTAACAGGGAACAGAGAGTAGACATAAATAGGTAATTTTCTGGTTGGCAAGATGTAATGAGTGGTGTGCCACAGGGGTCAGTGCTGGGGCCTCAACTCTTTACAATTTATATGGATTATTTGGATGAAGGAACCGAAGGTATGGTTCCTAAATTTGCTGATGAAACAAAGAAAGTAAGTTATGAAGAGGACATGAGGAGGCTACAAAAGGATATAGATAGGTTAGGTGAGTGGGCAAAAATCTGGCAGAGTATGATATGGGAAAATGTGAAATTGTCCATCTTGGCAGGAAGAATAAAAAAAGAAGCATTTTATCTAAATAGTGAGAGATTGCAGAGCTCTGAGATGAAGACAGACCTGGGTGTCCTGGTGCATGAGTTGCAAAAGGTTAGTTTGCAGGTAAAGAAAGTAATTAGGAAAGCTAATAGAATGTTCTCATCTATTGCAAGGGGAATTGAATACAAAAGGGAGGTTATGCTTTAGTTATACAGGACATTAGTGAGATCACATCTGGAGTACTGTGTACAGTATTGGTCTCCTTATTTAAAGAAGGATGTAAATGCATTGGAAGCAGTTCAAAGAAGGCTGACTAGACTAATACCTGGAATGGATGGGTTGTCTTTGAGGAAAGGTTGGGCAGGCTAGGTTTGTATCCGCTGGGGTTTAGGAGAGTGAGAGGCGGCTTGATTGAAACATAATATACCTTGACAGGGTGGGTGTGGCAAGGATGTTTCCTCCTGTGGGAGAACCTAGAACTAGGGGCCACTGTTTAAAAATAAGATGTTGCTCTTTTAAGACAGAGATGGGGAAAAAGATTTTCTCTCAGAGGGCCATGAGTCTTTGTACAACTACTCTTCATACACCAACTGTCAACAAGATACCAGTCACCGAAGGCCAACTCTTTTGCCTCTTACAACCACACGTCTCTACCTCACAGCCAGGTGAGAAAACAGAGAGGTGTAAGTAGTAATTACAGCTTGAATGCAGAGGAGTGAAGGCAGCCATTTATGAGGTATATTTGTAAGAGGAAACAGGCTGAGGAAGTGTGAGAGTGTTGGCTGCTTAGATGGGGATGTGAGGTTCCTGCAAGGAGAAGATTGAGTGGAGCTGTAACCTGTGTTGAAGCTGAGGAATGCTTTGCAGGAGAACACTGGGCAAGTCAGAGTGTGGGGCTTGGCACCTGAAAGTGTTATGCCACCTGTCATGCCCTCCTGAGATCCTGGATCCTCTTGGTACATGGTCTGTAGGATGGAGGGCACACACTGTTACTTCTCACTTCCTCAATCACTTGCATCCATTCATGCTTAGTTGCAGAAGTTGTCGTCTTCCTCCTATCCATGAAAGAGTTCACCTTGCTGCAACCCCTCAGCTCCCTCAGCTGACCTCCAGGTAAAAGTGGGAGACCCTGCAGGGTGGGTATGGGGCAGCGTTCCCAGGTCTCCACTCCATTCCTCTGCACGCTGCAACTAAAAAGAAAACGGCTGCTGAGCTCCTCTAAGAGGTGGGCTTTTATTTGGTCGTCTTTCAGAAAGAGAAACCAGAAGGCCTGCTATTCTTATGTTAGGGTTCCTGACCTGAAAATTGTCCTAATACTCCCCCAAAACTAAGGCTGGTAGGATTCTGCTCATTGTATTTCAGACATGATAAGGGACCAAATAGGCACAAACATTTCTTCCTATTGGCCCAGATATTCCATTTTCCGGCTAGTTGGAGATCTAACATATTCACCAAAATATGCTAAGGAGCCTCGGATGTCCCATCACATGACTCCTTTGGAATTGCCTGGGAAGTTTGAACTTCTGGCTGGCAGTTCCCCTGCTCCCTGGGACCTTCCAAAAAAGTCTCCACCACTTGAGTTAGTGTCAGACACTTTGGATGGTTCTGATGTACTTAACCTGAATAGTTACCCAGGAAACACTATTCAGAAAAATCCTGGTCTGACTCTTGGGTAACTTCACAACTGACCCCTGACCGAGTCTCCCCTCGACCTCCCAGATTCTCATCCTGACCCCCCGACTCCCACCCTGACCCCTTACCGCCTTACCCACTCTACTTCCTTACCCACTTACCTTACTCACCCTATCACATTGCCCCCTTACCCACCCTACCTGCTTATCCACTTAGCTCACCATCTTAGCCAGCTGTCACCCTACCCCCTTACCACCTCATCCACCCTATCACCTTACCCATTTTCCTTGCCCACTCTACCCCCTTGCCCCCAACCTTATCCACCCTACACCTTACCCACTCTACCCCCTTATCCCATAGCCTTACCCATCCTACCCACTTAGCCACTTACCTCACTCCCCCCCATGACCCGTTTATGTCCTTACACTTACCTGCTCTCTGTGACTTTTCAAAGAAGCTTTGGGATATTTAAACTCTTTACTTACCAGAATGAGGCAGCTAGTGCCTTAAAAAAAGGGTGTGGCTGGTCTACCCCTGATGATCCAGTGCTATGAGAAAGCAGTTTAATTCAGGTGCATTCCACATTCTTGGGGACGCCAGGATCGGAAGTCTCAGCCAGAAATGTGGACCTCTGGCCTGATTGCCACTCCTCAGAAGATTCAGGCCAATATTTCTCTATTTCAGTTAATCAAACTACTCACATTGCAGTTTTATTCTGCAAGGAATATAACAATATCTAGTGATTTATCTATCCATTTATCTCTCTCTATCGCTCTATCTATCATGATCCCTCTCTTGCAAAAGACTTACACTTGTGTGTGCAAAATAGTACTGTAGACAATGCAGGAGGTAGTCCGAGAGCTTTTAAAAAATCGTTCTTAGGATGTAGACTTGGATGATACAGCCAGCATTTATTGCCAAACTCTAGTTGGCTTGAGAAGGCCATGGTGGACCTTCATGAAAAACTGTGTGTCCTGCTTTAATACAACTGAATGCCTTGTAGAAAACTTTAGGGAGTTGTTAAGAGTCAACATCTTGGTTTTTTTATGGGATGTGGGCATTGGTTCCGAGGGCAGCATTTATTGCCCATCCCTAACTGCCCTCGAGAAGGGGTGGTGAGCTGCCTTCTTCAACTACTGCAGTCCCTGTGGTGTAGGTACACCCACATTGCTGTTAGGGAGGAAGTTCCAGGATTTTGACCCAGCGACAGTGAAGGAATGAGGAATATTTCCAAGTAAGGATGGTGAGCAGCTTGGATGGGAACTTCCAGGTGGTGGTGTTCCCATCTATCTGCTGCCCTTGTCCTTCTGGATAGAGCTGGTCTTGGGTTTGGAAGGTGCTGTCTAAGGAGCCTTGGTGAGTTTCTGCAGTGCATCTTGTAGATGGTACACACTGCTGCTACTGTGCGTTGGTGGTGGAGGGGGTGAATGTTATAGATGAGGTGCCAATCAAGTGGGCTGCTTTGTCCTGGATGATGTCAAGCTTCTTGAGTGTTGTTGGAGCTGCACTCATCCAGGCAAGTGGGGAGTATTCCATCACACTCCTGACTTGTGCCTTGTAGATGGTGGACAGGCTTTGGGAAGTCAGGAGGTGAGTTACTCGTAGCAAGATTCCTAGGCTCTGACCTGCTCTTGTAGCCACAGCATTTATATCGCTAGTCCAATTCAGTTTCTGGTCAATGGTAACCCCCAGGATTTTGGTAGTGTGGTATTAAATGATGGTAATGCCATTGAATGTCAAGGGGTGCTGGTTATATTCTCTCTTGTTGGAGATGGTTATTAACTGGCACTTGTGTGGTATGAATGTTACTTGCCACTCGTCAGCCCAAACCTGGATATTGTCCAGGTCTTGTTACATTTGGACAAGGACTTCTTTAGTATCTGAGGAGTTGTGAATGGTGTTGAACATTGTGCAATAATCAGTGAAGATCCCAACTTCTGACCTTATGATGGATGGAAGGTCATTGATGAAGCAGCTGAAGATGGCTGGGCCAAGGACACTACCCAGGAGAACTCCTGCCGTGATGTCCTGGAGCTGAGATGACTGACCTCTAACAACCACAACCATCTTCCTCTGTGCTCGGTATGACTCCAACCAGCGGAGAGTTTTCCCCCGATTCCCATTGACTCCAGTTTTGTTAGGGCTCCTTGATGTCACGCTTGGTCAAATGCTGCCTTGATGTCAAGGGCAGTCACTCTCACCTCTTCTCTGGAATTCAGATCTTTTATCCATGTTTGAACCAAAATTTAATTAATGTTCCCTATTATTCAGATATCTGAAGGTATGTTCCCCAATTACTGTAGTGGAAGCCCCGTGTCCACTTCCATTCTAACTCTGTCTTTCCGACCTTCAAATTAAATAACAAGCAAATATCTAAATTTGTTGCTTCAGGCTTTTCTACGTTGTAGATATCACTGGGCTTTTGCTTTTGTTTAAAAGTCTGCTTGATTCTTTCCTTGCACTGCCTCATTTTGTGTCCATTTCTATGACAATAAAAACATTCTATTTTTTTAAACTGCCAATCGTTAGAAGATTGATTGTTTCCACCTCTATTGAAATTATTTCTTGGTTTCTCTGCTAAGTCATTTTTTTTTTCATTTTCCTGCTAGCGGGGGCTGTTTCCCACTTCATGGCAGAGTCTTGCATTTTCGGGTCCTTTTTGGCTGGGGCTTCCCACCCATTGTGGATGACAGCACCATTTTACGCGCTCTGTGTGGCTTTTGAATCTTTTACTCCACTTTGCATTGCCAGTGCTATCCCAGCGCCTTCTTCAAATCCAAAGTTTGTTTTAGATAACAATCACTTCTGAATCATGTCCTCATTCACACTGCACACTAATCGATCTCTGAGCATGTTGTTTAGAGATGCACCAAACTCATAATGTTCCATTAATTGCTTCAAACTTGCCACAGTGTGCAACTGTCTCCTCCAGGGCTCTATTTCTCAAGTTAAACTTGAACCTTTGCATCGTTACTGAGGGCTTTGGTGGATAATGGCCCTTCACAAGGTCCACCAATTCATCAACATTTTTCAAATCTGGGGCACTGGGTGCCGTCAAACTTTGAATCAAGCCATGTGTTTTATTCCCACATGTACTTAAGAGGATCACCCACCTCTTTTCCCCAATAATTTTGTTCACTTGGAAAAAGAACATGAAACTTTCAATGTAGTTAGACCAATCGTCCATTGCTGGATCAAAAGGATCAATTCTTCTGAATTGCAGCATTCTGTGAGGGAATTACTTCGACGATTTGAACGGAATGTCTACTTACAAGTACTGTGCGATGCACGAGGCCGATTTCGTTTCTCTTGATTTCTTCTATTAAACTTGTTTTATCCTCATTGCCAGTTTGTTGGATCCTGTGGATCCTCGTCACACACTTGTTGTGAGCGGTGACCGAGTTGGTACTTTTGCTAGAGTTAATCAGCAGACACTTCTTAGGCAGAAACTCATAGTTTATTTACGAAGGTACTCAGCAGCAACTAAACATGTGCTTACACTTCAAACTCTATCTCTACACTACTAACTACTGAGGTAGTCCACGCTACTCTATTATTGGATACTAAGATCATGTGATCTTCCTTTATAACATTCTTCTTAAAAATATATTACACATCAGATAAAACAATAGCTACCACACCGGTATATACATATGTATATGGCCAATTCCCTTTTGAAAGTTACTATTAAACTTCATTTTACTGTCCTTTCAAGTCATGCATCCAGATTATAGCAACCAGCAGTGTAAAAGAAAAATTCTCCTCATCTTCCCTTTGGTTCTTTTGCCAATTACTGTTGAGCAACACCACAGGAGATCAGTTAGTACTGTTAAAAAAAAACCTGTACAAATGTCCACTTCCTGTTAATACTGAAATACAGCAATCAACTGTTTAGAGTAAGAAATTTGGATCACTATCAAAGTAAATGCCCAATAAGGGTTCATTGTTTAAGGAGCTGGCAGATGAAGAGACTATTTCGATATTAGCTACTCAACCATCCAGGGCGTACTGTTCATGTCATACCAAGTGCCAAACCCATGAATATGAATAGTAACATTCTTATTTTATTGACTTCTTTGTGTCCCAATGCACTGGTTCCATCCAAGAGAGAATGCAGACTATGGCTGACTCAGCATTACGCCATGCTCATTTATGGGGGCAAACCCCATACAGTAGATGTAAAATTAAACTTTAACAAGCATGGTATCCTATAGGCTGCTCTGATTTCAGCCAGAGCAGTGGGTTGACCACAGAATTGGACTTGGTTTTCACTCCCACTCACCTCCCAGGGTTGAATAGCTTGCCTGACCTCATTGGCTAGGCTAACTTATGACAATTAGATCATTGGGTGAGATAGAGAGAGCATTCAGAATCCTATCAGAAACCAGTAGCCTGGCCTATGAGAGAAATAAAAGGCTGCATTAGCTAGTTTCTTATAGATTATAGATAATTGATAGCATGCTCATCCCTTTTTCAAAAAGTTGTAGATTTAAGTCCCACTCTAGAGTCTTGAGCATAAAATCTAGACTGACACTTTGTGCAGTACTTAGGGAGTGCTGCACTGACAGAAATGCTTTCTTTCAGGCGAGACAGTAAACTGAGTTCCAGCCTGCCCTGTCAGCTGAACATATGAGATCTAATGGCACTAAACAGAAATGGACCAGCCACAAAAATACAGTCGCTACAAGAGCAAGTCAGAGATTGGGTATTTTGCATGCCCCATCTCCTGACTCCCCGAAGCCTGTCCTACAAGGCACAAGTCAGGAGTGTGATGGAATACTCTCCACTTGCCTGGATGAATGTAGCTCCAACAACAATCAGGAAGTTTGACATCATCCAGGACAAAGCAGCCCGCTTGATCGGCACCCATCCACCACCTTAAACATTCACTGTCTCCACTGTCTACGCACTGTGGATGCAGTGTGCACCATCTCCCTAACCTGCGATCTCTAACACCTTAAAGAACAAGATAGCAGGTGCATGAGAACACCAACACTTGCAAGTTCCGCTCCAAGTCACACATCATCCTGATTTGCCAAGATATCATTGTCCCTTCAAGATAGCTGGGTAAAAATCCTGGAGTTCCCTGCCTAACAGTGCTGAGGGGGTACTTATACCATACAGCTGCTGCAATGCAAGAAGGCGGCTCACCACCACCTTCACAATTGCTATATGCTCAGGATCAGCAATGAATGCTGGCATATCCAGCACTGTCCACATCCTGTGAAGGAATAAAAAAATCTATTTTGAAGACAAGCAGGGAAGTCTCCCTGGTGTCCTAGCCAAAATTTACTCCTCAATTTAATCACTGAATCAGATTATCTGGTCGTTATCTCATTGCTATTTGTGGAAGTTTGCTGTGTGAAAATTGGCTGAGATATTTCCCACATTACAATCGATGCTATTATTCAAAAGTACTATTGTACACTGCTTTGGGGCATCCTAAGATTGTGAAAGGTGCTATTTAGATGCAAGTCTTTCGACCTCAGAGAAAGACAACCTTGTGCTATGTAAGCAATATATTATTTCAAATGCAGGTAACAGGGCATACAGAAATTTTCCTTCTAGCCACTAGACTGGGATAGTCCAGTCTGACTAGACTGGTCTGCAATAATCTAGCTGCCATGTCTCCTACAGTACAACAGTGATTACACTTCAAAAGCCCTTTGCTGACTTTAAAGCACTTTGAGACATCCGCTGGTCATGAAAAGCACTAGATAAATGGAAGTCTTTCCCTCTTTTCTTTTAGTCAGTGTTATGTATACCGATGATGCTGTCTTATAATTGGTCCGTGAGAGTTCTGATTCAAAGAGGGCTAGACAGATGATGTCAGTTTCTTTGTTATCCCTTCATCCTCTCCCTTTGCCCCCTCAGGAGGTGAAATGCTTGACTTCAGTTCAACCTTCCAAATAGTGGCCCTGTTGAAAGTTGATGAACTTCAGCCAACCAAGACAGGCATGCTCCAGTGACAAGCTTTAACTCCAGCGCTCAACCCTGCTAGCCATCCACCCAAATCTTTGAGGTAGTGGATCCACATGAACTTCCATCTTGTGGTAATGCTGGCGTGTCTCTTTTCCCCTCCACAAAATTTCCCACATTCCCTCCCCCACTCCCCCCACTCTCAGACTAACCTGCCATGCTGCACTAGTTTGACATTTCTAATTCCCACACTCTCTATCCTTATGACCTCTCTGAGTAATATTGTTGAGTTGAAGCCAAATAATGTCAGATTTAGGGCAGCCATGTGCTGTGGAATCATCTCCTTTGGGAACTGGAGTGAGACTATACAGACTTACAGTATTTGAGTTAAAGTTTTTGACAGCTGTCAGAAAAGGAGAAAGAGAGAGAGAAAGGGAGACCCGCATTTCAACTGTTTGGTCTGGATTCAAGCCCTGAGCTGTGAGGTGAAAAGACAAAGTTTCAACATCTTGTGCCACCCAGTTCCATATGTTCCTTCATCTCTGGGTTTTCTTCCTGCTATGTAACTGTAAGCAAGACTCATTATCATGGCCTACTGCCAAGCAGGAACATCTGGCGAATCAAGTAGCATATGGGCCAAGCAGGTGGTAATCTAATGTCAGTTTGAATTGGCTTAAGTCATTTTTTGTTTGGTGTCGTGTCAAAAAAACTGGAGGAGCTGGCGGTGAGAGCTTCCAAGCAGCTGCAAGTAAGTGAATTGACACAGAGTTCTGTGCGAGCTCTTGGTGCCTTAAAGGTTGGGCCGACGGGGGTTCTAACACCCCATCCCGTCAACAAAAGGGGCCTTGGAAGGCTGCGGGGAAGGGACTCGCACGGAAAGTGCATGATATTCTCCAGTCTGCGGTGCCAATCAGCCCAATGCTTCCCATGTGATTTTTTATTGCATGTCAAGCTGTTTCGCATTCCGGCTCGACTGCTGTCAAGTTTAGGAGGGGTCTGTTTGTTTCCCTTCTCTACTTCTTAGTTGTTTTTTTTGCTCTCTCTCATACTATATATTCCAAAAGTGCCAGACCACTGTGTGTAGCACATTAAAGACAAAAATTAACATTTTACTATTCCATGTTCTTTAAAGGACAGAAAACACTTCATGATGCACATTATTGTCATTTTCAACAGAAGCATTAGTGATTCATGCAACAGGAGAGTCAATAATCCTACTAGTATCTGCTTGCCATCGAGAGGAATTTATAACATTTTCTTTTTCTCTTTCCAGTTTTGCAGGGCACATTTTGTTTTGTTTATCTCCTGGCAGTTTCCGAGGAAGGGAGAAAGATGGAAGGGGTAAAGGAAGAAGAAAAGATGATGAGGTGAAGCCTAAATAGCTGACAGAAATAATATATGAAGCCACTGGCAATGGGATGCCATTGTTTAACCATAACATCACGCTTCCCTTCTCACTTCTGGTCTAAATGAAAGTGGAGACAGACATTTTGCCATTCTCTTCAAACACAGTGTGAAAAAATGGCATATATCCAGCCAGTGCCATCACCTGGAACTCTCTCCTGTGTCTGCAGAGGTTACAATATGTCAGCTCCTGAACCAAGCTTGAGGTGTGCATTAAGGCCTGGGAGATGCCAGTTGACATTGTTTCTTCAAATTGTCTTTCTCTCACATTTTCTTTCCACTTTTCTCCCCTCCCCCCCTGAAGGCAGTGAAACATCCTGAGGCACAGTTCCAGGGGCATCAGCAGCAACCCCCTCCCCTCTGCCCCCCTCACCAAACCCCTTGTCGATGCACCCAGGGGTGGCCATTCTTCATTGAACGTCAGCCGGCTAATCAACTGCAGGAGGCAATGCAGATGAACACGCCCCTGCCATCACCGAAGCACAAAAGCACAGTTTTCAATAGAAGGTCACTGGATGCAAATCAAGAACAAGAAATCTCACTGATTTTATTTTCCCTTTCTCCAGCCCAGGATATTGATGCCAACTGTAACACCTCCACTGCTGGTCCCACTGAGAGCAGCTAACTCAGTACAGAGCAGCAATCAAACATTGGACCTTCCGGGTCGTTTTGGCTGAGTATTGTGCCGGGTAATGCATCACCCATTGACTCAGTGTGGGAACTTCCTTCCTCATTTAATAGTTTTCTTTGCAAATCCCATCACATTAAAGCTTCCCGCAAGAGAAAAAAAAGACGTGTTCGCATAAGGCAAAATGATGCCCAGCCCAAAAGACAGGAAGAGAAATCAGGAAGTCTGCTGTATGGTTGGCAAGAGGGAGGATCTCATTGTAAAGGCCTCCCCAAGGGCTACCCACTCCAGCAGAATGAGAGCAGTTAACTCCATCAACACTCTTTAATTGCGCAAAGAGCAGCAAAAGCAAATAAGCAGGACTGAGAATTGTATGAGCTGAAACTTTGACACCTGATGAAGTGTGAGTGGGTCAGTGGGTCACAGAGTTAACAACCCTCCTTTTGTAGAATGGATTGAGGTACAGTACTAGATCCCCATTATACTCTCTCAATCGCTTTTACAGGTGACAGAATGTTATGCTGACAGATAATATCTTTCAGGATAAAATACAAATATTTTATATAGGATCATAAATCCATACAGACGCAAAATGAATTATCAGATACAGTGCAGTGCAGTGCTTAGATTCCACCAGCAACATTCCTGAGACCAAAATAGCAAAGCATTTCAAAATTCTTTCAGGAGTCCTATTCTCCACAACCAACTTTAACCCCCCTCTCCCTGCCTCGTTCGCCCCCAGAAATATGTGAGGTGCTCATGCAATGTTTTTCTTTCTTCTCATTACCATCGAGAACATCCATTCAGTTGCTTGTGCTGCTCTGCCCCCTTTCCCTTGCCCACCAAGCCAAAACTGCACCCCTGCCACCCACCACCAAGCTTCCATTGTGCCAGGTATTCCGTCCAAATTTCAAGATGGGACAAAGAAGTGTCCTCCATCACACTGGTGGCTGCACAAATGATGGGTTTAGGAGAGAATGATGCCCCTACCCTAGATTCTGGGACTTCCACCCCTTGAGAATGTACACCACTGTTTAAAAGGTGCACAGTGACAGGATAGCTTCATCAGACCAGAAATTCTTTGTTAAAGGGACACAGCTTACTGAAATCGATGGCGGAGACTTTGACTGTGTCTTGAGAATCACTGCAAAAATCACTGTTATACTCTTCCCCTACATTTTGCATTGTCCTTAGAAAGCATTGTATTTAAAGAATTCCTGAACTAGCATTTGAGGGCCGCACAATGGGAATCCCACTTTACATGATCGATACACTAAAGGAAGAGGAACAGCTGGAGGTTGTAAGGGAAGCTATATTAATCAGGTTGCATGAGGGGAGAGCCTAATCCCACTGAAAAATGGCCTTCCAGTAGGATAGATAGACCTAAGCACATTTCCTGAGGCCTTGCCCAGGAGCTCTGTCTCAGGAGTCTGCATTTAACTCATTAAGCTTTGGAGGAATCTCTTTCACTGCTACAGGCAGTCTGCAGCTAAGATGCAGAGCATGGACAGCCCTCATCCTTTATGCCACCAGCTCATTGCAGAGAACCACGAGGAACCTCCATCAGATCAGCCTATTTGTTGTGCACTCCTGTGTAATGTAAGTCACCAATGCTTCTTTTCCAGAGCGATTTATACAATTTGACAGTGCTCCCACGCAGATGACTGAGAGGGCCGTCAAACTGTTGAGTTTTCCATGGTTGTCAGGGCTACTGATTGCACCCAAGTGGCATAGCCTGGTCCAAATGTAAAATACAATATTTATCTGACCCTCAGAGGCCTCCATGAGCTAAATGTGCAGTTATTTGTGATGTCAGGCACAGCTTCCTGAATATGAATTCACAACATGCTGAGAGTTGTTATGATGCCTTTATACTTCATCAGTCTAGTGTCTTGGCTCCATTTCAACAGCAGGGGCAAGGGCCAGGGTGGCAGTTGGCTGATAAAGAACACTCACTCCTCTCATGTTGCCTCTTTGTCGGACCACCAGTGCTGCAAAGAAATGCAACAGTGAAGACAAGGGGAAGATGTTGGCAAACCTTTGGGGATACTCAAAGAAAGGTTCTACTCTCAGGATACATGGGCTGCAGTAGTTTAAGAAGGCAGCATGCCACTATTGCCATAAAAAAGGGCATATTGTTAAATAGTGCAGGACTCGATCAAGGCAGCCATTCATGGCAGCAAGTCCTATCCCAATTACAGGATCCACAGAAGCAGAGCACGTGCCAAATCTGGAAGAGGTTCTGAAGGGATTTTTAGAGGCTGGCGTTCATTTAAAAAAAAGAAAAGTGCACCTTCCAAGCAAAGGAAGTTGCATACCTGGGTAATTGAGTGGTTGCCTAAGGGTTGCATCCATTAGAGGAGAAAGTCAGGGCAATTAAGGAAGCGCCCTCTCCTACTAATGTCACAGAGCTCAAGTCTTTTTTGGGCATGGTAAACTATTACTGTCGATTTTTGCCTAATCTATCTACAGTATTAGCCCCTTTGCACTTATTATTGAGGAAGAACCACAGATGGTCCTAGAAGGCAGAACAAGAGGAAGCCATCTCTAGAGTTTTTAAAAATTCATTCATGGGATGTGGGCTTCGTTTCCTGGGTCAGCATTTATTGCCCATACCTTGAGAAGGGGGTGGTGAACTGCCTTCTTGAACTGCTGCAGTCCATGTGGTGTAGGTAAACCACAGTGCTGTTAGGGAGGGAGTTCCAGGATTTTGACCCAGCGGCAGTGAAGGAATGGCAATATATTTCCAAGTCAGGATGGTGAGTGACTTGGAGAGGAACTTCCAGGTGGTGGTGTTCCCATCAATCTGCCCTTGTCCTTCCAGATGGTAGTGGTCGTGGGTTTGGAAGGTGCTGTCTAAGGGGCTTTGGTGAATTCCTGCAGTACATCTTGTAGATGGTACACACTGCTGTGACTGTGCGTCAGTGGTAGAAGGAGTGAAGGTTTTTGGATGTGGTGCCAAGTGGGCTGCTTTGTCCTGGATGGTGTCAAGCTTTTTGAGTGGGAGCTGCACTCATCCAGGCAAGTGGAGAGTATTCCATCACACTCCTGCCTTGTGCCTTGTAGATGGTGGGCAGGCTTTCGGGAGTCAGGAGGTGAATTACTTGTCGCAGGATTCCCAGCCTCTGACCTGCTCTTGGAGGCACAGTATTTATATGGCCAGTCAGTTCAGTTTCTGGTCAATGGTAACCCCCAAGATGTTGATAGTGGGGCATTCAGTGATGGTAATGATATTGAACTTCAAGGGGCGATGGTTAAAATCTCTCTTTCTGGAGGTGGTCATTGCCTGGCACTTGTGTGGCGCGAATGTTACTTGTCACTTGTCAGCACAAGCCTGGATATTGTCCAGAACTTGCTGCATTTGGACATGGACTGCTTCAGTATCTGAGGAGTCGCAAATGGTGCTGAACATTGTGCAATCTTCAGCGAATATCCCCACTTCTGACCTTATGATGGAAGGAAGGTCATTGATGAAGCAGCTGAAGATGGTTGGGCCGAGGACACTACCCTGAGGAACTCCTGCAGTGATGTCCTGGAGCTGAGACGATTGACCTCCAACAACCACAACCATCTTCATTTGTGCTATATATGACTCCAATCAGCTGAGATTTTCCCCCCAATTCCCATTGACTCCAGTTTTGCTAGGGCTCCTTGATGCCATCCTCAGTCAAATGCGGCCTTGATGTCAAGGGCAGTCACTCTCACCTCATCTCAGGAGTTCAGCTCTTTCATCCATGTTCGAAATAAGGCTGTAATGGGTCAGGAGCTGAGTGGCCCTGGTGGAACCAAAACTGTGCGTCAGTGAGCAGGCTTTTGCTAAGCAAGTGCTACTTGATAAGCACTGTTGCTGACCCCTTTCATTACTTTATTGATGATCGAGAGTAGACTGATGGGGCAGTGATTAGCTGGATTGGATTTGTCCGTTTTTTTGTGTACAGGACATACCTGGGCAATTTTCCACATAATCAGGTAGATGCCAGTGTTGTAGCTTTACTGGAACAACTTGGCTAGCGGCATGGCAAGTTCTGGAGCACAAGTCTTTAGTACTACTGCCAGAATATTGTCAGGACCTTAGCCTTTGCACTATTCAATGTTTTCAGCCGTTTCTTGATATCATGTGGAGTGAATCAAATTGGCTGAGGACTGGCATCTGTATGACTAGGGACCTCCAGAGAAGGCCGAGATAGATCATCCATTCGGCACTTCTGGCTGAAGATTGTTGCAAATGCTTCAGCCTTACATTTTGCACTGATGTGCTTGTCTCCCCCATAATTGAGGATGGGGGTATTTGTGAAGCCTCCTCCTCCAGTGAGTTGTTTAATTGTCCACCACCATTCACAATTGGATGTGACAGGACTGCAAAGCTTAGATCTGATCCGTTGGCTGTGTAATTGCTTAGCTCTGTCTATCACTTGCTGCTTATGTTGTTTGGTGTGCAAGTAGTCCTGTGTTATAGCTTCATCAGGTTGACAACTCATTTTTAGGTATGTCTGGTGCTGCCCCTGGCATGCCTCCTACACTTTTCGTTGAACCAGGGCTGATCCCCTGGCTTGAAGGTAATGGTAGAGTGGGGGATATGCTGGGCCATGAGGTTATAGATTATGCTCAAGTACAATTCTGCTGCTGCTGACGGCCCACAGTGCCTTATGGTGAGATCAGCCTTGATCTCATTGAGTGACGTAGCAGACTCGATGGGCCAAATGGCCTACTTCTGCTCCTATGTCTTATTGTCTTTTGGCTGCCCAGTCTTGAGTTTCTAGATCTGTTTAAAATCTATCCCATTTAGCACGGTGGTGGTGCCACACAACACGATGGAGGGTATCCTCAATGTGAAGGCGGGACATCATCTCCACAATGACTGTGCAGTGGTCACTCCTACTGATACTGTCATGGACAGATGCATCTGCGGCAGGCAGGTTGGTGAGGATGAGGTCAAGTATGTTTCTCCCTCTTGTTGGTTCCCTCATCACCTGCCACAGACCCAGTCTAGCAGCTGTGTCATTTGGAACTCGGTCAGTGCCTTCAGCTTAGTCAATAGTGGTGCTACCAAGCCACTCTTGGTGATTGACATTGAAGAGTACAGAAGAGTCACCCAGAGTACATTCTGTGCCCTTGCCACCTTCAGTGCTTCCTCCAAGTGATGTTCAACATGGAGCAGCACTGATTCATCAGTTGAAGGAGGGTGGTATGTGGCAATCAGCAGGGGGTTTCCTTGCCCATGTTTGACCTGATGCCATGAGACTTCATGGGGTCCAGAGTCGATGTTGAGGACTCCCAAGGCAACTCCCTTCCGACTGTATACCGCAGTGCTGCCACCTCTGTCGGGTCTGTCCTGCCGATGGTACAGGACGTACACAGGGATGGTGTCTGGGACATTATCTGTAAGATATGATTCTGTGAGTATGACTATGTCGGGCTGTTGCTTGATTAGTCTGTGAAACAGCTGTCACAATTTTGGCATTAGCCCCCAGATGTTCACAAGGAGGACTTTGCAGGATCGACAGGGCTGAGTTTGCCATTGTCATTTCCAGACCCTAGGTCAGTGGTGGGTGGTACATCCAGTTTCATTCCATTTTTGAGATTTTGTAGCGGTTTGATGCAACTGAGTGGCTTGCTAGGCCACTTCAGAGGGGATTTACATGTCAACCACATTGCTGTGGGTCTGGAGTCACATGTTGACTAGACCAGGTAATGGCAGATTTCCTTCCCTAAATAGCATTAGTGAACCAGATGGGTTTTTACAACAATCGACAATGGTTTCATGTTCATCATTAGTCTTTTATTTCCAGATTTTTTATTTAATTCAAATTCCACCAACTACCATGGTGGGATTCAAACCTGGGTCCCCAGAACATTACCCTGGGTCTCTGGATTACAAGTCAAGCGACAATACCACCAGGCATCACCTCTCCCTTAAAGTTAAGAAGCTTTTACACTTGTCATATCTGCTAGTGCACTGTGACCCGTCTAAGGAATTCATACTCACTTGTGATGTATCTCCCTACGGAGTGGGAGCAGTATTGTCACACAAGATGGAGGAAGGATCTGTACCCTTTCTGCAGCTGAGAAAGGATGTTCACAAATTGAAAAGAGGGCTTAGCTATCGTATTTGGAGTAAAGAATTTCCATCAATATTCACAAGGTTGACACTTCACCATAGTGTCAAAACACAAACCACTGTTAAGTTCATTTAGTGAAGATAAAGCAATCCCACCGATAGCTTCTGTTAGGATTCAAAAATGGGCTTCAATTTTATCGGCATATGAGTACACATTTATGCACTGTCCGAGTGTGCATATAACAAATGCAGATGCCCTCAGTTGTCTCCCTTTGCCCGACAGTATTACACATGCTCCAGTACCTCAAGAGGTAGTACTTGCATTAAGTTTCCTGGATTCCTCACCAGTCTGCGCGAGACAGATAAAGGATTGGATGAATCGGGATCCAATTTTAGCAACAGTCCATGAAAAGTATTACAAGGATGGCTAAATGCACAAGTTTCTGAAGATTTAAAACCATTCTTTGTATGTAGATCCAAACTGAATTGTCAAGATGGTATCTCATTACGGGGAGCAAGAATAGTTATCCCTGTGCAAGGAAGAGAACCATTATTAGAAGAACTTCACAGTATGCATCCTGGTATTTCGAAAATGAAGATGTTCACACAAAGTTATATCTGGTGGCCAGGTATAGACAGTGATATAGAAAAAATGGTGACACACTGTCTCCAGTGTCAGCAACAGCAGAAATTGCCCATTTCAGCTCCACTACAACAGTGGGAGTGGCCTGGTCGACTCTGGGTTAGACTACATATAGACTATGTAGGTCCATTTCTAGGTACCATGTTTCTCATGCTTATTTATGCACATTCCAAATGGATGGACATGTTTTAAGTGAGATCACCTACTTCGTCTCCAACTATTGAAAAACTGCGCCAAAGTTTCAGTGTTCATGGTTTACCTGAAGTTATTGTGTTAGACAATGGCACAGCTTTCACGAGCACTGAATTCCAAAGATTCATGAACCTAAATGTAATTAAACATGTCAGAAGGAGCAGTACAAACCTTTAAAATAGGCATGAAGAAACTATCAGAGGGAACATTAGAGACACTAATTTCAAAATTCCTGTTCAACTATCACACAACTCCTCATACGACCACTGGTTTAACACCTTCAGAATTGTTGATGATGTGCCAACTTCATATGAGATTAAGTCTAGTATTCCCTAATTTAGAGGGGAAGGTGGAGAGAAACCAGGGGAGTCGGAAAGTAAATCATGACGTTCACAGTAAAGGCTGAGAGTTTATTGTGGGAGAGACAGTTTTTGTATGAAATTTTGCAACTGGACCAAGATGGGTCCTTGGTACAATCACCTCTGAAACTGGACCTTTATTTTATCAGGTAGAATTGGAAAACAGGATGGTTAGGAAACACGTGGATCATCTCAGAGGTCGAGAAACTTTCCAACAACCAGTTAATCCACCTGAAATCAAATTCAAAACTTCGACACCTGAGTTGCCAGATCGACAAAGAATAGACGTACCTGATGTCTCTGCTGAAGTAAGTAATTCTAACTGCCAGTGTTTAGGAATGTCTCCGAAGCTGTAGTTCCTGTGCAAGTCGACCTCCAGTTGTAGAGTTGCGTCCCTCTACCCGAATTCGAAAACCTCCTCGAAGACTAAATTTATAATGGCATAAACTATATATAGTTGTAATATAGGGAGGTGATGGCGAAGTGCTATTATCGCTGGACCAGAGAACCAGGGTAATGATCTGGGTTTGAAGCCTGCCACGGCAGATGATGGAATTAGAATTCATTAAAAAGCTGGAATTAAAACTCTAATGATGACCATGAAACCATTGTCAATTTTTGTAAAAATCCATCCGGTTCACTAATGTCCTTTAGGGAAGGAAACCTGTCGTCCTTACCTGGTCTGGCCTATATGTGACTCCAGACCCACAGCAATGTGGTTGACTTTTAAATGCCCTCTGAAATGGCCTAGCCAGCCGCTCAGTTGTAACAAACCACTACAAAGTCACAAAAATGGAATGAAATCAGACGGAACACCCAGCATTGACCTAGGCACCGGAAACGACAATGGCAATCTCAGCCCTGTCGACCCTGCAAAGTCCTCCTTACTAACATCTGGGAGCTAGTGCCAAAATTGGCAGAGCTGTCTCACAACTAGTCAAGCAACAGGCTGATATAGTCATCCTCATGGAATCATACCTTACTGATAATGTCCCAGACACCACCATCGCCATCCCTGGATATGCCCTGTCCCACTGGCAGGTCAGGCACAGCAGAGGTGGCACACAGTGGTATACAGTTGAGAGGGAGTTGCCCTGGGAGTCCTCAACATCGACTCCGGACCCCATGAGTTCTCAGCATCAGGTCAAACATGCAGAAGGAAACCCCTTGTTGATTACCACGTACTGCCCTCCCTCAGCTGATGAATCAGTGCTCCCCTATGTTGAACACCACTTGGAGGAAGCACTGAAGGTGGCAAGGACGCAGAATGTACGCTGGGTGGGGGACTTCAATGTCCATCACCAAGAGTGGCTCAGTAGCACCATTACCGACCAAGCTGAAAGCACTGGCCAAGTCCTAAAGGATATAGCTGCTAGACTTGGTCTGTGGCATGTGGTGAGGGAACCAACAAGAGGGAAAAACATACTTGACCTTATCCTCACCAACCTGTCTGCTGCAGGTGCATCTGCCCATGACAGTATTGGTAGGCATGTCCACCACTCACATTGTGGGGACGATGTTCCGCCTTCACATTGAGGAGACCCTCCATCTTGTTGTTTGGCACTACCTCCATGCTAAATGGGATAGATTTTGAACAGATCTAGTAACTCAAGACTGGGCACCCATGAGGCACTGTGGACCACCAGCAGCAGCAGAATTGTACTCGAACACAACCTGTAACCTCATGGCCCGGCATATCCCCCACTCTACCATTACGATAAAGCCAGAGGATCAACTCTAGTTCACTGAAGAATGCAGGAGGGCATGCGAGGAGCAGCACCAGGCATACCTAAAAATGAGGTGTCAACCTGGTGAAGCTATAACGCAGGACTACTGGCATGCCAAACAGCATAAGCAGCAAGTGATAGACAGAGCTAAGCAATCCTACAACCAACGGATCAGATATAAGCTCTGCAGTCCTGCCACATCCAGTTGTGAATGGTGGTGGACAATTAAACAACTCACTGGAGGAAGAGGTTCCACAAATATCCCCATCCTCAATGATGGAGGAGCCCAGCACATCAGTGCAAAAGATAAGGCTGAAGCATTTGCTACAAACTTCAGCCAGATGTGCCGATTGGATGATCCATCTCAGCCTCCTCTGGAGGCCCCCAGCATCACAGATGCCAGTCTTCAGCCAATTCAATTCACTCCACGTGATATCAAGAAACAGCCAAAAGGCACAGGATACTGCAAAGGCTATTGGCTCTGACAATATTCCAGCAATAGTACTGAAGACTTGTGCTCCAGGGCTTGCCGTGTCCCTAGCCAAGCTGTTCCAGTACAGCTACAACACCGGCATCCACCTGGCTATGTGGAAAATTGCCCAGGTATGTCAAATACACAAAAAGCAGGACAAATCCAACCCGTTCAATTACCCCATCAGTCTACTCTCGATCATCAGTAGAGTAGCGGAAGGGGGTCCTCAACAGTGCTATCAAGGGGCACTTGCTTAGCAATAACCTGCTCACTGATGCCCAGTTTGGGTTCCGTCAGGGCCACTCAGCTCCTGACCTCATTACAGCCTTGGTTCAAACATGGAGAAAAGAGCTGAACTCCCGAGGTGAGGTGAGAGTGACTGCCCTTGACATTAAGGCAGCATTTGACTGAGTGTGGCATCAAGAAGCCCTAGCAAAACGGGAATCAGGGGGAAAACTCTCCGCTGGTTGGAGTCATACCTGGCACAAAGGAAGATGGTTTTGGTTGTTGGAGGTCAGTCATCTCAGCTCCAGGACATCACTGCAGGAGTTCCTCAGGGTAGTGTCCTCGGCCCAACTATCTTCAGCTGCTTCATCAATGACCTTCCTTCCATCATAAGGTCAGAAATGGGGATTTCGCTGATGACTGCAAAGTTCATCACCATTTGAGACTCCTCAGGTACTGAAGCAGTCTATGTCCAAATGCAGCAAGACCTGGACAATGTCCAGGCTTGGGCTGACAAGTGGCAAGTAATATTCACACCAGACAAGTGTCAGGCAATGACCACCTCCAACAAGAGAGAATCCAGCCGTCACCCCTTGATGTTCAATGGCATTACCATCACTTAATATACCACTATCAACAACCTGGGGGTTACCATTGACCAGAAACTGAACGGGACTAGCCATTTAAATACTGTGGCTACAAGAGCAGGTGAGAGGCTAGGAATAGTGCGACAAGTAACCCACCTCCTTATTCCCCAAAGCCTGTCCACCATCTACAAGGCACAAGGCAGGGGTGTTGTGGAATACTCCCCACTTGCCTGGATGAGTGCAGCTCCCACAACACTCAAGAAGCTTGACACCATCCAGGACAAAGCAGCCTGCTTGAATTGGTACCACATCCACAAACATTCACCCCCTCCACCACCAACGCACAGTAGCAGCAGTTTGTACCATCTACAAGATGCATTGCAGGAATTCACCAAGGCTCCTTCGACAGCACCTTCCAAACCCACACCACTACCATCTAGATGGACAAGGGCAGCAGATAGATGGGAACACCACCACCTGGAAGTTCCCATCCAAGTCACTCACCATCCTGACTTGGAAATATATCACCGTTCCTTCACTGTCTCTGGGTCAAAATCCTGGAACTCCCTTGCTAACAGCACTGTGGGTGTACCTACGCCATGTGGACTGCAGCAGTTCAAGAAGGCAGCTCACCACCACCTTCTCAAGGGGAACTAGGGATGGGCAATAAATGCTGGACCAGCCAGCGAAGCCCATATCCCATGCAGGAATTTGAAAAAAAATGCATATAACATGGGTTAAGATGTTTTGCAAAAAAGTGGGTAAAACAAAAGTAAAGGGGGGGGGAATGTAATGATTGTAAACCATTTCTTACTGTTATGGGGATCATGTAACTCTAGAGACCAATCAGCTCTAAGTACGGGAATCTTAAGCGCGGAGCTTTATAGCCTTGGTCTGGGAACAAGCATGTAGTCTCCTCTGAAGTCTGCTAATAAAGTTCATTGTTTCTCACAAGAAACCTGTCCTGCACTCTTCAAGTTTATTGCAGATGGGTTCACATCCCCTTCCAAAGATTTGAGCACATAATCGAGGCTGACACTTCACTGTAGTATCAAGGGAGTTTTGCACTTTGGAGCTGCTGTCTTTTGGATAAGACAATAAACCAAGGCCCCATCTGCCCTATCAGGCGAACATAAAAGATCCCATGGCACTATTTTAGTAACATAAGGGCAGTTCTCCCTTCTTTCCTGACCAACATTCATCCTTCAACCAACACCAAAAAGCAGATGATCTTCCCATTTATTTCATTGTTGCTTGTGGGCACTCGGTGAGCACAAATTAGCTGTATAATTCACAATAGCGATTACAATTAAAAGTACTTCATTGACTGTGGAGCTCTTTGGGATATATTTATGAAAGATGTTGCATCAATGCAAGTTCTTTCTTTTAATCCTGAGCATTAATATTAATATATTACCTATTTCCCATTGTCCTTTCAGACAACCAAGTGGGAAGCAGTACTTACATCAAATATTCCAGTGATTTATTGTACAGTTTGAACTGTCTCACCATGTGCATACCTTGTGACCACATGATTTCCTTTCTGTGCCTTGTTCTAAACTTCATTTACAGGCCACCTGGGGGTCTGGTGTCTTTGGTAGCTGACACAGAACAACATGAACCTCACAGGTGACCTTTCTTTAATAGTTCCGAATCCTGGGTGGGTCTGGCTGATTGTTTGTTGTGGGCTCCTTGGCATCCAAGTCCAGATAAGATGACACAAAACTTAGGAGTATGGTGAATTGTGAAGAACATAACAACAAACTTCTTAAGGACATAGACATGGGGAGACATGTGGCAGATGAACTTTAATACAGAGAGGTGTGAAGTGATATATTTTAGAAGGAGGAATGCGGAGAGGCAATATAAAATAAAGGGTATAGTTCTAAAGGGGTTGTAGGAACAAGGAAACCCTGGGGGTATATATGTGCGAATCATGGAAGGGAGCAGGGCAGTTTGGGGAAGTAGTCAAAATGGTATAGAGGATTCTGGGCTTTATAAATAGAGGCATAGAGTACAAAAACAAGGAAGGTGTGATAAACCTGTACAAAACACTGGTAAGGCCTTATCTGGAATATTGCATCCAATTCATAGAAAAGAGTTACAAGAATGGTTCTAGGGATGAGAGGTTTCAGTTACATTGGAGAAGCTGGGGCTGTTCTCCTTAGAGAAGAGAAGGCTCAGAGGGAATTTGATAGAGGTATTCAGAATCATGAAGGATTCGGAGAGAGTAGATGGAGAGAAACTGCTCCCATTGGTGGAAAGTTCAAGAACCAGAGGACACAGATTTAAGGTGATTGGCAAAAGAACCAGAAGTGACATGATTGAAAACTTTTTTTATGCAGCGAGTGGTCAGGATCTGGAATGCACTATATGAGAGTGTGGTGGAGGCAGATTCAATTGTGACTTTCAAAAGGGAATTGGATAAGCACCTGAAAAGTAAAAAAAAATTGCAAGACAATGGAGAAATGGCAGATTAGCGGGCCTAACTAAGCGAGCTGGTATGGACTAAATGGGCCAAATAGCCACCTTCTGTGCTGTAACCATTCTATGATTTCAAAATGAAAACTTCTGCAGGAGTTCATATTATTCTGCACTTCTGTCATGAGAGGACCCAGCCACTGAAGCTTCTCCACTGGCAATCGAAAGTGGTTTCTAGTTGTCAGTGATTAGCCAGAGAAAGAACCGCACAGAATTAGAAAGGGGATAACTTTGACTTCAGTGTGAAAAAACGAGGTACAGTATCAGCTGCCTGTTATACATCTCTCCTGATTTGAATTTCCATAGTCTTATATAATAGATATGAGATGAATAACAAACAGCTGATCTGATATTGACACTATTGGCCAAAGTCAAAATTACCCCCCAAAGATCCTTAAAACCTTGGGAGAGAGGCAGTTGGATATCTCTCAGTTTCTGAGAACTTGCCCTGCTACCCCCATCTCTTCTCCCACCACCCCACTCCCCACAATCCTGACCTCAGGGTCCCTTATTTGTGGGCTCCAACTTGCCAACAAAGAAATCAAAAAGAAGGTAAATTACCTTACAGGCCACTTCTGAGCTTCAATCCATCTTTAAAGAGGACAGTTTGGATCAGGTGTCCTTGTTGCAAATTAAAGGCAGTCAGATTGGTAGAAGGAAAGGAATGGGAAAATCTCCGACTACATTTGACTGCAAGCACAGTGACTCCAAGGCATCCCTATGTAATCGGGAGGTCAGAGTGGGAACCAAACATTGCTTCGTCTTCATGTGGCATCAAATGCTGAATGCTGGCCTTTCCTCCCCCAGAAACCTAGCAGTCTCTTGGCATTGTACGCTGTTTACTTTTACAGGAGGAACCCACAGTGTTAATTAGTGGGGGGATGGTGGTGTAGTGGTAATGTCACTGGAAATAGCACTGGGGTAGTAATCCAGCAGCCTAAGATAATGCTCTGGGGACATACATTCAAACCCCATCGTGGCAGTTGGTGGAATTTAAATTCAATCAATAAAACCTGGAACATAAAACTAATCTCAGTAATGGTAACCATAACAACTATAATCAATTGTTGTGAAAACCTACCTGATTCTTTAATGCCCTTTAGGGAAGGAAATCTGCCGTTCTTACCCATTCAGCCCTACATGTGACTCCAGATCCACAGCAATGTGGTTGACATTTAACTGTACCCTGAAATGGCCTAGTAAACCACTCAAGGACAATTAGAGATGGGCAAAAATTGCTGGCCTTGCCAATGATGCCCACATCCCAGGAAAAAGTAAAGAAAGAATTGGTTCTTGCAGTCATGATTCTTGGAACAGATGATAGAATTGGTAAGTGCCAGGGCAACACTGATAATAATTCTGTCCTTATCCAATGTATGTCCTTCACAGTCCACCTCTGTGTTACAGTTGTCTTCGGGATCCAATCCTACATGTTGGAAGATAGTTATTTGCATCACCTCCAACTGTATCTTGGAGCAATTGAGGAAACCCGGGGTAGGAAAACATCTACCTAACAATGGCTATAACATTCCTTTTAATTTTGTCCGTGGAATATGAGCATTGTTGGCAAGGGAGCATTTATTGCCCATTCCTAGTTGTCCCAATACACTAGGGGTGGGATTTTCCAGCCCCACTCGCCCACAGGATCGTCTGGCCCCGTCAAAAGTCAATGGACTTTTGCTAGGCCGCCGAATCTCCCATGGCAGGATCTACCACGACAGGGCCGGAAAATCCTGGCCTAGGAGTCAACAAGGTAGTGAGGACTGCAGTTCAGGTGTTGGCTTGTCCAAGGAATGGAGGCACTTTTCCGCCCCTGAAGGGTATTGGTCAACCAGATGGATTCTTATAGAGATTTAACGACTTCAATATCACTTCATTTGTTATCAACCCAGAAATGACCAGATTTATTGAATTTAGTGCCATTATTTGCAATAGTGGGATTATGAACTCACAGGCTCTGGATTTCTAGCCCAGTACCATAACCACAATTCCTTCAAACACAGTGAAGCTTGATATAAAAAGTAAAAAAGAAAGAAATGAAAGATAACAACACTTGACCCAAGAAAAAAAATCACAACGTGATTAGAAGGAAGCTAAATTGGCAGTTAAGACACTTGACAGGAAATTTTCAAACAAGAGATGATGAGAACAGAATACAAACATTCCCATAAGAAGTACAGGTAGTAGTGCAGCAAACACTGGAATTCATTTGATGAGTAAAGAAATTAAAATTAAAGTAATATTGAAGAGGTGTAAGAGAAATTAAGGGCTATTAAGATTAAAGAAAAGTATACAGCAGAAGCAAACGTGCAAAAGATAAGGCTGAAGCATTCACAACAATCTTCAGCCAGAAGTGCCCAGTGGATGATCCATCTCGGCCTCCTCCGGAGGTCCCCAGCACGCAGTTTCCAGTCTTCAGCCAATTCAATTCACTCCACGTGATATCAAGAAACAACTGAAGGCACTGAATACTGCAAAGGCTGTGGGCCCTGACAATATTCCAGCAATAGTACTGAAGATTTGTGTCCCAGAACTTGCCGCACCCCTAGCCAAGTTGTTCTCGTGCAGCTACAACACTGGCATCTACCCGCCAATCTAGAAAATTGCCCAGGTATGCCCTGTGCACAAAAAGTAGGACAAATCCAACCCAGCCAATTACCGCCCCATCAGTCTACTCTCCATCATCAGTAAAGTGATGGAAGGGATCATCAACAGTGCTATCAAGTTGCACTTGCTTAGCAATAACCTGCTCGCTAACACTCAGTTTGGGTTCTGCCAGGGTCACTCAGCTTTTGACCTCATTTGAGCCTTGGTTCAAACGTGGACAAAAGAGCTGAACTCCAGAGGTGAGGTGAGAGTGACTCGCTTGACATCAAAGCAGCATTTAACCGAGTATGGCATCAAGGAGCCCTAGTAAAATTGGAGTCAACGGGAATGAGGGAGAAAACTCTCCACTGATTGCAGTCAAACCTAGCACAAAGGAAGATAGTTGTGGTTGTTGGAGGTCAATCATCTCAGCTCCAGGACATCACTGCAGGAGTCCCTCAGAGTAGTGTCCTAGGCTCAACCATCTTCAGCTGCTTTGCCAACGACCTTCTGTCTATCATAAGGTCAGAATTGGGGATGTTTGCTGATGATTGCACAATGTTCAGCATCGTTCGTGACACCGCAAAAACTGAAGCAGTCCGTGTCCAAATGCAGCAAGACCTGGACAATATCCAGGATTGGGCTGACAAGTGGTAAGTAACATTTGTGCTAAACAAGTGCCAGACAATGACCATCTCCAACAAGGGAGAATCTAACCATCGCCTCTTGACATTCAATGGCATTACGATCACTGAATCCCCCACTATCAACATCCTGGGAGTTACCATTGACCAGAAACTGAACTGGACTAGCTATATAAATACTGTGGCTACAAGAGCAGGTCAGAGGCCGCAGTGAGTAACTTACTTCCTGACTCCGCAAAGCCTGTCCACCATCTACAAGGCACAAGTCAGGAGTGTGATGGAATACTCTCCTCTTGCCTGGATGAGTGTAGCTCCAACAACAATCAAGAAGCTTGACAACATCTGGGACAAAGCAGCCCAATTGATTGGCACCCCTTCCACAAACATTCACTCCCTCCACCACTGACGAACAGTGGCAGCAGTGTATAATCAAGTAGAAATTGCACTGCAAGAATTCACCAAGGCTCCTTAGGCAGCACCTTCCAAACCCATGACCACTATCATCTAGAAGAACAAGGGCAGCAGATACATCGGAACATCACCACTTGGAAGTTCTCCTCCAAGCCACTCACCACCCTGACTTGGAAATCTATCGCTGTTCCTTCAGTGTCGCTGGGTCAAAATCCTGGAACTCCCTCCCTAACAGCATTGTTGGTGTACTTACACCACATGGACTACAGCGGTTCAAGAAGGCTGCTCACCACCACCTCAAAGACAGTTGGGATAGGCAATAACCACTGGCCCAGACAGTGAAGCCCACATCCTGCAAATGAATAAAAAAAGGATGAAAAGATATGAATATAGACTGGCTGGGGACATTATGGCCATCTTAGTCTGCATTGCAAAGTGGATGCCAGTCAATCAGCAGTCTGTTTTACACTCTGCCCAATTTGCTTTTCTATTAACTTTAGCAACATTAGTGAAGGCACAGAAGAGATTTACTAAGATGAAAGAAAGAAATATCTTGCATTTCTGTAGCACCTTTCATGACCTCAGGAAGTCCCAATGCCACTTACAGCCAATTAGAGTACTTTTGAAGCATAGTCATTGTTATAATGTGAGAAATGGGGCAACACATTTGCTCACAGTCAGCTCAAAGAAAGTGCAATGTGGTAATGATCAGATAATCTGTTTTTAGTGATGCTAATTGAGGGATTAATATTGACCAGGACCAGGGATACTCTTGTTCAAAATTGTGCCATGAGATCATTTACATCCACTTGGGAGAGTAGAGGGGGCCATGGTTTAACACCTCATCTAAAATTCCAGGGATGGGATTCTTTAGCTATGAGGAGAGATGAGAGAAACCACAGCTCTTTTCACTAGCCCAGAGAAGGATAAGAGGAGATCTGCAGCCATTCTCTTACGGTATATCTGCATACCTTGGAGACTGTGGGGAAAACTATGAGGTGTTTTGATGAGGTAAACAGAGAAACACTCTTTCCACTGAAAAGTGAGTCAGTAACTAGAGAGCATGAATTTAAGATTGCCAAAAATTCAAAGAGAGCAGTTAGGAGAAACTTGTATGCAGAGGTTTCTTCACATGACGCTACAAAGTTTTTAACCGTCCATCTGAACAATTAAATGCACTCTATCTGATAGACCATATATCAAAAATGCTGCATTCCTTCAGCACTACACTGAAAAGTTAGTCCAAATAAGTTTTTGATTGGGGTTTGAACTCACAACCTTCGGACTCTGAACCAGCGAGATTGCCAACTAAACTAACTGGTGTCAGCATTAAGTTGTGGATCTCATTTAGTAAGAGGGCCATCTTTGTCCAGGTTTGTCCAATAAAGCAAAGTGCAGTTTTAGTAAAATACATTGAGAAAACAAAACTCGATCTAAGACTCAACACCATAAAGTTCAGCATGAGATGACAGTAGAATAAAGGTAGCAAACAGGCCGAGGTTTGATTTGGGACTGGATCTGCTTGGCTGCCCTGGACTTCATCGTTGATGTGGGAAGATCCGGACAAATTAGTCTTGCAGAAATGGAATGCATTAGGCAGAGAGCTTGGCCTGTCTGGAATAAGCTATCTGAGGTGTTTGGTTAAAGGGAATGGACCCATGCAGTTAGGGGGTTAGATCCATTCAGGCCTCCTTGGGGGCCCAGTTGCAAAATAACTCTAACCCTAAAGAAAGGCACTCATGAGAAAAGGCATCCTGCTCACCTAGTTCATCCTTCTAGAGGAACTTGACATCCTCCATCAAGCACCTAACTTCTTCTTCAATTATTTCTGAGTTTTACTCCATTAACTATCTGTTACAAACTAGTTTAATAACTAAGTCACATGTGAGAAAGAAGAAATGAGAGAGAAAATGAGAGAGAGAAAAAGAGTGAGAGAAAATCTGTTTGCTACAATAATCTAGAGAAGCTTTAGAAGAGCAAAAAAAGAGGGTCAGTGTGGCAAAGTGGAGTGCTATGTATCTTTAAGAGAATGCAAATGGACTAACCATGTGACCCTATTGACCAATCAATGTACAGTGCGGGCTACTGGTTAACTGTAAGTCTAGAGCTGGAGGTAGTTGTGGGGGCACGCAAGGATTTAGAGCTCTGCCTCCTGTTGCAATAAACTATCAGTTTGTTCAGTGTGTCAGTCTTTCTCCATTACTGATAGCGAGCATCGACTAACAAGTGTACATGAAGGCGTGCAATTCGAGTATACTCGACTAGTGAACTCAGACTCGAGGCATAAAAGTCAGTCATCTGCTTTTGATTCTCTTTAAAGCAAGTATGTGGGCAAATAATAAAGGATAAGTGCAGCATGAATGCCCTAGTCTGGTATTGATTCATATCAAGCTACCCATTTGAGCCAGCCCCAGTCTGAGAGTACGCCCTTAATGACAACTGCATATTTGTCCTGTCATACATCATTTTAATTTGTCTGTAAACCAATTGAAAATAAAATCTGCACATTTGACTCTTCAAAGGCAATCTGAGTATTTCCTAACAACTTTAATTGAGAACTAGTCATGCTACACGGTATTTTAGAAAACTCTTGTCATTACATTGGTTCTATTGACCTATGGCAACCTGAGAACTCCAACCACACAAACCACACTTTGACCTTGTAGTGATTAATTTGACTGTGATGGAATAGTTCCAATTGTGCTGCCAAGTAGCAGATGGAAAGCGGTGCAGTGGCAGGGGGGAAGGGGGGAGGAAAATAGGGCACAGTGCAACCCAACTCAACTTGGTCACACTAATCAGTGACAATGCAAAAGGCCTCCATTCCCCTCTCTTTAGGTTATGTAATTGGATAGAAGGAAGCGATAATGGAATAAATGAACCGTTGTCTTGCCAAGTTCAAGGTAAGAAACAAAGGAAAGATCAAAGGATGGAACCTAAACACTTTACATCTACTGGCTCCTTTTCCTGGCTCGTGCATGACCTTGCCCCTCAGCTGCCATGGAATATGGACCTGCTTTAGCTATAAATGCCTTGCTGACTTCTATGTCTGCCAAAGTGCAGTTGTGCACTTGCATAATGAACAACATGCTGACCACACACATCGATTGGGAATCTTGGGGTAGAAATTCATCTTGTGCAGTGGTGCAAAATTGGCAGTATCAGATAGGCCGCCTGCTATATGCAGCACCTGATATTTAATTTCATCAACTGGCAGCCGAGCCGATATCGCCTGTTCTGTGCCTCTGGTTGAGACAAATGTGGGTCTCCCTCTTGAGCCACTGCAGTCCATGTTTACATTCAACTTTTTTGACTACATTGCTCAGCAATTTTTTGGCTTTGGTCATTGCCCAAATTGATGGGAGTGAAAGTGGAATCAGAGGAAGCAGTCCAGAGATTACAGAATGCATTGGACAAAATACGCAAATAGGCAAACAATAGCAGTTAAAATTAATTCAGAATGTGCTGTACATAGGACTTCACAAATGGTGTTGAAATAGAAAGGGATCTGCATCGCTTGTACATGTCGAGCACTGAGTCTACTAGTAGAGGAGTCCAAAACTAATGCCCTTAAATATTATATAGCTACTAATAAATCCAATAAGAAATTCAGGAAAAAGACCTTTCTCAGAGAGTGGTGAGAATTTGGAGCTTGCATGAAGTAATTGAGGCTGTAACAAAGATAGATTTCAGGGGAAGCTAGATAAGTACATGGAGAAGGCACTATGTTGATAGAGAAGTCGAAAAAGGGATGAGGTTCATTGTATAAAATGCACTATTTTATGCATAACATTGTCTTTACCTCTTCTCTCCATCTTCTCCCTTTGCGTTGGAAAAGTTAAGGCACAACAGGAGAGAGGGACAGGAAACAGGAGAGAGCCTGCCTGAACTGAGGAACCTTACAGAGTTCAAGGAGTGGGCAGCTGGGCTGGCAGGAGAGGAACCGGACCGAGGCTATGCAGATGGAGAGGTTGGTGGGCAGCCTCCATCCAGTCCAAGGATCCATGCATAATGTAGTTACATAGAAATCTAAGGGTCATATGTTCCTCTTTGTTGGAAATAGCTCATGCAATCACTCACTCTCTCCTCTCTCCGCTTACAGATGCCAGCAGGAAGAGGGGAATCCCACAGAGGACCGAGAACACTGGGGAGGAGGAAGAATGTTCGCCTGTTGAGCCATTACAGCAGTCATCTGCATCCTCCACCAGCCTAGAGATACACACCTCAGTGGGTATTAGAATCTAGTGTAGGAAGTGTCTCACATTCTGGTGGTCACCGCATAAACACATGTCCATGGCATGAGGAGGCAGGGTCAACTAAGCTCACCAGCACTTGGAGTGCTGGGGAAGAGACATCTGCGACGTCCAAGTCGCATGATGAGCCTCTGGGATTGGCCCTGCCCGAGATGCTGGAGAAGCTGTGACAGGAGGGGGTAGGGAATGCAAGATTAAGAATTTTTGATTTCACATGCGGTTGCACAGATGCACCAAATTGCTAATGTTCTTACACTTTTGTAAATAGAGTACACTTGCACTTTAATGAGGTCTGATGTGGCTGAAGGGGGAGATGGTGGCTTAGTGGTAATGTTACTGGACTAGTAATTAGAAGCTCAGGCTAATGCTCTTGGGGCACAGGTTCAAATCCCACCATGGCAGCTGGTGGAATTTAAATTCACCTAATAAAATACATAAGAACAAAATCTGGAATTGAAAACTAGCCTCAGTAATGGTGACCATGAAGCTACCTTTAATTGCCCTTAGGGAAGGAAATCTACCATCCTTACCTGGACTAGCCTATATGTGACTCCACACCAACAGCAATGTAGTTGACACTTAACTGCCCTCTAAATTGGCCTAGCAAGCCACTCACTTCAAGGGCAATTAGGGATGGGCAACAAATGCAAGGCCTTGCCAGTGATGCTCACATTCCATGAAAGAATATTTTTTTTAAAAATTGCATTTCATAGTCATTAAACCTGTGTGCAACACCCTCCCCATCTTTGGCGGGACACCCCAGGCTGGGTCTATGTTCCCTGGAATCATGCATGTTCAGGGAGGCAAGGATCTTTGCCAGGGCCCCTGCGAACTTTGTGCAAGAAGTCTCCTTCACGTGCTCTTCTGTTGAAATCCGTTGTCAGTAATACATGCTGGCATTCCATTTCAGTTGTCCAGTTGAGCTGACCTGCTGCTTTGTCCACCTCTGCTGACCCAACTCCCATGCAGCAACTTGAGATCTCCACCTTGAGGCTCTAGATAGTTACAGACATTCCAGGCTGAGTCCAACACCTTCCAACCTCCCCCAGTGACCCACACCTTCGACCCCCATAACTATTGAGCCTCCTAGCGTGACCTTAGTCACCCTACAACCCTCCCCTATCACCCTCCGTCCCGCGCAGGTGAATGTCCACATCCCCTACCTTCCCAAGGAGATCACCCCATGACAAAAGGCATGCACCCCCTCATCCTGCCTGCCCCCAGAATCCGGTTTTACTTCTGTGTCCCCTCTAACAACGCTCAGTGTCCCTTCACCCGTCATCGCAGGACCCTCGCCCTCCCACCCTACCGGCTCCCACTGCCCCCTTAACCCTCACCATCCCTTCCTATCGACAATTCCCTCAACATGTCCCCAGGACTCATCAGTTGACACCACAGACCCCTCCCTCCGAACCCGTCCCCTCTTCCCCCCCATGCCCGTTCGTACCTCACAGCCCCAATGCTGTTTCACACCTGCACAACCCCACCCCCCCGCCAATTCCCGTTCACACCCAAACACCCCGCTCCCCCCCCAACTCGCACTGCAACATTACCCTTCCCTCCCTCCCAGTCCATACTACCTCACCCATTCCACAACCCCTGCAGCATCTGTCTCTTTCCCCTACCAGCCGCAACCTCTTCACGCCACCGCCTGTCCCTCCCACTCCTCGGCTTCCACACCTGCCCCATCTCTTCATTCCTCTCCTCCCCACCTAATCCCCCACCCCAGCACAAACCATCGCCGCCCCACCGTACCTCATGCAGCCAATCGCCTGCGGCGCGAGGGCCCATGCCCTGGAAGCTCCTGCAGCACAAACACCCACGTGGTAGATGCTCCACCCACCCATTGCTGCACGTGCTCTTCCAGGGTCCACGGTCGCTGGAAACTTCCATCTTCCGATCTTCGCCAGCTGCCCGAGGCCTTCTTCCAGGTGAGTCCGACATGTCCAAGCCACGTTGATCCAGACGTGTTCCGGACCGGCATGGTATCCCACTGGCATCATGGATAATTGGACGGGGGGTGGGTGTGGGAACAATTCTGGCCGGGGGCTTCATCTACGTCCCATTGACGGGAGGCAAAACGGCTTCACCCCGGTCTCCGGTGGGAATGGCGACCTGCCATGATGGGCAGGAACACACGTTCCCACCGTCCTTTCACACCGGCGATTTTTCAGCTCCCGCCACATTGTGTGCCCCCCTACCCGCTTGTCTCGGAGGGTGGGGGTTGTAGTTGGGGGGAACTGGAAAATCCCGGTCCTTGTTTATCCGTGTAGCAGGTATTCCTCTCTTCTTCTTCGAGAAATCTGGAGAAAATTCCCAGCCCACCAAAGGTGGTGGCAGGATGAGGTAGCCATGCATGGACTTTGGAAAAGGCCCAAGTGTCAAAAGGCATTTTCATATTGCAGGTTTAGATTCTCGAGACCTTCCTTGCTTGAAGTGTGTAAAGCATCAGTTAGTGATGAGAAAATTGTTCATACATGTGCCTGAAGCTGGCACTTCTAGGTGAGCTTAAAACCAGCCAAGGTGCAGGACAGTTGGGGATAGGGAGAGGTGAGATCATAGCTTGGAAATTTGAAGCTGATAAAAATTAATTGAAACCCTAATAACCTCAAAAATTAATATGCCCACGCCACCAGACATGGAAATAATTGAAGAGAAGAATGACTTTTATTGAAAAAATTTAGACCTCTTAGCTAGTGTACAGCTTTTTAAAACTTTCCAGACACCACTCAGAAAATGAGATTTTGAGCCAAAACCAAACAGGTGGAAACCCCCTCATGACCTTAACATCACTGCTTCCTTCAAGGAACTGGATATGCTCCACGCCTCTGAATTACAATCATCCCGGATGGAAAATATATACACTTTTTTAATAAGATGATTAACTACCAGTTGCAATGCAGTGTGGTGTGTGACTCAGGCTGAGGTGCATGATGGAATCTGCACAGCTATTTCCCAAAGGTTCGGAAACATGTCCCATTACATCCCCTACAGACATTCCTCTACTCCTATTCCTACCCCGGTGACCTCACTGTGTTCCTCCGATTCTAACCTGCTCCAATTATCTCAAATGGGCCTGAGCTGAGCGTCAGCCCTTAACATTCCAGAGGTGAAGGTGCAGCATGCTGAATCCCTCTACCTTTTCCCACACCAGTTCCCTTTTTTCTCTTCTACAAAATCACACAGTGAAAGTCAGTGTGTGGACAAATCTGCTGTTATTCCTTTTTAAATGATTGCCTCTCCTTCCGATGTAAAATTGTACACACTTCAAAGGAAATCTATTGCACCAAGACCTTTGACATGTTTTGATGACACGTTGAAGGCCCAAGTCAATCTGAATATTTATTAGAATCATAGAATATTCCAGCACAGAAACATCCCCATACCCTTTCTATTTCCTACTGAGGTTAATTGTCTGCTCTTTTTGTCTCTTGTCTGCTCCATGACTTATAAACAGCTATGTACTAAGAGTATTTACAGAGACAAAAACAATTTGTGTTTATATGTTGCCTATGTATTGCGCTGTGCCTAGTTCAGTTTCTTTGTGCTGGGGGAATAGCAAATCAGTCATGCTATCCACTACAATCATTGTCTGAAAGCCCTCGTTACTTTTGTAAAGAATAGCTGTCTTGATGAAGTGCCAACTTATGACTGGCAACATTATTAAGCCTGAGTCAGCGCCTTCTGGAGATAAAGGGAAACGGGAGGAAACATTGACCAGGATTTTACAGCCCCTCCTGCCTGACAGGATATTAAGGACCCGCCAAATCGTATGGAGATTTAAATGGTTTGCAGCACCTGCCGGTGGGGAGACATGCCGCAGTGGGGCCACAAAATCCTGGCTATTGTTCTTTATTTTGTAGGGGAGTGTGCAACAAGAAAATCATTCTCTGGCACAATTTTTTTTCATATATTTTAAACTGGGTGACAGTGGGAACATGGGTACGGAAGTAGGCCATCTGGGGACTCAAGACTGTTCCACCATTCAATTAAATCATGGCTCTGTATCTGTACCTCTGGATCTGTACCTCAACTATTAACCTGTGTTGGCTTTATATCCCTTGAAACTCTTGCTTAACAAAATCTTAGTTGTGAAAGTTCTAATTTCCCCAACACCTAATGCCTTTCTGACAGTGTTCCAGATTTCTACTACCCTCTGGGTGAAGATGAGGTTAAAGGTAAGTGATCCAAATAGCTAGGATTCATAAAATGGCCACACCCTGTTTCCTGATACCCAGTCCCATAATGGTGGTTCATGTTGCCAACCATTTAAAAGGTGTTCTGTGTTGCTAGGCACACAGCAATTGATGGAAGTGAATTTAAAGCGAATGACCTGAAGATTGTTTATAATATTTTCAGGGACTTCCTGAATCTCTTGCTTTCATCTTTGCTGTGACATCACCCTTTTCTTTAGCAGCAACAATAATGGCTCAGTGGGTTTTCCCAAGGGAGTTTCCCTGCTGGCACTTTTTGGAGCAGGAAGTGGTGAACCAATGGAGGGCTGATGGAATCATTTGTGTTCACCTACCAAGACCCTCACAGCTGCACTTAAAGGCACATCCCTTGCTCTGTTAGAGGAGCTGTACATACAGAGGATTGATTCGCAATGGGAGACTGTGATGCCAAATCTAATATCATGTATATGAACAGGGAAACCTTAATGCTGTCAATATGAGGGTGGGAGGTGGTAGGTGCTTCAAAAGCAGCCCATTCACAGTCATTCATGATTTCAGTTGTACGAGATGAAAGAAAGCATGGAGGAGCTGAACCACTGTAAAGCAGCCATATCTTCAGTCACATCTACCTGCTGACTGCGGGAACAGCTTCCACCTGCTCCAGGCTTTCATCAAGCAGAGCTGTGAAAACCATCTGCCCTCTGAATGGATAAAAACAAGGGGCCGTGAAGGCTCGAAACGTTAACTGATTTCTTCTCCACTGATGCTGCCAGACCTGCTGAGTTTTTCCAGGTAATTCTGTTTTTGTTTTGCCCTCTGAATGGGATTGCCCTGAGTGGCAAACACAATCGTTGCCTGGTCGCTTGTTTCTTGCTTGAAATTTGGAAGTTTGAAGTGGACATTTGTCTGCATGAATCAACTGTCAAGTGGACTCTGGTCACTCTAGTGTGAAACAGGCAAAATGTGTCAAAAGACTGTTTAGTTATGCAAATCGAAGCTGCCCACCCATTATGGGAAGCTGATCACCGCTTTTACGGAGAAATTTGTACCGCATGCACAGTTTATGTCAATCCCACTGATTTAGTCATTGAGATGTCTAATCGGCAAAAAATCCTTAAAGCTGGAGGCCTCTCTGAAAAGGTTATGTCTCTCATTCTTTTTAAAGGTCTTTGTGGCTTAATGATCCTTTTGGATCCAAATAGATTCTACCCTGTCCTTGCAGCTTCCTGGCACCAATCGCATCCCCCACACCCCCTACATCCCACCACCTGTGACAGGCTTACCTTGTGCTAAAGGTGACAGGATTTTCCTGCAGTGAGAAACTGGGGAGCTGCAGCTATGGTGCCCACAGCTCACTGAAAACCAGCTGGATGGGCCCATGGGGGTACATTTGCAATATCACACCAGTCTGACACTCAACCCAAAATGTTAAGGATTAGATCGAGATGGGGGAAATCCGCAGAAAGGGGTGTGGGCCCAATCTTAAAACAAAAACTAGGCCATGTGAAATCAAAAGAATTTTTTCACACAAGTGTAAATCTGGAACTAGCTCTCCCAAACAGCTGTGGATGCTGGGGAAATTGGAGTTTTTAAGACTGGGATCGATTGTTAGGTTTGGGTATCAAAGGATGTAAAGCAAAGGAGGCTAAGTAGAGCTCAGGTACAAATTAGCCATGATCCAATTGAATGGTGGAACAGGCTCGAGAAGACTGAATGGCTTACTTCTCTTCTAATGTACCCCATCGTGTTTATAATTACCTTATGCAGCATGATCACCACTTCATGAACTGCTTCATCCAATAAATGTGTTTTGGATCTCCTCATTGTGTCCCTTTTAAGTTATATTTTTCCCTGACTCTTCTTCTCCTTCCCCCCTTTCAGTTGAAACACTTTTGCAGTCCTTTTGATGACTTTTAGGAATGTTATGCCTCCCTATGCAACCAGTCACCATTAAGTAACCATTTTCCTTTACCAAAATGTTTCTCCAGTTTCCTCCCCCATAGGAATGAGGTCAAAACTGTATGAGAAGATACAAAGTAATATAGAAATGAATTGACCACCCAAAATTCCTAGCAATCAACTCTCTGTGTTTGGGAAGGTATTGGTGCAGAATGGTGTGTCTTAAAGAAGTCTTTGTTGTCTTTTGTAGGTTAACTGGAGGCCTTTGTTAACTACTAGAGCTATTTACACATGTACAGTTAAGGGTACAAGCTAGGAGCTATCTCCATGCTTAGGTCCTACCAGTCTCTGCTCAACACCACACTGACCCCTGGGTCTGAGCCATGTGCTCTCTTAAATCACTCTGTGGGCAGTACTGTACTCAGTACCATATTAACCCTGTATGTGCCAGACCCTTACATTACATTCTGCACCTCTGACTAGCTTTGTATTATTTCATGAGACAGTTTGGACTCGTGAAAGGCACTACATGCAAGTTTTTTCTCTCTTTTCATTTGGAAGAGAACTAGATTGAACACTATATTTCCTTTATTGCTTTGTTCGTACATTTTCATTATGAAGGCCAATTGCATAAATTCGTAAACAGTCACATGCCCTATTGGGTCGCATCAGACTGAAGAAACACCGGTCAGTTCACATGCAAAAATGAAGTGCTGGAAATCCATACAGCATGTCTATCAGTAACTGGAAAGGAACAAAGACAAGTAAATATCGCCAATTGGTCTGTTCTTCAGTGAATTGGGTAATAGAAAACTGGAATTCTCTCCCTGCAAGGCATGTGGATGCTGGGACAATTGGAGTGTTCAAATCAGACCAGCAGATTTTTGTTAGGTGTGGATTCTAAGGGGCGTGAAGCAAAAGTGGGGTCGCAGGGTTGAGGTCAAGATCAACCATGATCACAGTGAATAGCAGGTGGAGCAGTCTCAAATAGCTGATTGACCTGCTGCTATTCTCAATGTTTCTTACCTGTCTGTTTTCCATTCAGATGCTGGCTGCGCTGCTATGCATTACCAGAATTTTCTTGTTTTATGTCAAATGTTATGATTAGTTTGACTGGTAACACCCTAATGTCTGAGTCCAAACATAGGCGTTAATATCAATCCCAACATGAGTACCTAATCTAGGTTGAGCTGGGAATGTTGAATGGTCACATTCTTGTAATTGCCGTCCTTCGGATGAGACATCGAACCAGCGCCTCTCCCACCCTTTGCATCTATCTATCCTGATAGTGTTAAATATTCCACTGAACTAATTAAGGGAGAACAGAAAGTCCTTCTGGTGTCCTGAACAACATTCATTCCATAGCTGGCAACATCATGAAACAGATTTAACTGGCAATTCAGCAACTAACAGCACTATGGGTGTACCTACACCACAGGGACTGCAGTGGTTCAAGAAGACAGCTCACCACCACCTGATCAAGGGCAATTAGGGATGGGCAATAAATGCTGGTCTAGCTAGTGATGCCCACATCCCGTGAATGAATGAAAAAAGCTTGTGGGATCTTAATGTGTGCAAGACGACTGCTGCATTAGCCAGTATAACAACAGTATTGTTATATTAACATAAATCATAGGATCCTACACCAAAGAAGAAGGTCACCTGGCATATTATGTATGAGCCAGCTCTTTGAAAGAGCTATTCAATTAGTGACATAAGACCGTAAGATGTAGGAGCAGAAGTAGGCCATTCGGCCCATCGAGTCCGCACTGCCACTCAATGAGATCATTGCTGATCTGATAATCCTCAACTCCACGTTCCTGCCTTTTCCCCGTAACCCTTGATTCCCTTACCTATTAAAAATCTGTCTACCTCAGCCTTGAATATACTTAAACGACCCAGCCTCTACAGCCCTCTGCAGTAAAGAATTCCACAGATTGACTACCCTCTGAGAGAAGGAATTCCTCTTCATTTCTGTTTTAAATGGGTGCCCCCTTACTCTGAGATTATGCCCTCTGGTCCTAGACCCTCCCACAAGGGGAAACAGCCTGTCATCATCTACGCTGTCAAGCCCCCTAAGAATCTTATATGTTTCAATAAAGTCACCTCTCATTCTTCTAAATTCCGATGAGTACAGGCCCAACCTACTCAAACTCTCCTCATAAGAAAATCCCTCCATACCCGGAATCAACCTAATGAACTTTCTCTGGACTGCTGCCCATGCCAGTATATCTTTCCTTATATAAAGGGACCAAAATTGTTCATCGTATTCTAGGTGTGGTCTAACTAGTGCCATGTATAGTTTTAGCAAGACTTCCCTATTTTTATACTCCATTCCCTTTGAAACAAAGGCCAACATTCCATTTGCCTTCCCTATTACCTGTTGAGCTTGTATGTTAGCTTTTTGGGATTCATGCACAAGGACTCCCAAATCCCTCTGTGCTGCAGCTTTCTGCAGTCTTTCTCTTTTTAAATAATATTCAGCTCCTCTAATCTTCCTGCCAAAGTGCATAGCCTCACATTTTCCCACATTATATTCCATCTGCCAAGTTTTTGCCTACTCACTTAACCTGTCTTTATCCCTCTGTAGACTCCTTGTGTTATCCTCACCATTTGCCTTCACACCTATTTTTGTGTCATCCACAAACCTGGTGATAGTACATTCACTTCCCTCATCTAAGTCATTCATGTACATTGTAAGTAATTGAGGCTCCAGCACCAATCCCTGTGGCACTCCACTAGTCACAGGTTGCCACCCTGAAAATACCTCCCTTATCCCAACTCTTTGCCTTCTATTAGTTAGCCAATCCTCTATCCATGCTAATATACTACCCTTAACAACATGGGCTCTTATCTTATTAAGTAGCCTTATGTGTGGCACCTTATCGAAAGCCTTTTGGAAATCCAAATATATTACATCTACTGGTTCCCCTTTGTCTACCCTACTTGTCACCTCCTCAAAGAATTCTAATAAATTTGTCAGGCATGATTTCCCCTTCATGAAGCCATGCTGACTCCGCTTGGTTATATTATGCATTTCTAGATGCTCTGCTATTACATCCTTTATAATAGATTCCAACCTTTTCCCAATGACAGATGTTAAGCTAACTGGCCTATAGTTACCTGTCTTTTGTCACCCCCTATTTTTGTATAAGGGTGTTACATTGGCCGTTCTCCAATCCTCTGGGACTTTTTCAGAATCTAAGGATTCTTGGAAGATTACTACCAGTGCATCCACTATCTCTGTAGCTATTTCCTTTAATATCCTAGGATGCAACCCATCAGGTCCAGGGGACTTATCGGCCTTTAGCCCCATTAGGTTCCCTAGTACTTTTCCTCAAGTGATAGTTATTATACTTATTTCCTCCCCGTCTTTTATCCCTTAATTACTTAGTATTGGAATGCTATTAGTGTCTTCTACCATAAAGACTGAAGCAAAGTATTTATTCAACTCCTCTGCTATTTCCTGGTTCCCATTATTATTTCCCCAGCCTCATTTTGTAAGGGGCCTATGTTCACTTTGGTCTCTCTCTTTCTTTTTATATATTTAAAGAAGCTCTTACTGCCTGTTTTTATATTACTTGCTAGTTTACCTTCAAAGTTTATTTTCTCCCTCTTTGTTATTTTTTTGCTCATCTTTTGTAGTTTTTAAATCTTTCCCAATCCTCTGGCTTACCACTAATCTTTGCCACATTGTATGTTTTTTCTTTCAATTTGATACTGTCTGTAACTTCCTTGGTTAACCATGGTTGGTTTATCCCCTTCCTTGAATCCTTCTTCTTCACAGGGATACATCTTTGTTGAGAGTCATGAACTAGTTTCTTAAACTTCTGCCATTATTCATCAATCGTGTTTTCTGCTAAACTCCTTTCCCAGTCCAAACCAGTCAACTCTTTTCTCATTCCATTGTAATTACCCATAAGTTTAGCACAGTTGTTTCTGACCCAAGTTTCTCACTCTCAAACTGAATGCTAAATTCCACCATATTATGGTCACTGTTTCCTAGGGGATCCTTTCCTCTGAGATCATTTATTAAACCTGCCTCAATGTACATTACCAGATCCAAAATAGCCTGATCCCTGGTTGGATTCACAACATATTGTTCTAAGAAACTGTCCCAAATACACTCTATGAATTCTTGCTCGTGGCTACCTCTGCCAATTTGATTTTCCCAATCTACATGGAGATTAAAGTCATCCATAATTAATGTATTGCCTTTTGCAGATGCCCTCATTATCTCCTGATTTATTCTCTGTCCTACAGTAAAGCTACCATCAGGGGACCTATAGACTACTCACACCAGTGTCTCCTTCCCCTTGTTATTTCTTACCTCAACCCATACGGATTCTACATCTTATGATCCAAGGCCCTTTCTTGTTATCGTAGTTATTTTCCATCTCATGCTAACAAAGCTACCCCACCACCCTTTCCTTCCTGCCTGTCCTTTCGAAAAGTCACATACCCCTGAATATTTAGTTTCCAGCATTGATCTCCTTGTAACCACGTCTCCGTAACGGCTATAAGGTCATACCCATTAACCTCTATTTGTGCCGTTAATTCATTTATTTTATTCCAAATACTACATGCATTTAAGCAAAGGGCCATTAATTTTGCCTTTTTACCATTTTTTTCACTTTTTGACCCTATTTGCTGTTTTTTTTATGTTTGTACACTCTGCCCCTTCCTGTTGCACTATGGGTATCATTACCTAAACAGCTGCCTGGCAAGGCTGCCATGTCCTTTTGCTTTGTAAGCCTATGTATCCCCTTTCCAGAATCCTCCCCCCTTCTATTTAGTTTAAAGCCCTCTCTAGCACTAGTTATTCGATTTGCCAGGGCACTGATCCCAGCACGGTTCAAGTGAAGCCTGTCCCACTAGAATGGCTCCCTTCTACCCCAGTACTGGTGCAAGTGCCCTATGAACTGAAACCCATCCCTCTCACACCAATCTCTGAGCCACGCCTTTAACGAGTACAAAGGAAGATGGTTGTGGCTGTTGGAGGTCAGTCATCTCAGCTCCAGGACATCACTGCAGGAGTTCCTCAGGGTAGTGTCCTAGGCCCAACCATCTTCAGCTGCTTCATCAATGACCTTCCTTCCATCATAAGCTCAGAAATGAGAACGTTCGCTGATGATTGCATGATGTTCAGCACCATTCACGACTTCTCAGGTACTGAAATAGTCCATGTCCAAATGCAGCAAGACCCGGACAATATTCAGGCTTGGGCTGACAAGTGGAAAGTAACATTCGCGCCACACAAATGTCAGGCAATGACCATCTCCAACAATGACCATCTCCATCTCACACTCTCTCCCTGTAAATGAGCTTGCTCCTTCTCTCAAGCTCTCTCCCTGTAAATGACCACGCTGTTTCTCTCACACTCTCTCCCTGTAAATGACCATACTGTTTCTCTCTCACTCTCAACTTGTAGATGACCACGCTGTTTCTCTAGCACTCTTTCACTGTAAATGACCACGCTGTTTCTCTAGCACTCTTTCACTGTAAATGACCACGCTGTTTCTCTCACACTCTCTCCCTGTAAATGACCATACTGTTTCTCTTTCACTGTCAACTTGTAGATGACCACGCTGTTTCTCTAGCACTCTTTCACTGTAAATGACCACGCTGTTTCTCTAGCATTCTTTCACTGTAAATGACCACGCTGTTTCTCTAGCACTCTCTCCCAGTAAATGACCACACTGTTTCTCTCACACTCTCTCCCTGTAAATGACCACATTGTTTCTCACACTCTCACCCTGTAAATGACCCCACTGTTTCTCTCGCACTCTCTCACTGTAAATGACCATACTGTTTCTCTCTCACTCTCACCCTGTAGATAACCACGCTGTTTCTCTAGCACTCTTTCACTGTAAATGACCACGCTGTTTCTCTCACACTCTCTCGCTGTAAATGACCACACTGTTTCTCTTACACTCTCTCCCTGTAAATGACCATGCTGTTTCTCTCACACTCACTGTAAATGACCACGCTGTTTCTCTCACACTCTCGCTGTAAATGACCACGCTGTTTCTCTCACACTCTCTCGCTGTAAATGACCACACTGTTTCTCTTACACTCTCTCCCTGTAAATGACCACGCTGTTTCTCTCACACTCACTGTAAATGACCACGCTGTTTCTCTCACACTCACTGTAAATGACCACGCTGTTTCTCTCACACTCACTGTAAATGACCACGCTGTTTCTCTCACACTCTCGCTGTAAATGACCATGCTGTTTCTCTCACACTCACTGTAAATGACCACGCTGTTTCTCCCACACTCTCTCGCTGTAAATGACCACGCTGTTTCTCTCACACTCTCTTGCTGTAACTGGCCCCGCTTCTCTCTCACTCTCTTGCTGTAAATTCCCTTACTCTTTGGCCGGGATTTTCCAGCCTCTTCCGCCGCTGGGATCTTCCATTCCCGCTAAAAGCCAATGAACTTTTGGCTGGCCCGCTACATCCCCCATGATGGGTCCCACCACAGCTGGGCTGGAAAATCCCAGTCTTTTTCAGTGCATTCCAGATCATAACCAGTTGCTGCAGAGGAGAATTTCTCCTCACCCCCCATCAGGTTCTTTGCTAATTATCTTTCATATCTGTCCTATACTCACCCTCCTGCTAGTGGAAACAGTTTCTCCTTAATTGAACAAAACTTCTCATAATTTTAAACCAATCTTCCCTTAAGAAACTCTGCTTTCAGGAGAATAATCACAGCTCCTCTCATTTCTCCACATAACTAAGTCCCTCATCCCTGGTATCATTTTGGTAAATCTCTACTGCACCGTCTCCAAAGCCTTGGCATCCTTGAAAATTGAATTCAAATTCTCAAACTACCACACTCTCTATTCCAGGTCTCTAGATACTAGAAATGATCATAATACACTGCCCATTTCAAAGTAAATCATTGTATCTGTCGTGCTTTGGGCTGTGCCTGAGAGATGTGCTAAGGTGTAAAACAATGCTTGCCTGATTGGTTTCTGACGTTGTTTTTCAATAAGTATCAGTGAAACTTGCTACAAAGTACTCAGTTTCAAATGATGGGATAAATTTACGGTGTCTAAAAAAATAAATTAAATGTCAGGAAATGAACACTTTCATTTTTGGAGAATGTAGAGGATCTCCATGGAAACAGTCTGTCTGCCGACCCTGCATGCCTTCAAAAAAGAAAATGTCCCTGTTATCTTTTAACAATTCTTTCCTGTGCTTTCCTTGTCTGGATGGCAGCAGGAAATGTTTCGTAAGTGGCTAATAATAATCACAGTTTAATAGGGAGTGGCAGGGCTTGGCAGAATCACCATCATAGAAAGCCAAACTTGCTCATCAGTCTGTGTGTGGGAATCCTGGCCTTCCTTTGAGGCCCTTTCCAAAATTTGCAGCCTGTGCCATTCAACTGGAATTGAACCAGTTGCTAATTAGCAGGTAGTTTTGTCATGAAGCTTCATAGATCATTGTTGTTTCAAGAGAGTGTTTAATTGATAATTGAAGGTTGTGGGGACAAATTTTTATCTTCACTTACTGGGTGCTAACCTTGCTACATAGTTCAGTCACCCGTCATAAAGAGCATTCAATTTTCATCCCATTCAATGAATACTGGATGGGTCTGACAACAGGCGAGCAGTCAATTTCATCAGGTTACCACCTCGGAACTTAACATTAATTGCATTTATATTAGTGATGGCAGAATTCCTGCTGTATGGAGAAATGACGAGGTCACAATGGAGCAAAAAAAGACTCCCCTTTATATAATACCTTTTCACATCTCAGACTGCTTGACATACAAGTTACATTGAATAGAAGTTGTTATGCAGGTAAACACAATGGACACTTTGTGCACATCAAGACCCCACAACAACATCTTACACAAACAACACCAAAAATGAACTGCAGGGAGACTGTTGGTCAAAACAGTAGGAAAACTGCTTTTAGTTGAACAGTACCAGATCTTGAACACCAACCAGAACCACTAGAGCAGTCAGACAGGGTCCTAGTTAAATCTCTAATGCTTTGACATTGCAGTACTCTCTCAATACTGTGTCACCTTAGATCATACGCTATTGTCCTGGATCTGGGTTTGAACCTACAAACTTCCACCCACATTGGGTTGCTCAGGGTCAGTTTTTCTTCTTCTTTTGTATGTCTTTCAGGGCAAAAGCTGTTGTAGAGATGTTAAGTCCCCTAACCAGTCCAGTGCTCTACTGGAGAGCAAATGCAACTTCAGGATGTCACCCTCAAACTTGAGTCCGGGGCCAAGATGTTATTATGCGTCCCATGGCCTGGTCAGGGTTTCCGCAGTTGCAGCCAGGCAAAGTTTTAAAGTGCCACTTGTACATCAGGACATGGCCATGTCCAGTCCGTATTCTATTGAGGATTGTCCACATGCTCTGAGAGAGATTCAATCCTTGTTGTTGAGATGCTGGGTCAGAGACAACGGGTGGGATTTTCCAGCCCGACCCGCCGCATGAATCGTCATGGACGGGAAGGAAAGTTTGACGGATAAGAGAAAAAGTCCATTGACTTCGGGCTAGGATTTCCCACTCGATGTGTTTATTTGGAAGGGTGTTTTCTGCCCAAGCTTTCCTCCAGGTTTCATCAGTGTTTTAAAGTTGGAAATGTTTGATTTGTGTCCAGAGGAGGTTTCATAGAGTCGGGGGATTTTGAAGGTCTCTGTGAATGGGAAGGTCCAAGTTGTTGCTGATACGAGTTATTTCTCTACGTGTTGCTGGGCCCCATCAAATGGTGGGAGGGGTGATATTTGAGGGGACTGGCAACCACTGAACTAAAGTTGATCTCAGGGTTCCAGAGATTATCCTCATTACTGAGTGAATTTGTGTAGCAGTGAGTATAATGTGATGGCTTGGGTGCACAGTACTCAGCCGTCAAGAAGACCAGAGCTACAGCAGCCCACCTTGGGTAGGTGATGACAGCTTTCTCATGGTCCATCCTGTCAAGTAGATTCTTGAACTCTGAAATCTGTAACTAATGCCATTGAAACCAGGGCTGAATGCCCCTTACGGTCAATGGAGCAAAGCAAGGTTAGTGTTATGCACAAACACATCAGGGAGCACTTCTTCACACAAAGGGTAGTGGAAATCTGTAACCCTCTCCCCCCAAAAGGTCAATGGGAATTTTCAAGAGTGAGAGAGATATATGTCGTTGGGTAATGGTACCATGGGATAAGGAGAAAAATGTTAATAAATGGGGTTGAGGTACAGATAAACCTTGATCTAATTGAATGCTGATTCAGGCTGGGGGATCTTTTCCTATGTTCCGATGAACTATTCGAGAATGGCCTCTTTCCATTCCTCGCTCCTGTGAGTTCTCACATACAAATCTCTTTGGTTCTTTTTTTTGTCCCGCTTCCACTTGGAATAAGTGACCTTTATTGAACCATAGGCCCACTCAGCAGGATATAAGATATCTCTTGCTCAATATATATACACAACTTGTAAAGAAAAATCATTACATTTAAAATAAATATACAAGATTTCACTGAATTGTCGATTAAACAAACATCAAAAGTGGCTCTTCACTGAGGTAACAGTGTGTTTGATCGTGAAACGCTCTGTTTAATATGAAGCTTCCAGTGTTTATCTAATCCTCGGGCTGAACCTTTTCGGTCAGTGCCTTGTCCCTGAAAGTTGTGTCTCTGCATTCCTTTAAACGCTCTGCTATCAGTTCTGAGGTTAAGCCAGTGCATCTTTGCCTTTAGTTTCGACCCGGGTGAGTTGGAGCTTTGTGCCAATGCATCTCTAAAAGCACTTTAAAAATTCAGAAAATCTTCAACTTTAAATCGAAAGAGGAAAGAAACATTACCAATTCTGCTAACTGCGAGACTAAAGGGTAGAAACCGGGTGAGGCCGACGAGGAAACATGTCAGTGGGTAATTCTCTCGCTTCATCCCCAATCAGCAGCGATGGGTAATAACGTCGTCCCCTGATCTGAGAATACATCTGATGAGCAAAGTCCTCTTGAACACTCGTTCTGTACTGAACCCATCAGTTTGATGGTAGTAAAGAAAGAAATTCTTGCATTTATGTATTGCCTCACAATCTCACAGCACCCTGAAGCATTTTTCAGCCAATCAATTCCCTTCGTAATGTAGGGTCGCTACAACTGATCTAATTTTCAGACTGGTTGTTACATTCAATAACAGCAGGAGCAACTGCAACAAGCTGCATTTATACAGCGCCTTTATTGTAAAAGAAATGTACCAAAGTGTTTCGCTGAGCTGTAATTAGAAATGAGTGAGTGTTGTTTCAAAGAAGGAAAGACTCAGAGAAATGACCAAAAACTTAAAGAAAGTGGCACCTTTTAAGGAAGGTCATACATGAGGGGAGGAGAAAGGGTGTGGAGAGGGAACTCTAGACCTTAAGATTTAGGCAGTCGAAGGTTCAGCTGCTATTGGTGGGGTCAAGGGAAGGTGAGGATGCGCAAGAAGCCAAAGGCAATGGAATGGAGAATTGGATAAGTGGAGAAGAGGGCTTTGTAATTGGCAGAAAAATATCACTAAAGGTTCCTTTTCCTGAGAGACCTCCTTAAATTGTGGATGAGTGGATACCATTTTAGAATTTGTTAAGTAAACATTGAAGGGGCTTGCTGCAGGATTACAAAGAGAAGGTGGAGGATGTACAAGTGAGGCACAACATGGGAATTACCGTGAGTGGGTGTCACTGTGGCGTTGTCAAGGCCAGAAGAACCAGTTGCACATGTTTGACCTGGAGAGGAAATCATGACTTCTCTCCCACCAAGGCCTCGGGATAAAATAGCAGATTGGGCCCCATAGCATAATTAAAACCAGATCTGTGCGGCATGGGGTGGCTGTCCTTACCACTTACAATTTAAAATTACAGTTGGTCAGATTGGGATGAGAATGGAGGAGGTAAGTCTTGCACTTCCCCAGCAATGCTCCACTTCAATTGGTGGAAGCCAGGCAGGGAGGAATTAAAATCAAGGCCATTGACTCTTTTTATAAAACTGACACCCTGAAGTGTGATATCCAAAATGTAGCATATAGTCTGTGATGGATATATGCTACACATATGTTTATTCATACGCATAGATTACTCATGCAGGACTCTTACTGTGTAATGATTGAGGGTTGGGTTTTCAGTCATATGATTTTCATTTAAATCTAGGTGGAGTGAGTCAATACATGGGCAATAAGGGTTTAGTTCTCCCCATTCTATCTGAAATGTGGTGGTTATGTTACTGGACTAATAATTCAGAGATAAGATGAATAATTCCAAAGGCTGAGAGATCAAATCCCACCATGGCTATCTGAGAACTTGAATTCAGTTTCAAAGCTGATTTCAGTAAAAGTGACCATAAAACTGTTGGTTTGTTGCAGACACACAATTGGTTAACTAATCAGGGGTGGAAACCTGCTGTTCCTACCAGATTTGGCCAATATAGGACTGCAGTCTACAACAATTTGGCTGGCTCTTTGCTGGCCTCTGAAGAAACCTAGCGAAAAATTTAGTTGCATCAACTTGCTGCCAAAGGTTTGAGAAGAGCCATCACATCCTCAGAGCAACTAGAGATGGGCAATAAATGCCAAACTTGTCAGTGATGCCCACATCCTGAGAATGAATAATAAAACAGATTTGCATTTTGTACGCCTGCAGGTTTGGAAAAGGCCACTGCCTCATTCAGTCAGATTACCAAGATATATCTGCATTCAAATTAGTGGGGAACATTGATTTCAACTTGATTTTTGGCCCTCTGCAGCTCCATTGTATTCAGACAGGCAGCCTACAATGATTCAGTATACCTGGGCCAGAACTTTTCACCCCCATTGGCTTTGGGCATCATGGCGGGCATGAGCACAAAATGGACAGAAGGCCAAAGATTAATGTTACGCTGTCGTGTAAGTTTACAATCACCCATCAATGGTGGGCTGCGTTTCCCGCTGCCTGATGTGGGGAGCATCTTTTTTAACACATCTGCATCTCATTATAAGTCCTGCCTGCCGGAATCATCCCCCCCACACTGGATCATCCGGGCATGTCGGCGTGGAATCACAACTATACATAAGCAACGTGCACCTGGTGAGCTACACTTCACTCGGGATTTTGGGGTTTGTTTGCCCACCTTGCTTCGGGCAGCACTCATGGTCATCAGTGCCAGGTTTCGCAGTCAGCACCACATCACTTTTAGTGAGGCTCATGGACAGGTCTCTAACTACCAGTCCAGCCATAAGGTGGAGGTGGCTTTTCAACATCTGTAAGGCTAGGGCTTGCTTGGGCAAGGGTTGGAAATGGCCTCAGGGCAAGGGCTGTACTGGGGAAGGAGGGTGGCCCAGGGTGTGCAAGGGGGCACATGCTGATTTGTGTAAGTGGCCTCAAGGTGGTGAGGGCTGAGGAGGCAGTCTCCAGAGGAGATGAGGCCGGATGGAGATGTGAGTGAGAGAGTGAGTGGTGATGTCCCTTGAGCTGGCAGTGAGTGAGATGCCAGTGAATGTGTGATGGCCTTGTGAGTGTGTGAGTTTAGAGTGATGAGATGGTTGCCTTACCCCGGCTGCATGGATGAGATCATCCATTTTCTGCACTGGATGGCAAACCTCTTGAGAGCAGGATTGGCACTGACTGCCTCTGCCACCTCCTCCCAAGCCGGAGTGGTGAGACTGATGGGCCTCCTGTGGCCAGGATGGGGGTAGAGGACATCGTGGCGGACCTTCACGGTGTCCAGAAGGTGTCCCAGGAATGCGTCACTGAATCGGGGGGCTGCATTCTCCTTGGCTTTTGGGGCCATGTCTTCACCAAAGTTCTCCCGGGCTGCAAGCATTGAGAAGTGTGCGCACAGCTGCAGTTTATATATGGGGCCCTGCATGAGAAGCAGCGAGGTTACGTAGTGGCGAGAAAATTGGAGGCTGCCCGCCAGCGAAACGGCATGTTTCCTATGGCTACATAATTAATAAGGCAGGAATGGGACTATACGGTGTGAAAATCTGCCTTTGCAGCCAACACTACTGCAAATCTGGGGCAATTTTGCCCCTAAACTTCTGGAAAACCTTTGATAAAGGCAACTGACCAAGCATAAAGCAATTGGCATCCTTGTCAAAACATGGAGCTGAATAAATAACTGGCTGAAATAGAGAAAGAGCAATAGCCGCTTTTTAGGGTAATGATCTGGAGGTGGGAAGTGAACACGGATTAGTTCAAGGTTCCTGCTCCTTTTAACCTGTGGGTACAACCTGGAATCAGAAACGCCATTCAAGTTGCTCCAATTTGCACATTGTGAAGTGTTTGGTAGTTTGGTAGTTGACACAGTCAAGAAAGTGCAGAAAGACTTGGACAAAATGTGTACAGATATGGCAGTTGAATAAATGCAAAGTGGGGCACACACATTGGTCTGAATTTTATGGCCCTCCTGGGGGCAGGTTGGCAGGCGTTGGGGTTGGGTGGGGCGCTGTGAAATTGGGCAACACGCTAGCGGCAAGGTTAAATTTAAATTTCCGTGACAGCTGTTGACAGCAGGACCTTCAGCTAACTTCAAAGTCAGTGATTATTTTTTTCTGTGACTGTCTTCAAGTTGCCCCAGGAACCACACAGTTCATCCAGTCCACAAGAATGCTATACAAGATGCACCATGGGCCACCAAAGGAGGGGCAGAGGTAGCAGGGTGGGGACGTACCCCTCTGTTTCATTAACAATCTTACCCAGGCTCTGAGATTCTCTCAATTCATTTCCCTAAAGGAAAAACAATTCTTGGGTCCCTGATTGATTAAATGTGCAAAATATTAAAAAAAAAACACTGCTAAAACTCAACACTCTCCAAGTTGATTCATTTGGCCAAGCAAATGGTGCCGGCCAGACCAATATCTCTGGCTGTCAGAACAGGGCTGTGAACTTCTTCATGTATCTGTACAACATCACTGAACAGCAAAGCCAGACAGCTAACTGCAGGAAGGCCTCGGAACACACATGTTAAGAGAGGCCTGATTCTTATGACCGCAAGGATGTTCGGTCCAGATGAGAGCCTTCTGCGTCATGAACCTTCTTTTTCCCAGAGCCATGGATTAATTCACTAGCAGGACTAATCCATCTCTTACCATGTGTTCCAAATTGCATTGCTGAGGGAGCATCAGAGGCGCTGCAGTTGAATAAGGCGTCAATCCGTCTGCCAATTCAAGTGAAAGTAAAAGCTCCCGTGGCAGTACTTAAAGAGCAATGGAGCTCTCCCCAGATTCATAGTCGACATTTATCCCTCAATCAACATCTTCACTATAAAACTTATTAACTAGTCATTCGTTTCGTTATTGTGAGATCTTGCAATGTTTAGATTGGCTGATACACTTGCCTATAAAGCAGTGATCACATTTCAAACACTATTCATTGGATGTGAATTATTTTGGGCGATTGTGAAGATGTGAAAGGTGCTATAATAAATGCAAGTATAATATGCAAAGTAATGAATGAATCTGCCATTTTATAAATCATTAATGCAACTTTGTTTAGAATACTGTGTACAGTTATGATCAGCACAATACAAATATTGCAGCTATTGTAAGGTACAGAAGAGAGCATCCATAATGATTGAGGGGATGAAGGGATTGGATGTTGATCACTGACTATTGACATTTGGCATGTTCTTACTGGATAAGAAAAGGTTCAGGGGTGATATCATTGCAGTTTTAGGATTCTAAAGAGACGAGATAATGGTTAGAATTTTACACGGAGGCGATGGCACTGCCTCCTGGCTGAAAAGCTGGGCGAGCCCACCTCTACATGGCTGGGAAGCCCCGACCTGGTTTTACGGCTTTCGGCCTGTTACATGGCTCAGGTTGAGGCTTGAGCCCCCCTTATTGGAGGAAGCCTCGCCAGTCGGATGGCCAGCAGCTCCGCCAGTCCCAGAAGCACCACCATAATTGGTGACCACTGCTGGGATTGCAGGCAGCCCACCAGATGGGTCGTCACTGGAGGTTGGACGCCTAGGGAAGTGGGCAGGTTTTTCTGGGGCCAGTCAGGTAGGCTGTGGCAAGGGAGATGGGGCCATTGTGGTCTGAAGGATGGGAGAGGATCAGAAACAAGCTGGGGTGGGGAGTGCTATCGGGTCTCCGTTGGGTCTCTGTTGCCCAAACAGGAGCTCCCGCCACCCCAGCTCCTTCTCATATGGCATGGGCATTCCCCCCTCCGCCCACCCCCCCACCCCATTGCCAGCCCACTTCCAGGGGTAGGGAGTCAGATTCTGGCCAATGTAGAGCATTTTACCTTGTCCAGGACCAAGAACGTGGTCTCCACTTGAAGGGGGATGATGTCAAAGCCAATCTTCTCAAGCAGTAGAGGGGGCTGTGGAGGACTTTTAACCCTCAGAAATGGATGAGTTTGGGTCAGTTGAGATGTCATAATTGTAAAAATCTCAAGCACAACACCAACCTGACCTCTTCCAGTTGTAATGGCAGTGGGACGTTGGGATGGGACTGGGTGACCAACCTGCTCCCATGAGGCTGGTTACTTATTTAAATATTATAATGAGGCAGTGTGCCTCAATTTAACCTGTCTTCCATGTTTAACCCTGGCTGGAAGGTTTCCTGAGCTTTGGGAAATCCGGCAGCTAATGGGAGGCAAGGACTGCTTCATGGAAATAGTGTGTTCCTTTCCATTCTGCTTATGGGTCAGTGGAAGTTGAAGTTTCCAGGCAGGCAAATTTAACTTCTTCCCTGCCATCTGACACCACTCCACCTCAGGATCTACAAACTCCCCATTATCAGACCCCAGCAGTGATTGGACACCCCAGCCCCCTGGCCAGGAGAACAACTCTCCCAAATTGGAGAGATTGGATATCCCCTCCTCCAACAGAATCTGAGGTTGGAATCCTCAGGATCATAGTTCGGATCCCTCTACCCTGTGCTCAGAGATCTGAGCCTCCAGGTAACAGCAGCCACCTGCCCCCCCACGTCCCCCATCCCCACCGGCATCTCCCTCCCCCACCCCCCACCTCCCCACGCTGCTCCCATAGTCCAACATGATTTGGACACCATTCCCCACCCCAGCCCCCAGTCCTACTATAAATCCAGCTCCAGGTTCTCTATCTGCCCCTGGCCTGCAGCCTCCTGCAGCATTCTCTGCCTGACTGGGAGCCAAGTCTGTCAATCAGATGGGTTTCCAGGCAGGGAACCTGATGAAATAAAAATGCTCACTGCTAGTGTTAAAACAGCACACAGTGTAGAGACCAAAACTTTCTCCCCCCATCCCTGCCCCAACTTCGACTCACAAAGCAAGCCTCAGTAAATCTCGGTGTCATTATTTTAGTGAGTGACTGGTTAATCTATGGAACAGGTTCCTTAGGAAGACAGTGGAGGAATATTTTATTGATTTATTCAAATTGAACTGGTTTAGCTTTGTTTAAGATAACATTTTGAGATAGAGCATATAATTTGAGATGACATGTGGTAAGTGTCACATGCTTGGGAGGAAGACTTTGGTGCTGAATTACATGAGGTGTCTGATTCTGCTTCCCCATGGCGAAAAAGTCTGAGGGGCAGTCTGCTGGGAATAATAGGCATAATAGGCTGGAGGAGGGATTTCTGCCCCTCAGGAACAGGAAGTACCGCCTCAGAAAGCTTTCGGCCAATCAGAGGCTGGCAGCTTTGCAGCACATTGGGACAGGGGATTCAGCATTTAGGTACATGTTGGGGGTTTCGCCAGGTGCCAACATGGCAAGGGGGGCAGGAGGCAGATTGGCTGGAGATTGACAGGCCAGTGGAGGAAGGACAACCGAGGGAGGATAAAACCTGGGGAGGCACCTTCCAATGAGGCCATGGGGCCCATTAGGGAGGGACCACCCACCACTCCCCCCATCCCGTCAGCCACCAGCCCGTGCAGGCAACTGCCGCTTGGCCATTCAAGCTTTTATCTTTCTTCACTCATTTGTGTGTCTGTAGTCACCACTAGCTTGACACAAAGGCTTCCTGCTTGCAACTGGCACACATGGCAAACGATTTTCTTCTGGTGAATTCTTGAGCATTCACTTGATGCTTCTCACCCAATTTGTATCTCTCCTGAGACACCCAAAAATAATCAGACATTAATCTCACTGTTTCAGTAGCAACACCGCTAAACCGATCACATTACTGAGTCCTATAACTGACTATTCAGTTAACTAGTGCCCCACTAGACTTGTAATTTTTCTTCTAAGGAGCTGAGAAACCCCATCTCCCCTCTGTGACACACACTGACTGACACACCTCTCAGCTCCTGTCTTTCTCTGTCTCTATGTCACTTGACAACTGTTGCTAAACCATAGTAAGGCTCCTCTACTTTGCTTTTGACTCCCTGAACTCTCAACCCATCTCCTGATATACCATGGAAAATTGTGGAATTGAATTCAATAAGTGGCCTGAAAGCTGCCAAGTTGTCTTAAAACCTACCTGGTTTACTGATTTACAATTCAGGCAATAGGCTCTGTCATCCCTATGTGACCTGATTTACATGTGACTCCAGTCCTACTCTGTGAGGTTAGGAACATAGGAACATTAGGAGCAGGAGAGCCATTCAGCCTCTTAAATCTACTCTGCAATTCTATCAGCTCATGGCTGAACTGACCTCAACTCCATTTAACCACTTTAGCTGCACAGCCCTTCATATCCTAACTGAACAAAAATCTCTCAATTTCAGCCCCGAAATCTCAAATATTCCAGCATTATTAGCCTTTTTTTGGAAAGTTTCACTGACAGTTGTGTGAAGATGTGCTGTCTGATTTTATTTCTGAATGTCTTAGCTCTTACTTTAAAATTATTTCCCCTCACTTCTCTGTATCCATCCTTTCGAATCCTTTCAATATTTTAATGACCTTGATCAGATCACCCATCAATCTTCTATCTGCAAGGGAACACAAGCCATGTTTATCCAACCTATCCTCATAACTTAACCTCCCATCATTCTAATTTCTGTCATTAAGATTGAATGAATAAAGTTGACTCTATTTAACATTGTTTTATAATGTCCCTGAAGTGGCAAAGCCAGCCACCTAGTTGTGAAGAACAGTTGATACACAAGCAATGATTCAAAACAAATAATCAGAGTTATCTTCCCAAAATGGAAAATGAAATGTGTCTCACCAGGGCACTCCACATCCAGGGTATAATATGAGCTAAGAGAACTAGAGAGCACATCCACTCTGAGAGATGAAGATTTTTTTTTATGCAGCGAGCATTATAGGAACATAGGAAATAGGAGCAGCAGTAGGCCATTCGTCCACTGAAACTTGCTCTGCTATTCAATTAGATCATGGCTCATCTTCTACCTCAATGCTATTTTCCCTCACCATCCCCAATATGATTCAGAATGCATAGACTGAAAGGATGAAGGATGCAGATTCAAAAAGTGCATTTCATGAAGATATTGGATATGTACTTGAAAAGGAAAAAAATTACAGGGGTAAGAACAGGAGAATAGAATTAAGTGGTTAACTCTTTCCAAGAGGCATGATGGGCTAAATGGCCTTCTTCTGTATGATTCTGTGAATGCCTCTGCCTTAAGCATTTGTCTGTGCTGCAGTGGTTGCATCAGCTTCAGTGGTGGTAAGTAAAGCCATTAATACTGGCTTCAATACTTCTAAAGGCAGGGGAAAGAATTCATCCAGGACTTTTGCTCCTCTTCAGTGACTTTTGGTTAACTTTCCAGTTGCTGCAGCAGCAGCCATCCAGGCAAGTGGAGAGTATTTGATTTCATTCCTTACTTGTGCCTTGTAAATTGAGGAGAGGCTTTGGGAAGTCAGGAAGTGAGCCACTCACCACAGAATAGTCAGGCTTGGATTTGGCATTGGTAATCCTATTGAATGTAAAAATTTACCCATGGTCAGTTAGTGCCTTTGGAATATCCTAGACAGGACAATGAGTCAATCAGAAAAAAAATGAAGGACCTCTTCTAATAGTTCTCTCCAATTCTTTCCCAACTGGTCCCCCTAGCTCCTGCATCTCTTTGGAGCAGAAAGAGTAACCTGGTGATCTTCAAATAGTCTCTAGTATTACCACTCTACAACGGTGGAAACCTTGATAAAGCAATTCGGAAATAGGTTGTGCAGGGACTTTTCTTTCTTTCCCTGTCTATTTGACATTTTCACCTAAGTGACTAAGATTGGAAACTCAATAGTTGCTTGATTGAATCCAGCCTATGGGTAGAACATTATACCTTCAGGTCTCAATTCAGAACACAAACATATAATCTAGACTCCAATGCATTTCTCTGAAGTAGCATTCTTCAAATTTAAAAGAAGTATGGTATCCTGATCAACATTCCTCCCTCAATAGAAAGAAAACAAAATACCTGGATTTATAGAGCACCTTTAATGACCTTAGAATATTCCAAAGTACTTTACAGACAATGAAGATACTTTCGAAGTGTTGTAATTTAGGAAATGTGGCAGCCAATTTGTGCACAACCATGTTCCCAGGTACAACAATGAGATAATCAGATAGTCCGTTTTGTGAGGATAAAGTATTCATCAGAATATCGAGCAAAATTCCCCATATCCTCTTTGAAATGGTGTAATTGGATCTTTCACGTCTACCTGAGAGGGCACATGGGGCCTTGGTTACATCTCATCCTTAAGATGGCCCCTCTGACTAAATTATCAGCAGCCTAGATTATGTGCTCAAATCCTGGGGTGGGCCTTGAACCCACAACCCTCTGACTTCAGAAATCTCCTTCATGGAATGAGCAAAATCAGGCCTATATAATACCACTTGGTGGCACTATTCTACTATTTATTGAAAGTGGCAAACCCGATTTGAGTTATCTCACAGGGTTGGGCTAGCGACGCTATTAAGTAACTGAAGCAGTCCCTTTACAAATTAACATAGAATAATCTTGGGTAAATGAGTAACTTTTCTTTGCATAGTTAAAAATTCAGAGGAATTCAAGACCTGAGGACCTGAGAAGGCACATCAATTGGGAACATCACAAAACATCTAATGGAATGCTTGAAGTTCTGGTTCATGAAGGTTTGACAGCATTTTCTTGAATGACTTGAGTGACCAACATGGATAATTCTAAAACTTCTGAAGGAGTAAGTCGAAAATGTTATCTGAGGGAGCCAGAATCAGAGCTGAAGTAGACCTGCCTGCAAGGATGCTTGATGAAACTCCAATATCAAATAAAAACAACTTTTTTGAGACATCCAAATTAAGATTTAAAAATTCATTCCAAAATTTGGGCATGTCTGGCCATTGCTCCTGAGAAGACAATGGTGGGTCTTCTTCCTATGTGATTTAACACACCTGAGAGGTTTGCTAGGCCACTTCAGAGGGCAGTTAAGTCTGCATCATTGGTGTAGGACAGGAGTCACATATAGGCCATACCAGCTAAGGATGGCAGGTTTTCTTCCATAAAGGACATTTGTGAACCAGTTGGATTTTATGACAATCTGGTAGCTTCATGGACACTTTTACTGATATCATATTTTTAAAACTGAATTCAAATTTATGAATTTACGGTGGGATTTGAACTCACAGGGCTGAATTTTCACAGAGTCAGGCTGTCCCCAGTTGCCTTTGAAAATGACGAGCAGGATCCGATTCTGGGATTCCTGCCCTCATTCCCAGAAGCAGCAGTTTTCATTGGCGTGGAATAAGCATGCTAGTAGCGAACCTGGACTCTGCATTCCCGACCTGGCCAGCTCCATTGCAGAGGTAGGCATCTCATACCCCATCACAATTTTCGTGTAGTCAAGCCAGCTTTTTGAGGACACGTGATTCATGGCCCCTCAAAGGATTCGTGAACCATAGTCTGGAATTAGGAACTTATTGAAATGTTCAAAAGGTCTTACTCATGCCCCTACCATGCCCCCCATGACCCCTCCATGTCCTTTCCATGGCCCCTCTGCATCCTTCAGGCCCACTGACCCAATATGCACTATAGAAACAATGAACCATAATAACCATAGAAAGCCTTGAAATCTGCTTAAAAAAAACCACCAGTCCACAGCTGTTCTATCAGAGCCCTGGAACTGGGTCATCTCCTCTCCACAATCAGCGTTACTACCTCAGAGGAGGGGGAGATCTCGACCCCAAATGTCACCTCTGTGACCCCATTGGGGTGTCATGACCCACAGCTTGGGAACCACTGTTAACATGGCTCTGTCTGATTGACACTTTATAGGGTTGTAAAAGCAGCAGCTTTTTTCGAAGCAGATTTCTGAATGGGTGTTTTTTTCCTTAATGCATTTCAAGATTTACCATTGTTATATGTCTCATTGGTTCTATAGTGCAAACTGGATGAGTGTGCATGGAGGATGCAGGGGGCATGGAGGGTATGGTAGATGGCATGGGGAGCATGTGAGGGGATAAGAGGGGTGAGGACTAGAGGGCCTAACAGCCTTTAAAACATCTGGGATGAAGTCCCAAATATCCAAGGTGGCTTTCCAAACAGTCTTGTCCTGACACACCCACCTCCATGGCTGCCTCTGAGCTGAGATGGCGGGCCTGACTCCATCCCGCCTCCCCAGATTGAAAATATGGTGGTTGAGGGCCCTTTTAAAGGAGACAGGTCTGTTGAGTTGGGAAATTTCCTGATTGAAGCTTTCTGCCTTGCTGGTGAAAATCCGTCCCACAATCTTTGAGTTATTAGCCCAGGCCTCTAGTGTGCTAATCCAGTAACTAACTACTTCACCTCAGTTGCACTTTGCCTGACAGACTCAGGTGGAGGGGATAGCAGGAACTGAACTCTCACTGTCCATGTACTGACTCCACACATAATTAAATGAGGGTCTTCTGATTGAAAACCCAATGTTCAATTGCTGGACAGAAGGAGCCCCGATAAATATGACTAAACATGTGCGTCGTGTGTTTTGGTCATATGTCAGATGCCACATTTTAGATAACACACTTCAAAGTACTCGAGATATAAAACAATAGTAGTTTTGAATATGCAGATTGGCCTTCTCTGCCATCATCACGGCCTGACCTGCTATTTTAAACAGAGGAATAGTGGTGGCTTCCCTCCAGCCTAAATCTGCTGGAAGCAGGAGCCGGGGCTAGAAGAAGACGATTAAGGTAAGTTTTTAGTAATTAACTTCTGCTCCCTTGTGGACGAGGAGTAGGGTACTCCTTCAGACATCACAATGAAATCTTGGGCATCCCTTGCTCTGAGCTTCTTCGCCCCCACCCCTATCCGTTTTGGATTCTCTTTCCCTTACCTGGCAGCTGTGGATGTTCTCGTGGGTTCCTATTTGTCCAAATTTCTACTCCCACTCAACTGCCAGGCTATGATCCACTTCGGGTCACTTGATTGACGATTTGTAGTCAAGCCTTTATACAGGCTTCTCCCAGAATTACTAGCCCCAAAATGTTTCCGTAAAGCAGCAATAATGGGGTAGAGCTTATGTCAACCATAATTCTGTGGAGCTGACCCCCCCATCAGAAATCCTGGGGTCAATTCATTTCCATAATGCGGGTGGGATAAAGGAAACAATCAGAGAGGGGTGGACTTGGCGGGTGAATGAGGGTGGTGGGAGCAGTGCAGCTTCTTCATATAAAGGCACCCATTTAAGGCGGGGGTAAATAGACTCTTGTTAGGCAAGGGAATCAAAGGCTATCGGGGGTAGATAGGAATGTGGAATTTGAAATACAAACAGATCAGCCATGATCTTATTGAATGGCAGAGCAGGCTCGAGGGGCCAAATGGCCTACTTCTGCTCCTATTTCGTATGTTTGTATGTTCGGATTCATTTAAAGAGGTGAACAGGTTCCCGAAATAACAACCACAATTGGAGCTGCAAGAGAAAGAAAGGAGCATCTAACAGTTCAGGAGATGGCCTTGAAACATTAGAGGAAGGAGGGCTACAATTAATCAGCCTTCTGGGAAGACTTCATCACATGAAGTCACATGTCTCATGTGAGGTGTTGGGGGGGTGGCAGATGGTGCTGTGACTCTTAGTGGCACCATTTTATAATGTTGTAAAAATTTGATGACCTCACAAGGTCATGCAAAGTTGTGCATTATCAGCAGAAAATTAGGGTACCTCAACTGAAACACGGAGGCAAATGGGTTTTCCATGCATAATAGTCAACTAATGGACTTTGAGGTATCACATGGCCTCTTATTCCATGCCCTTGAAGCAACGTCACATGGCAGCGTTCATATCAAATATCTCACATTTTGTAGTTTATGTTGTTACCTAAATGTCTCTAATCCTAGGTCTCCTCTTTCCCTTTAGCGCTTAACCTTCAGCTACACTCACTGCCATCTATTCTAGGGCAGAAAATTTTGCTCGGCGGGCGGGTGTGTGCCTGACGCCTGATGTGCGTTGACGTCGGCCGAGCGTCAGTTGCGCAATAGCTCCGACAATTTAAAGGCCTGTTAAGGCCATTAAATAATCAATTAACTTAAATATTTTGCTGCCCGTCCAACCTAACAGTTGGCAGGCAGCGATAAGCCAAGCGGCCTTTGCATGTTTTTGGAAACCTCATCCAAGGGTGGGATGAGGTTTCCAAAAACAAATAGAAAGAAAATAAAAGTTTTACAAATGAATTAATAGCACATCCCTACTCATGTGACAGAGTCACATGAGGGGACATGTTTTATTACATTTTCATTTTCTTTATTTTTTTAAATAAATCTCTTCATCTCCCTGAGGCAGCTCAGTGCCTAAGGGAGATTGTGAAGCGCTCACTCACGCGCACGCATGAAGATCGCGCTCGGCCCGCTTGCCCTCCTCTCTTCGCACAGGCAGCGCTGAGCCTTAATTGGCCCGCCAGCGTGAAATCACGGTGCGGTGCCGATCGCGGGCGGTAGGCGGTTTCCTGACCACCCTGGCCGAGCCCTCCGGTCAAAGGCAAAATTCTGCCCTATGAATCATAGCAGATTGTGACTGCAGATTCTGGAGGCAGCAGCAGCCAATCAGCAGGATGCATTCCCCCTGTAGGAGAAGCCAGTACATGATGCCAAGGAACAGCAGGGCCACGGGGGAGGACACGCACAGCTCTGCACTTTGCCCCAGCATGAAGAGAATGTTAGATTCAATTACTGCTTAGCAGTCAGAGATGGAGTTGTGGGAGTCAACGTGCCTTCAGGGGTCTCAAGAACACATAAGCTGCTTCTTATATTGTGTTTCTATAGATTCTTCAATCTCTCCACCAGCTGTCAGTTTCCTCGTCAGAGATCCACAAAGTAGCTGTTTCAGATAGCTTGCTGCTGAGGCTGTGATTCTTTTCCTCCAGGGACTGAAAGCCATGAAACATATGAGAAGGATGAAATTGATAAAGAGAGTGAAGTTTCACTCTCTCCACCCCCACTACCCCCTGCAACTTCTCACCCACTCCATCATTCACACGGCCTAGAGACTCAAGGGGGTACAGAAAGAATAGATGAGAGATTGACATATAGTGAGACACAGAGCACAAAGAAGTCAGATAATGCAGATGTCGAAGTGGAGCCAGATGTAACTAAATGGGGGTGTAAGACACACCAGCCCCTGGAAATTTATGATCTATCAAACTGGCAGCTTATGATAAGACAATAAGCCATAAGACGTAGGAGCAGAAGTAGGCAATTCGGCCCATCGAGTCTGCTCTGCCATTCAGTGAGATCATGGCTGATCTGATCATCCTCAACTCCACTTTTCTGCCTTTTCCCCATAACCCTTGATTCCCTTACTGATTAAAAATCTGTCTATCTCAGCCTTGAATATACTTAACAAACCAGTCTCTGCAGCCTCTGTGGTAAAGAATTCCACAGATTGACTACCCTCTGAGAGAAGAAATTCCTCCTCATCTCTGTTTTAAATGGGCATCCCCTTACTCTGAGATTATGCCCTCTGGCCCTAGACTCTCCCACAAGAGGAAATAACCTCTCAGCATCTACCCTGTTAAGCTCCCTAAGGTTCTTATATGTTTCAATAAGGTTGCCTCTCATTCTTCTAAACTCCAATGAGTACAGGCCCAACCTACTCAACCTCTCCTCATAAGAAAATCCCTCCATCCCTGGGATCAACCTAGTGAACCTTCCATGGACTGCCTCCAATGCCAGTATATCTTTCCTGAGATAAGGGGACCAAACTGATCTCATGGAACCTGTGATTAAATAAAAGATGCTAACAGATAGTTTCCTTTTAAGCCATCCAGCATCCCACCTTAGACATATATTGCCATTCATTCAATGTCACTAGTCTAGTTCCTGGAACTTAGAGGGCAACCTGGAGAAAGTGACAGCTGCAGCAGCATTTGCAAACTTCACCTACTTCGAGAGATCCAGGCAAGTCAGTGAACTCGGTGTAGGGCACAGACTGAAGGACTGTTGGCCTTAGCAGATGGTCTGGAGTGACAACCATGTCCCAGAGTGCAAAATATACAGGGCTGCAATACAAAGGACTAATGGATATTGAATTTACTCTCTCATGAGGCTTATAATACTTTGCAGCAGCTGTTTACATCTCAGACTTCAGGCAAGACTCTCTTTTCTAAAACGTATCCTGATAGACTGATTTCTTCTTTAAAAGGACGTTGACGGTAACGTCCCTCTTAAAAATGACACCCAACAAAAAGACTCCTTTAAGAGGAATCATGATGGAGACATACCCTCTCGGGTTGTCGTGGTGACTGTCTTTCTTTAAAAAGGATCTTGAATTTTAGCAGTGACGTACATATTTAACACTTTTAATTAAGGATCATCATCATCATAGTCTTTCTTTATAAGGGGCCCTGTCAGTTACAGTCCCTCTTTAAAAGTGGTTCTGACCATCTCTTTAAGTGCTTCAATGGGAAGCAAAAACATCAGAAATGTTGTTTCCTGAAGAAAATGGGCCACGATGAATTGGAAAAACAGACATGCAGGTCGCTGTGTGATATTTATTACAACTCCTTCCACTTCTTCCCATGAAACTAGGTCATTCTCACATAAATATGTGGAAAAGTAAATGAAAATACCACAGTGTTTCTATTTTAGCAAGAAACTAACCTCCACACTTCATTTGTGCTTAATTACATAGCTGTCTTCCTCTGGTTTGACAAGGCACCTGCTGGATCTGGGGGTTGGGCCAAGAAACATTTATTGCAGCAGCTGCCTGTCATTTAGGAAATGACAGAGAACAAGACTCTGTGTAAAATATTCCATGAACACACGTGTTAAGAGCCAAATAGATGGAACAAACTATTTATTGCTAGGAAACATTTGATTCTGAGAGAAGATTGATATGCTTGGAAGACATATTTTGACTTAAAGGATAATACCAAGATAATTTATTTTGATAGACCCATTGCAACCAATTTTTTTTACATTGAATTGTATAGAATTAATGGCAGAGAACCAGCCCTTTGGGGCCCAAATGGTCCATGTCCATGGGCCTGAATTTTCTGGTCAGCAAGCGGGCGCGATCAGTGGGCCCGAGATCAGCTGGGAAAAGTATCGCCAACCGCGATCAGCCCCTGACCGATCCCAGGCTAATTAACGGGCAGCCAGCGTGAACCGCGCACTGAAAAGCTAAGCGCTGCCGGGGGTGAGGGCAGGAAGAGACCAGGCGATGATAGCAATGCAAGCACGGGCCAGCGCTGACAGGAAGCTCCCTGAAGGCAGACAGCTGCCTCAGGGAGTTGAAGACCTGAAACAGTAAAAAAAAATGGTTACAAAAGCTGAAAAAAGTGTCCAATGCCTCATAATCAGTCACCTAAAAATTTAACTTATGAAAATGCTGCCCGCAGAAATTTATTTATATTTTATTTCATCATGGAAATCTCATCCCGCCTGTGGATGAGGTTTGTTGAAAAATGCAAAGGCCGCCTGGCCAATTCGCCCATCCGCCAACTGTAAGGTTGGACTAGCTATGTAAAATGACAGACAATTGTGCGGTTAAAGGTCTTAATTGCTCTCTTAATTGCGGCTGGCACTCTTCCAACTTTTGCGCGCACCCACCGACCAAAATATTGCGTGAGCAAGGGATTACGCCGGGACGCTCGCCCGCTGTCATGTCGTGTGACTTCATGCCTGATCCGGTTGGGCGCGCACCTGCCCAATCAGCGTAAAATTCTGCCCCATGTTTGTGCTCATATAAGGTTCCTCCTTCCTTACTTCATTGAGACATATCAGCATGTTCTTTTTTCATTTTCCCCCCGTGTTTATCTAGCCCCCCCTTAAATGCATCTATGGCACTCACTTTATCTACCCCATGTGGTAGCAGTTCCACATTCTAACCACTTTCTGGTCAGAAAGAAATTTTCTCTTTAACCCCTTATTGGATTTATTGGTGATCATTTTATATTTTTATCTCCCAGTTTTGCACTCTCCACAAATGGAAACATCTCTATGTCTACCCTTCAAACCCCATAATTATAATTATAGATGAAAGGGAGGGGGGAGCTCAGGAAAATTACAATCACCAGATAAGAGGTATTGAGCAAATTGTTGGAGCTGCGGGCTGACAAATTCCCGGGCCCTGATGGACTTCACCTGAGGGCCTTGAAAGAAGTAGCTAGTAAAATAGTTGATGCGTTTCTTTTAATTTTCCAAAGTTCCCTAGATTTGGGGAAGGTTCCAATATATTTTTTAAATTCATTCACGGGATGTGGGCTTCGCTGGCTGGGCCAGCCTTTATTGCCATCCCTAATTCCCCTTGAGAAGGTGGTGGTGAGTTGCTTTCTTGAAACGCTGCAGTCCATGTGGTGTAGGTACATCCACAGTGCTGTTAGGGTGGGAGTTCCAGGATTTTGACCCAGCAACAGTGAAGGAACGGCGATATATTTCCAAGTCAGGATGGTGTGTGGCTTGGAGGAGAAATTCCAGGTGGTGGTGTTCCCATCTATCTGCTGCCCTTGTCCTTCAAGATGGTAGTGGTCATGAGTTCAGAAGATGCTGTCAAAGGAGCCTTGGTGAATTCCTGCAGTGCATCTTGTATATCGTACACGTTGCTGCTGCTGCGTGTCGGTGGTGGAGGGAATGAATGTTTGTGGATGTGGTGCCAATCAAACAGGCTGCTTTGTCCTGGAAGGTGTCAAGCTTCTTGAGTGTTGTGGGAGCTGCATGCAAGTGAGGAGTATTCCATCACACTCCTGACTTGTGAGTTGTGGATGATGGGCAGGCTTTGAGGAGTCAGGAGGTGAGTTACTTGTCACAGTATTCCTAGCCTCTGACCTGCTCTTGTAGCCACAGTATTTATATGGCTAGTCCAGTACAGTTTCTGGTCAATGGTAACCCCAGCATGCTGGTAATGGGGGATTCAGTGATGGTAATGCCATTGAACGTCAAGGAGCGATGGTTAGATTCTCTCTTGTTGGAGATGGTCATTGCTTGGCGCATGTGTGGTGCAAATGTTATTTGCCACTTGTCAGCCTAAGCCTGGATATTGTCCAGAACTTGCTGCATTTGGACATGGACTGCTTCAGTGAAAATACTAAATGTAATTCCTTCATTCAAAAAGGGAGGGAGACAGAAAGCAAGAAAGTACAGGCAAGTTAACTTAACATCTGTCATAGGGAAAATGTTAAAAGCTATTATTAAAGATGGCAAGGCGTTTAGAAAAGTTTACGGTAATCAGGTACAGTCAACCTGGTTTTGTGAAAGGGAAAACATGTTTAACCAATTTATTGGAGTCCTATGAAGGAGTCACATGTGCTGTGGATAAAAGGGAGCTGGTGGATGTACTGTACTTAGATTTCTAGAAGGCCTTTGATAAGGTGCCATATCAAAGGTTATTGTAGAAAATAAAAGCTCATGGTATAGCGGGTTGCGTATTGACTTGGATAGAAGATTGGCTAGCTAATAGGAAGCAGAGGGTATCCATAAATGGGCTTTTTTCTGGTTGACAGGATGTAATGAGTGGTGTGCCACAGGGATCAGTGCTGGGACCTCAACTTTTTACAGTTTATATAAATGTCTTGGATGGTTGCTAAATTTGCAGATGACACAAAGATAGGTAGGGAGGTAAGTTGTGAGAAGGACTTAAGGAGGCCACAAAGTGACTTGGATAGGCTAAGTGAGTGGACAAAGACCTGGCAAATGGAGTATTATGTGGCCAAATGTAAAATTGCTCATTTTGGCAGAAAGAATAAAATAGAAGCATATTATCTAAATTGTGAGAGATTGCAGAGCGCTGATATTCAGAGGGATCTGGGTGTCCCAGTGCATGAATCACAGAAGGCTAGTATGCAGCTAAAGCAAGTAATTAGGAAAGCTAATAGAATGTTATTGTTTAGTGCGAGGGGAATTGATTACAAAAGTAGGGAGGCTATGCTTCAGTTATACAGGGCACTGGTGAGACCATATCCTGAGTACTGTGTACAGTACTGGTCTCCTTATTTAAGGAAAGATGTAAATGCGTTAGAAGCAGTTCAGAGAAGGTTAACTAGGCTAAGACCAGAAATGGGAGGGTTGTCTTATGAGGAAAGGTTGGACAGATTGGGCTTGTATCCATTGGAGTTTAGGAGAGTAAGGGGTGACTTGACTGAAACCTTCAAGGTTCTGAGGGATCTTGAAAGAGTGGATGTGGAGAGGATATTTCCTCTTGTGGGAGAATCTAGAACTAGGGGACATAGTTTTAAAATAAGGGATTTCTCATTTAAGACAGATGAGGAGAATTTTTTTTTTTTTTTTGTTGTCCATGAGTCTTTGGAGCTCTTTTCCTCAAAAGGCAGTGGAAGCAGGGCCTTTGAATAGGACAGAGCTAGATAGATTCTTGATTAGCAAGGGGGCGAAAGGTTATCGGGGAAGGCAACAGGTTACAATCAGATCAGCCATGATTTTATTGAATGGCGGATCAGGCTTGAAGGGCTGAGTGGCCCACTCCTGCTTCTAGTTTGTATGTTCGTATATTCGTAAGATCTCTGTTGGCCTCAGTCTTCTCTTTTCTAGAAGAAAATTTGATTAAAGGAATTTCTCCACCTTGGTTGCATTAAGAATTATTCGGCCTCTCAAGCCTGCTTCGCCATTCAATAAGGTCATGGTTGAGCTGATTGTGGCCACAAAGCCACTTTCCTGATGACCCCCTATACCCTTTGAATTGCTTGTTAGTCAAGAATATATATACCTGTGCCTTAAAAACATTCAATGGTCCTGCTTCTACCACTTTGTGTGTAAGAGAGTTCCACAGGCTCACGACCTTCTGAGAGAAAATAATTCTCCTCATATCCATCTTAAATGGGAGAAACCAAAAATTTAAAACTGTGTCCACTAGTTCTGCTCTTGCCCATAAGGGGAAACATCCTCTCAGCATTCACTCTGTCAAGTCATCTCAGGATCTTATGTGTTTCAATAAGGTCACCTCTTATTCTTCTAAACTCCAATGGATGCAGGCCCAACTTTTCCTCATAAGATAACCTCCTTATTTCAGGAATCAGTCAAGTAATCTTCTCTGAACTGCTTCTAATGCAATTATGTCCTTTCCGAAATATGGAGACCAGTGATCTAGGTGTGGTCTCACCAATGCCCTGTAGAACAGTAACAAAACATCCCTACTTTTATATTCCATTCCTATTGCAATAAACAACAGCATTCCATTTGCCTTCCTAATTACCTGCTGTACCTGCATATTAACTTTTTGTAATTCATGTATCAGGACACCCAGGTCCCTCTGTACCACAGAATTTTGCAATCTCTTTCCATTTAGGTAATATGCTGCTTTCCCATTCTTCCCACCCAAGTGGACAAGTTCACATTTTCCCACATTATACACCATATGCCAAATTTTTGCCCACTCAGTTAATCTATCTATATCCCTTTGCTTACTCCTTATGTCCTCTTTGCAACTTACTCTCCTACCTATCTTTACATCATTAGCAAATTTAACAACTATACATTCAATCCCTTCATCCAAGTTATTGATATTGATTGTAAAACGTTGAGGGCCCAGCACTAATACTTATGGTACTCCATTCATTACATCTATAGGTTCCCCTTTATCCACGTTGCTTGTTACTTTCCCAAAGAGCTCTAATAAGTGAGTCAAACATGATTTCTCTTTCACAAAACCATGTTGACTCTGCCTGATTGCATTGAGATTTTCTAAGTACCCTGCTGTAACCTCCTTAATAATAGACTCCAGAATTTTCCCTACGACAGATGTTAACCAACAGGCCTGTAGTTTCCTGCTTTCTGTCTCCCTCCTTGCTCGAATGGAGGAGTTACATTCACTATGCAGCAAGACCTGGACAATATTCAGGTTGGGGTGATAAATGGCAAGTAACATTTGCGCCACACAAGTGCCAGGCAATGACCACCTCCAACAAGAGACAATCGAACCATCACCCCTTGAAATTCAATGCATTACCATCACTGAGTCTCCCACGATCAACATCCTGGGGGTTACCATTGGCCAGAAACTGAACTGGAACAGCCATATAAATACTGTGACTACAAAAGCGGTCTGACGTTGGGAATTCTGCAGACAGTAACTCACCTCCTGACACCCCAAAGCCTGTCTACCATCTACGAGGCACAAGACAGGAGTGTGATGGAATATTCTCCACTTGTCTGGTTGAGTGCAGATCCCACAACACTCAAGAAGCTCAACACTAGCCGGGACAAAGCAGCCCACTTGAATGGCACCCCATCCGCCACAATAAATATTCATTCCCTCCACACCGACGCAGTGGCAGCAGTGTGTACCATCTACAAGATGCACAGCAGCAACTCACCAAAGCTCCTTTGACAGCATCTTCCTAATGTGTGACCTTTATCATCTAGAAGGACAAGGACAGCAGATGCCTGGGAACACCACCACCTGAAAGTTCTCCTACAAGCCACTCACCATCCTGACTTGGAACTAAATCACTGCTCCTTCACTGTCGCTAGGTCAAAATCCTGAAACCCCTTGCCTAACACTGTGGGTGTTCCTACAACACAAGACTGCAGTGATTCAAGTAGACAGCACACCACCACTTTCTCAAGGACAATTAGGGATGGGCAATAAATGCTGGCTTAGTGAACGACATCCGCATCCCATGAACAAATCTATAAAAAAACCTTTAATTGACTTGTGGAGGTCTATGTTGCCGAACACTCACTGCCCTAGTTTGCAAAAGGCTGAGCTGGTACAGCTGATGCAGTGTTGGATCTCCTCATCAATGGTAACCTTTTGAGAGAGGTGGCCACCAAAATATGGGAAGTGCTCAACATATTCCAGGGTCTCTCCTTTAATGGGGGTATGGAATTTTGGCTGACCAGGTGTGGGTTTTGATGATGAGTTTTGATTTGGCAGCATTCGAGGACAGGCTGCATTTCTTGCATGCAGAATTGAAGAGATCAAGATTGGCTTGCAAATCTAATGTAGAGTGGACTATGATACTGCAGTCATCCGTAAACCATAGATCATATGTGTCTATGACGATCAGTTTAGTTTTGGCATGGAGGTGGGTGAGGTTAGAGAGTTTTCCATTCAGATGGTATTTAATATTAACACCAGAGGATGGTTGATCTTTATGAGATGAATAGCCACTGTCAGGTAGATTGTAAATTATATGGGGGCTATTACACTGCCTTGCTTGAACCTGGTCTGGATTTTGAAGGCATCTGTTTCAGATTCCTCCATTCAAGGCAGATGCAGTTATATCATTATGAAGCAATTTTCCACCTAGGTAATTAGGGATGGGCAATGAATGCTGACCTAGCCATTAACGCTCACATCCCATGAAAGAATAATTTAAAAAACTTTGCAGGATTGTGACGAAGTTTCTTCGACATCCAAATCTGTGGAACACAGAGTCTTGTGATTTATTGAGTCAAATGCCTGGGTCAGGTTGATTAATGCAATGAAGATATCTTAGTGTCATTCTCTGCATTTTTTTTTGGATTTATCTGGCAACAAAGGCCATACTGGAGATTCCTCTGTAAGGTCTAAAGCCACGCTGTGTCTCTGGGAGGATTTCCTCAGCCACAGGAAGTAGGTGATTCAGGAGAATGTGTATCAGGATTTTCCTGCCATAGGCAAGAGGAAAATAGCTCAATAGTTTCCACAGCGTGATTTATCTCCCTTCTAGAAAATAGTTAAAACTGTTACATTCCTGAAGTCAGTGGCGATGGGGGAGTTCTTTTTCTCCCAAATCTGCAGGATGAGTGCATGGAGTCTTGATGTGAGAAAACACCCACCAGCTGGAATACCATCGAGGCTGCAAGCTTTGTTGTTTCTTTATCCCTTTGTTGCAGCTCTCCCATTAATGGTGGTTCACCCATTAATTCTACCACAAGATACTGGGGACTAGCCTGGCGAGTATCAGCTGCCACTGTGGATTCATGGTTGAGGAGTTGTTGAAAATGTTTTTTCCAGTGTTGACGGGTGGCATTGTAATCTTCACGAAGAGAAAAACCATCTTGTGAGCAAAGGAGATTTTATACATTTGACCTTGGGTCGATAGATGGCTCTGGTGGCTTCAAAAAAAAACTTTGAAAAAGTTGTCATGATGGTCAGCAAATTATTGGATCTCCTGGGCTTTCTCTTCCCACCAAATGTCCTTCTGGGCATCAGCCTCGAGCTGTTGGAATGCTGCCTTCTTGACTTGTGACCTTGTGTTGTTCTGCCAGGCAGTGCAGGTTGTCACATATTTCAACATAATTTTCATCGAATCAATCCTGGTGACGGCGATATTTGAACCCAATGGTTTAGGCACAGCAGTCATATATAGCTGTCTTTATTTGATCCCACTATTCTGGAATTGAGCTGGATGTGTGAAGATTTTCCAGATTGGTCATGAGCTGCACTTGGAATTCTTCTCTTCAGTCGGGCTGCTTTATGACTGAGACTTTGGTCTTCTTCCTCTTGGACTTTTGAGCCTTGAGTGTGCTAGGTGAATATTCATCACTGAATGATCAAGTCTATGATTTTCTGGCAGGAATCAGATCCCCGCATGGACCAAATGATACAGACATCACTTAGACCTTTGACCTGAACGATGACATAATCCAGGTGGTGCCAATGCTTTGATCTAGTTTTGTATTTGTCCTTCTGGTGTTTATTATAATGAGGCCATGCTGAACGCACTTTATCAGAGGGAGGGTGCCATTTGCATTTGTTCTCCACCCCCCCCACCCCACTCCACCGCCACCCCATTTTTCCCAATGGTTCCACTCCAGTCATCAGAGTCATGGGCAATCCTGGCATTAAATTCCCCAGAGGGATATTTTTTCTTCTTTTGGGATGGGATTGGACCTGATGCGATGAAAACTTCTTCAAGGTCAGAATGGAACTTTTCCTTAACAGCTTCATCAGAGTCAAGGGTCAGGACATAAGCACTGATGATGGTAACATATTGGTTATGGCTGAGCTGTAGGTGATGGTCATGAGTCTTTCTTTTATCAATTGAGGAGTTCTGCCAGTGGGCATCCAAGATATTATTCCAGATGGGGGTCGTGTCAGCCTTTCCTTTCCAGTAGAAGGTGTATCCCCCTTGCTTCTTCCTTCAGCTGCCCCTTCCCTGGAAGGCAGATTTCACTGAGGGCAGAGATGTCGGTTTGGAGTCTTGATAGCTCACCTGATGCGACTGCAGCTCTTCTTGCCAGTCAGTCACTCTAGAGATTATGCATGCATGTTCTAACATTCAAAGTTGCTAATTTAAAGTTTTATTTTTTGACCACAAAGATGATGATCCCACAGGGTGAGTTTCCTCAGCCAGGGCAAAGTGAGACAGCCTATTTTTAGGGCACCTTTTCTAGCATCCCCCGCCTCCCCATTTGGGGTGAGCAGAGGTTATCCTGAAGAGGGCTGCTTAGTCACAGATGCTCCGGCCCAAAGACATCTCTCTTCCAACACAGGTGTCCAATAACCTTCAGGCATGTCACCTGTGTGCAGATTCTTGACAGGCTCACAACTCTGTCCCTGTCGCCAATTCTCCTTCACCACATGACTTGGCAAATGGATCCTAGTTGAAGCCCACCTGTGACTTTGTTTAACATGGGAGCCCTGGGTGCCGTCATTGTCCAACATCTTGATGTGCTGGTGGTGCTCAATGGCAGCACAGGTGAAGGAAGACTGTGTGTCTCACCAGCTGCGAAGGTGGAGAAAGGCTGCAGCGGTAAGGCGGGCCCGGTCATCATGGTTCAACATAAAGGAAACACAGTGAATGCAGTTTTGATTGTTTTTTTTAAAAAGCTTTTGATAAGGTTACCATAAAATAGAGTTATGACACATAGTATTAAGGAGGAATATGGCCACATAATAAAAGGTACAGGTAAAAGGAAGTTTCTCAGACTAGAAAAGTACAATATGTGGTGTTCGACAAAGATCTGTGTTATATTCATTCCCTATCTAACTGGGGACTCTAACACCTGAGAAGCGTGTAGCCAGGGGATATAAAATGAAGCTGGGTGAGGGGGTTGTGGGGTTTGTGGTGAGGCATGTATCATGGTGACTTCTTTGTTATCCAAGACCCACCTAATGCCATATTCATGTGAGCGTGTAAATGGGTGAGCAGCTCACATGCTTGAAACTGCCATAAGGTGCTTCGCCATGCCAAAATGTCAGTATAACTAGGCTCCACCTATTTTTACCGGGTCCTGGAGATCCAAGGAAAGAATTCTGTCCAAACCTGTTGGGAGAGTCAATGTAAAAGTGCCAGCGACAGCTACAGGTTTGACTGGACCTCCTGCAGCTTGCCTGTAATGATGATTTGGGAGTACAAACACTTGAGCAAGCAGCATGATTGGGTTCAATTGACAGTTACAGAGATAAAGAAAGCTAAGGGTGGAATTTGCAAATATCCTTGCAAGCCTGTTCTCTCAGACACTGCATCAACAAATTATCTGCACTCAAATGAAAAGGAACCAGGGTTTCTGATGGTGTCCCAGTTGAGATAACGAAAGAGCTTGCACTTGAATAACACCTTTCATGGCCTCCGGAATTCCAAATTAATTTACAGCCAGTGAAGTATTTTTGAAGGTAGTTTCTATTAAAAATAAAAACAGAATTACCTGGAAAAACTCAGCAGGTCTGGCAGCATCGGTGGAGAAGAAAAGAGTCGACGTTTCGGGTCCACATGACCCTTCAACAGAACTGAAGTATAGTTAGGAGAGGGGTGAAATATAAGCTGGTTTAAGGTGGGGGCGGGGGGAGAGAAGTTGAGGGTGGGGTGGTTGTAGGGACAAGCAAGCAGTGATAGGAGCAGATAATCAAAAGATGTCACAGACAAAAGGATCAAAGAGGCGTTGAAGGTGGTGATATTATCTAAGAAAAGTGCTAATTAAGAATGGATGGCAGGACACTCAAGGTACAGCTCTAGTGGGGGTGGGGTGGAAAGACTGACAAGGTATTAGTTGTAGATTTAAAAATAATGGAAACAGGTGGGAAAAGAAAAATCTATATAAATTATTGAAAAAAAAAACAAAAGGGAGGGGGAGGAAACGGGGTGGGGATGGGGGGAGGGGGAGTTTAAGATCTAAAGTTGTTGAATTCAAAATTCAGCCCGGAAGGCTGTAAAGTGCCTAGTCGGAAGATGAGGTGCTGTTCCTCCAGTTTGCGTTGGGCTTCACTGGAACAATGCAGCAAGCCAAGGACAGACATGTGGGCAAGAGAGCAGGGTGGAGTGTTAAAATTCTATTAAAAATGTAGATTAATAATCTAATCATGATGATCATAATCTAACCATGATGATTTTCAGAAAAACAAAAGATGCTGAAGTATGAGAAGATGAATTAAAGTGTCGAGTAGGTTTCCATTTCTACCTGACCAACCAGCGCTTACCAGCGCTCATTCACCATTCTCACTCAACCACCAAACCAGAGAGATTCTCTGGCAGGTACATGGATAGTTTTGAAGAGGGTTTTTCACTGGATGAGGAGCAGTGTGCAACAATACCAGAGGAGTCAGAGATGAGAGTGTGATCTGGCAACAAGGTTCAAAGGCTCTGCAGATCAGCCTTGGTTCAAGGACCTAATGATCCAGATCTCAGGGGCCCTCGCAAAAAGAAGTGAGTGTCATACTCACATGCAGCCTTGAGGGACTAATCTGGAGGATCTGAAACAGACAGTAGGGGTAACAAAGAATTCAAAATGCCATCTTTCATGCCAATATCCAAGAATAGTTTGACACATCCATCCAGCATTGAAAATTAACGGTAAGTTGATCGATTGTAGGTTGAATGACAATATTGGAGCAAATTCTTTTCCCATTTGTTGTTTCTGTGACTGCAGCCCTTACTAGCAATACAGGGCTGGAGCAGTTGCCCTTAAATGTATTACATTTAGGTATGGGGATAATTTTAACCTGATCTGACTAGTGGGAAATAGACATGATCTAATCAGCTGCCCATTTTACAAGATAAATCAATAACATCATTTTCATTATACTTTATTAAAAAAAATCCTTACAGCAGGCATGACCTAGTGGCACCAGATAACTTACTAAAGTATGTCAGAGCTGTTGGGGAATGTGAGATTATCATACCAATGAAATGAACACATAGATATTTGAGAATTACATCTGTTGTAGGTTCAAATCCCACTCCAGAGACTTGAGCACAAAATCCAGGCCGACACTCCAGTGTGGCATTGAGGGAGTGCTGAACTGTCAGAGGAGCTGTCTTTCAGATGAGGCATTAAACGAAGCCTTGTCCTCCCACTCAGCTGGACATAAAAGATCCCTTGACACTATAATGAAGAGCAGGGGAGTTCTCCCTGGTGTCCTGCCAACATTTATTCCTCAACCAACAACATTAAGAAACCAGGGTTATCTTCTCAATTACACATTGCTGTTTGTGGGAGCTCCCTGTGCAGAATGCTTCTAGAAGTTAAGTGGTTTCATGTGTCACTGAGCCCGTGTAAGACTAGCAGAATGCAAAGAAAAGTCATCCTTGGATTGCTGGTTCATGGGCTGTAAAGTATTTTGGGACGTTCTGAGGCTATGAAAGGCACGATTTAAACACACGTTCTTTCTTCTTTCAATCAAACTTAAAAGCTGGCACTGCACAAAATGGACAGGGGATTGCATTGCATCAGTTTCATACTGGGAGGGTTGGATTAAAGTGACCCCTTATAGTACTTTTATGTGGTGAAAGAAATACTAAGTTACAGATTTTGCTGAAACTAGGGCTTGTGCTTATGCAGATCACTGCTTATGGTACAAGCAGTAAAATCCATTAAGTTATTAACAAGCAACTGTCTGCCTTGCCCGTACCCTGTCAGCCTTATCCTGCCCATGTTCCGTTGGAATGCTGTTGTCTTCCCAAGGAATTCCAATATCGTTGCCAACAGAAATACATATTTGGATTGACATGGGAATATCCCTACATCATAACGGAATGATTAAGCAATGGGGAAGAGCAAACATACAAAGAGCACGTGCTCTGTTACATAGGACGCATATCTGCCATTACCCATGAAGTTTCATGGAATAAAACGCAATATATTAACTATTACATTCTCAAAAACTTGTTAAAAAGATTATTAGAGCAGGACAAAGATTTGATATGCACTTGTCTAATATCTTGATAATAACTAGCGGGGTCTAGAAAGTTAATCGCACTTGAACAGGGTTGTGATCCTGATGTAGTTTGCACTGCTGCCTAATGGGGACCCAGGTGAGTCTGGGGGCGTTGCAGGCAATTGTGACGTGGGCAGGGGAGTGGTGAGGGTGGCGTGAGAATGGGTAGCCAGCAGTGGCCTGTGGTTGTAATTTGGAACCAAGGGGAACACTCCTGAAGTTTAGCTTGCTCAAGCAGCTCTGACTTCCACCATTGCTTAAAAACATCTCTCCTTTAACGTTGCTAGCAGCATTTAAATGGCGGAATCAATCTGAATTCCCATAGCCCCACAATGGCCTAGCAGCCAATTACATAGACGAGTGCCTGTTTTGTTGACTAATAAGCTTATTTGCACCTCAAAATTGCGAGTACCTCATATCAATGGGTTTCGGTGGGCATAAAGAAAGAAAGATTTTCATTTATGTAGGTGTTTCATGACCACAGGATGCTCTAAAGCACTTTAAACAGCTTTGAAATGAACAAATGTAGGAAATATTGCAGCCAATATGTTCACAATAAGGTTCCATAAACTGTAATATAATAACGATCAGGATTTTGATTTATAGTGTTTGTAGTTGAGGGATAAATATTGGCCAGGATACAGGGGAGAACATTACTGTTCTTCTAATAGTGCCGTAAGGTCCTCTATATTCACCTAAGGCGGCAAATGAGGCATTGGTTTAATGTCTGATTTGATAAATGCCAACTAGTGCAGTGTTTTCTCAATGCTATTCCAAAATGCTACATTTTGTGCTCAGATCTCTGGAGTGTGATTTGAACCCACAACCTTTAGGACTTAAAGGCAAGAGTGCTACTACTGAACCACAGATGACAGCAGGCAAGCTGTTGGGTTGGAAATGACACATTGAGTCCTGATTTCAACACATTGCAGCTACAAAGAGGACAAAACAGTGTGTTTGGAGCTTAAGGGGAAACTGGTTACAAATCCAGTCTCTTTGTGCAGGTAATCTAATGGCAGCCCAAAAAAAGGACACCCAATAAAATATTTTGCTTTACAAAAAGCTAATTTGTGCTAATCTTATTCCCATGACATTTAAAACCAAGGAGCAGACGTCTGAACACCCAGCTCTGAGGCAACTTAGGCGAAGGTCACGCTTCCAAGAGGAAAAAGAATAAAGGGTTTGCGCTGACTCAGAAAGCAACAATGGGGGTATTAACTTTACCAGAAGTTGTCGATGTAGAACATCCTTGAAAACAATGGATCAGTCACTGCGAATGAGTAGCTGGTACAGTGCCAAGGAGCTCCTAAACCGAGGGGGTGTGGAGCATCTAATGGATATAGAGAAAAGATTTGTATTTCTAATGAAAGGGGGCCATTATTTGCTCCCTCATACTTAAGGAATGTGGAAGTGTTTCGGTCAAAACCTGATGACTTTTGCAGAGAAAATAAGGATGAGATGTGTTGAGGAGCTGAGAGTCCGCTGATAGGTCAAGCATCATATTTAGCCATTTTGTGAGAGGCTAGTGGTCTTGCTGTACAACCTTTTGATAAATTTCTCTCTTCCCTCTGTAAGATAACAGCAAACAGCGGGTTTTCAGAGGTTAGTGCAGGCTGCTCACCTACTATCCCGAGAAATGTCTCACCACCTCTGTTGTTGGTAGCCTGTACATATTAACCTCGCATTTTACAATTTAGTAATTTTAAGGAATACTTTATCTGTTCTTAGATTAACTACTCCCACATAGTGTAATTGTGTCAATTCAGTCCTGCCTGACTGTAACTCAATGTCAGCTCCAGTATATGTACAGTACGCATCAGGTAAAAGGGAATGCTTCATTTTCATCTGGTAGTGTACAGCGTTTTTGTGACTCAGTGTTAGCTCCTGTACATTACGCAACTATATAAAGGGAATGATTCACTGCCATCTGGTGCTGTTTGGCTCATGTGTGTCCACTTCTCTTGATCCTTCCCCATATGGTCAAGCTGCTTGTCCAATAGCCATACTGGATACAAAGAAATTTCTTCCAATTAAGCATTAGGAAGATAGAGGTCATTGCTTTCAACTCCTGCCACAAGCCCTGTTGTCTAGCTACCAATCCATACCCTACCTGGCCATTGTTGAATGCTGAACTATTCAGCTCACAACCTCACTGTCCTATTTAACCTTCCAGGCTGAATTGTTCTAATGATCTCCTGGCTGACTTCTTAACATGAACCAGAGCTCACCCAAAACTCTGCTGCCCCTGGTCTAGATTGTACAGCTTACCCCAACAAGTCTGGTGATGGGAGATTAGAAAACAGACTCACCCTTTGTGATAGAATTATCAATCAGATGCCAGAACCAGGCAGGCCCAGAGCAATTCAAGACACAGTTGATAATTATCCAGCTAATATGCCTCATTAGAGAAACCTGGAGGGGTAGACCTCTCAGGAAGAGGTTGCTGTTCTTCCTACCCAACTCCAAACAACCATAGGAGCCAACAACCTGGTTAGATAAGCAACAGGAAGATTATCAGGGCTTCGTGCTGATAGATGCATGTCTTTGACTGGATAATTTCCAGCAGAGTCTTGCATATATCTGGGAATCCCTAAGCCTTGTGACTGCCCAAAGTTCTCCGGGCTTGGGCAAGTGAGGTAAATCCATACAGGTATAGCGCACACTTCATATTAGGTAAACAAAAGCTACCAGTTTAAATATCTCAAGTGCTTAGTTTGGGGGTTTAAAGATGGTCATGTGTTTCCACACAGACAGTCAGCTGACCAAAGGAAACAAATCTTCCACAGAACTGTTGGCTGGCAATGTGGTACTTTCATCATCCACTGTGCCTATTATAGCTAGCCTTAGTGAGTAGAAACACAGAGGACAGGACATAGGGTGGTGAATGAAAAAACTTGTATTTCCATGGCACCTTTTACAACCCCAGGACATTCCAAAATGTTTTACAGCCAATAAAGTATCTTTGAAATATGATCACTATTGTAATGTAGGGAAACACAGTGGACAATTTGCACACAAGGCCCCACAAATATGAGATGACTGACCTGATAATCCGTTTTAATGATGTTGGTTGTGGGATAAATATTTGTCAGGACACTGGGAGAACTATCCTGCTTTTCTTTGAAAAGTGCCGTGGAATCTTTTATATCCATCTGAAAGGGCAGATGGGGCTTCAGTTTAACATCTTACCACAGTACAGCACTCCCTCACTACTGCACTGGGGCGCCAGCTTAGATAGTGGCCTCAAATTTCTGTCGTGCCTCTTGAACGCACAGGCTTTACGAATATAAGTGAGAGTGTTGGCACTGAGCCAAGGCTGACATCTCAAACTGCATGTGTGTTGTTGCTTATTGAGCACTGTATGAACACTGAAGCTTGGAAGGCAGAGTTAAACGCCTGCCAGGTACAAAGCTACTGTACCAGGGGACACCGTGCATTTATTTATTTATTCTACTGCAATAAGCAGCTTTGGAAGGATTTAAACTCTCTCTCCTGTCAGAAACAATTTGCGAAATCTCAGCTAATTCCAGTCGTGCCACTTGGTGATAACCTGACCTTCTAAATGGCCATTGATTCAGTTTCTCCTGCTGGCTCACTGACATTACCATTGCAGAGGGATTTCCATGGCTTACTCTCCTTAGCTTCGCTCGGTGGTTGGTGTAGCTTAGTCCGTTCTCCTGCGACCTCCCTGCGTGGAACTATTCTTTGGGTTACGAGGAAATGACCTAATACTCCAGACTGATACTGAGGCCAACATTTGCTTTATTTTCTTTGAGTTTGTCCCTTCCTTGCCTGAACACTCTGACTCATAGTCTGCAACGTTTCCACAGATGCCTCCCCACGACCTCATCTGAGCAGTTGTTCGTCAAGTACAGCCTTGTCTTAGTTAATAGCACTCTTGCCTCTGAGTTAGAAGGTCCTGGGTTCAAACTCCTGTCTAGAGCCTTGAACAAATAATCTAGGCTGCTACTTCAGTGGAGTCACAAGAAGCCATTGCATTGTTGGAGCTGCTGCATTTCAAAAGAGATCTCTAGTCTAGCAGTTGAATGTGAAATATATCATGGGACTATTTGAGGAAGAGCTGAGGAGTTCTCCCTGGTGTCCTGGCCAATATTTATTCCATAACCAGCATCACTAAAACAGATTATCTGGTCATTGTCACATTGCTGTTTGTGGGAATGTTTGCAGTGTCTAAATTAGTGCTATGTTTCCTGCAATATTACAGTGATGAAACTTCAATAAATATTCATCTGATGTAAAGCGTTTTAAGATGTCCTAATGGTGCTATATAAATGCAAGTATTGTTTCTACCCAGGATATCAGCTCTCTCATTCTTTCCTTGCTTTGGAACATTCTGAGGTTGTGAATGCCATAATATCTTTGTTCCTTAAACAGTCGGCTATTCGAACATGGGAGTATCACATCCAAACCTAAACCTGCCCTCAACAAACACCCAAACTCACATCACGCCGGAATCACTTTCTTGATCCGGGTCTGTTCCTCCTCTGTGAAGGGACTTGGATTGTTTTCTGTGCTAAAGCAGTTATATAAATGCCAGTCTTTACTGTTCAGACTCATCTCCAACATTATGCAAAGAGCAATGATTAGACAACCTTAAAGCAATATCTCATAAGGTACGTCCCTTACAGAGATACAGGATAGAGTAATTAGATAGAAAAAGTGAACCCAGAACAGTAGTTTTAGTTACAGGGGGAAACAGGACAAGAGGGAAAAGTGTCAGGATTGCGAATGGGCAAATTGATGGTCAACATCAGTAAATATTTCTTTACGCTGGGAATAATCAACGGCTGAAGTGGGGATCCAGAAAATGCTTAAGGTCAGGATTCCATGGTTATAGGAAGATGATAGGCTTGATGTCAGAAAAGGACAAAATTAAATGGGTTAAAGATATGGTGAAGCCTTTACAGGTTAATGCTGATGTGTGGGCGGTACTGTGCTCAGTCCCACCTTAACCCTATATGTGCCAGACCCTTATACTACACCTCTCCCCAAGTCTTTATCCAGTGTATTTCAAGTTAATATAGTTTACATCGTTATTACTATGATAGAAAATCTCATCTTCATGTCTGACAGCCCTCTGGAAATGTAGTAAACCAGGAGGCAGCTTCCATCCAGTTGCTCCTGGAATAAGACTGTTCCAAGGCCTGTGGACGGAGCATCTGCTGCTCTGGTGTTGAGCAGGGATGGGTCATAGTGGGCCAGGAATGTCAGTAGAGTGCAGCATCACATTGATGCAAGTGAATACTTGCTGTTGATGTGAGCCCCAGTACCATGCCGGGTCTTTCTTAAGCAGATGCCTCAAAAGTTCTGTGACTTGTGCAAAAGTTTGGTAAAAATTTTGCCGGCTGCATCATCATTCCCAACATTCGCTGGTCTGGAATCAAGGACTAAAGTTAGCTTTAGTTTTCTGTGGGTCCACCATGATGCCTTTAGTGCTGATGATGTGGCCCAGAAATCAAACTCATTCAGCATCAGCCCTGCTTCCTGTAGGTGCTCTAAGACCGCTGTGAGTCTCTTGTCATGTTCCTCCACCTTTGTACCGTGAACCAATACATCGTCCATATGGCAAATGATCCCCTGTAGGCCCTGCAAAACCGGCATCGTACGTTGAAATATTTCTGGTGCCGAAGTGATTCCAAATGACAGGCGGTTAAAGCAGAATCTGCTGAAGCGGGTAATGACTGTGGTCAGCAGCCTGGACTCTTCATCAAGGGGAAGTTGCCAAAATTCACGTTGGCACGCAGCTTAGAAAACACTGTGCTCTTCGAGAGTTTAATCAGGCTTTCGTCCACATTGGGTATACTTCTCTGGCTATGGCTTTATTGAGCTGTGTCACGTTGACGCAAATACGGATGGGGACTATCCCGGATGTGTGACTGGGGGGATGACTCCCATATTTGTCATCACATCCAGCTGCTGCTGCACTTTTTTCCTGAGTGGGTATGGAGTCTTTCATGGCGTGAATAGGCACATCCTCAGTGTGATCTTGTATGTGCTTTTTCAGTCATCCCAGTCCTGTAAAGATCTTGGAACTCCCTTTTATACTTGGAGCCAGGCCCTTGTTTGTTGACTTTGTCAATTTTTTGTAGAAGGTTAAGTTCAACACAGGCTTTGCAGCTTAGTAATGAACAGTGTTGATTGTGGACCATGAACAGGGTCTCTTTTACCCTTGTACCTCATTGTCACCTACAGGGACATCTGCCTCCTGCTCCATATAGGTGTGTTGTGGGTGGCGTCAGCCATTAGGTCACCAGCCATGGTTCTCTGTCTGTCTAGACCGCAACACTGGCTCCAATGTCCAAGTTAAAGTTAGTGCAATGGCCATGAGCCATAATGTTTGCATTCCAAAATGAAAATCCAGGAAAATTGACCTCACCCAAGAATCATGGCTATGTGTCCTCTTGGTGCGCAGTCTTGACCTTGTGAATCATTTTTGAGCCTTCTGTGCATTTAGATGTTTTGGCCTTGCAAAGTTTGCCAAAGTGTCCAATTCTGTTACAGTGATTTGGGCTGAAATTGCAGGACATTGATCTCACCTGTGGGGGTGCTTTGCTTCACAGCACTGGCATGATCGCTCTACTCGTCGATTATGGCATTGCTTCCCTTGGCCTGGAGTGTCCCTGCTTCTGTGCTGTTTAACTAACTGGACTATGGGCTTTCCTTTGTACCATGGTTTACTTTCTCCTCTTAAAATAGACCTGTGCTGCACACGGAGTTCAGGCTGCCGAACAATCTGGATAGCTTGTACAAATCATTAACGAATGAGTCAACAGGTTTTCCTGCTGCTGGACACACTTGTTAAATTTAGCCCTTTCAAAGATTTTGTTACTTCTTTGGTTAGAATAAACATCGAATGGCTTTAATACTTATTCAAATTTAGCGGATGATCCATTGTTTCCTTGTCTAGCAATAATGTTGTCCGCTATTGGACCTACCAAGTAAAGCAGTGTGTTAACTTGTTCAGCTTCTGTCTTTTTATCCAGACATGAAGCAATCACGTATCTAAGGAATCATTTTCTCCAAAGACCCCAATTGTGTGATTGATCTGGGCCTTGGAAGAGTGGATTTCTGATCCATGGTTAAAAATTTTTGAAGTGTAGGTTCAGCTTTGAGAAGTTGCTAAAACTGAAAATGGCATAGAAGGAAAAAACAGTAAAAACTGGGAAGTAAGAATACTGGTCCAAAATGGTTTTGTATAGCTTAAAATGGAATACCAGTAAAAACTGAGAAATAAGAGTACTGGTCTGAACTGGTTTTTGCTTCTGGGGGTGCTGCTGTTCATTTGAAGACAAAGCATTTACCTGTGCTTGCTGGTTTTGGCGGGGCCCCATTACATTGGCGCTTGTCGTCAGCCTTGCAGAAATTTTAAACAATGGCTGTTTGGATCAACTAGCTGCAGACTTCTCTGTTTCAGCGCCATGCTTTAGGGTCGTAAAAGCATTGAATCCTGGCCTTTGTTGGTTTTTAAAGCCTATTCTTTAGTCGCGATTTTTCTGAATTAATTGAGGGTTTTTTTTCTCCTTGGAGCGAGCTCAGGCATCACTCAGGAGCCTGTTTTCTCTGATGGAGTATTTAAATGGCAATTTCTGATCACTGAACTATTTAACAGCGTCTCAGGACTTGGTTTACCCTGGAATTTAAAAGCTTTAGCTCACCCCTGCCTGGTCTGCTGACTCTGCACTCTGGAAATTGAAGCTGGACGTCCATGAGATCCCGTGGCGTCTTATGCTGCAGTGAGGAATTTTAAATTTCTTCCTTCAGCTTCCAAGCCTTTTTTTGAAGGTTTCCCTCTGCGATCTGCTTCTCAAGCTTTGCAGGTACAGTAAGTAATTAGGAAAACTAATAGAATGTTATTGTTTATTGCGAGGGGAATTGAATACAAAAGTAGGGAGGTTCTGCTTCAGTTGTACAGAGCACTAGTGAGACCACATCTGGAGTACTGTGTACAGTATTGGTCTCCTTATTTAAGGAAGGGTGTAAGTGCATTGGAAGCAGTTCAGAGAAGCTTTACCAGATTAATAACTGGAATGGTTGGGTTGTCTTATGAGGAAAGGTTGGACAGGCTCAGCTTGTATCCACTGGAGTTTAGAAGATTAAGAGGTGACTTGGTTGAAACATATAAGATCCTTGAGAAGTCTTGACAGGGTGGATGTGGAGAGGATGTTTCCTCTTGTAGGAGAATCTAGAACTGGGGGTCACTGTTTAAAAATAAGGGGTCGCCCATTTAAAACACAGATTAGGCGAAATTTTTTCTCTCAGAGGGTCGTGAGTCTTTGGAACCCTCTTCCTGGAAAGGCGGTAGAAGCAGAATATTTGGATATTTTTAAAGCAGAGATGGATAGATTCTTGGGAAGCAAGGGGGCGATAGGTTATTGGGGGTAGGTGGGATGCGGATTTGGGGTTACCATCAGATCAGCCATAATCTTATTAAATGGCGAAGCAGGCATGAGGGGCCGAATGGCCTACTCCTGCTCCTTGTTTGTATGTTCATATGTATATTTGTTCTTCAGGTCAGAATGCTTCTTTGTAGTTTTATTTAGTCTTGCAGGATTTTAGTTTCTCTCTGCATTTTTTGTGAGATTTTGGGTTTTTGCATTCGTTGCCACCATGTTGTAGGGTGTTGGATACTGTTCAGTAAGTCTAATGAAGTCTTCGTAGTCTTAAGTAGGTTAACTGTATGTAATTATTAACTACAATAACTATGTACATATATACAGTAAAGAGTTCCAGCTAGGAGACTCTATGCTTGCTTGTGCACATGGCTCTGTCCAACACTAGACATGCTTGCTTGTGCACATGGCTCTGTCCAACACTAGACTGATCCCCAGGTCCAGGTTATGTGTTCTCTTACATCACTGTGTGGGGGTTTCTGCATCAGTTTCACATTAACCCTATATGTGCCAGACCCTTACACTACTGTAACCATAAATAAAAGAGTCAGGAGAGGAGAGATGAAATGTTTAATCTCCCCTAAAGCCTACTAGATAAGCATACACACATCATCACTGTACACCCTACCTTAATATGTCAGTTAATATATTGGTGTGCAATGTTAAGCAGAAGGGTTGGCACTGGGGGCATATGTATCCCTTCAAGCTGTCCCCAACCTTTGCTCCTCTTTGCTTATACAACTCTCAACTATGGCTGTGCAGTAGTTGCTTGTTCACGGCAGCAGCAACATCTTGGGAAGCAGCATCAGTTCACAAGTTAAAGCAGGAGACATTTGTGTACTGGTACACCTCTTCAGTTCATGAGGAACCCTGCGCTCAAACAAATGCATTAGGCAGACATACTAACTTCTCCAGCTAAGAAGGGAGTGGTAACTAGGCTTTGTGGAGAGCTCAAGTCTTCGCTATTTGTCTATTGGATACTGCTGGTCATCCCAGGTAATGACAGGTTATACTGGAAGTTGTAGTTACTGACCCACACACAGGTTCAGGCCCGCAGCTCAGGCAATGGTGTTGTTCTTCAGTGAATGAAGTGTCACCAGAGTTCAACAGCCTCCTGGTTAACCTTAAGACATCACTGCTCACCTGCTTCAAATGAGGATTGGGCTAGAAAAAGTGCTCCAAAAATTCCCCACTCCTCTGTTCCCTAGTCAGCACACAGTGAGAAATCCATTTTTGTGGTTGAATGCATCCAAAATCAATTAGCTAAATTTTCTCTCAGCATTTTTGCCTGGAATGTTTGAATATTCACGATCAATGTGAGCTAATAGGCCTGAACACAGCACTGTGCTGATTGCAGATAATTGAACAGATATAATATAGTCGTTGCAACACCATGTAAAACCCATCCTGCTGATGTTCACCAGTATAAATAAATTGGCACAAACTTTGGGAAGGGTTTTTGAAGTCTCCAGGATGGTGGGCTGGGACGGGGTGTCTGAGAAAATAGTGAAAAGCTGCATTGGGGAAGTTTTCCAGTGGCAGGACTGTACACAGATCACCTGCCCATTCAACAGTTTTAAACTTTTTATTTGCCTGACTGAGGACACCTCCATTTTGAGGTACCTTCTCTATCCCTAAGCTGCCTCAGCAGTGCCGGTCTCTCCTGGTGTGGCTGCCAAGGTTCCCATGTATCTGCTGCCTTTGTCCTTCTAGATAGTAGCAGTCATGGTTTTGGAAGCAGCATCTACATCCCTTCCACTGTCCTTAATTGGAAAGTGAGCACAAAGGCAACCGATTAGGAAGCTGCCTCCAGGAAAATAGCTGAGCCAGCTCCATTCCCAGCAAATGCAGCCTCAGGTCACCCCTCTGGTCTCTACTTCAGGGTCCTGAAACCCATGATAAAATACTGCCCCTTAACTTCTGGAGAGGTCGGCCCAAAAAGGAAAGTTGTAAGACTTTGTTGTCAAGTCCAGTATCATAGACAAACTTGAGAACTTCCCAAAGGTATGAATGACCACCTGATGATACAAATTTGTCCCTTGCTGAAAACTGTCATGCCAACATTATCAGTGACTCTGCACCCAACACAACCAACCCAAACAAGATCAAAGTTCAATGAAAGTTTAGAATTTTAGGTACTGAAGAACGGCAAAGTCACCAACCCTGGTGATTTTAATGCTTCTGCTGTGCTAGGCAATCAAACCTGGTGAGACATCATTGGCAAAGTGATCATTGGAAATTACAGCGGTACTAGCCTTCTACTCCTATGGAAATGTGTTGAGCACACCCTTACTGTGAAGTTCTTGGCAAGAAACAGTAAGAAGCATTCAGAATCAGAACTACATGTGTTGTTAAAGCATTTTTTTATTCATTTACAGGATGTGGGCATTGCACGCTAGGTCAGCATTTATTGTCCATCCCTAATTGCCCTTGAGAAGGTGGTGGTGAGCTGCCTACTTGAACCACTGCAGTCCATGTAGTGTAAGTACACCCACAGTGCTGTTAGGGAGTAAGTTCCAGGATTTTGATCCAGTGACAGTGAAGGAAAGGCGATATATTTCTAAGTCAGGATGGTGAGTGGCTTGGAGAGAAACTTCCAGGTGGTGGTGTTCCCATGTGTCTGCTGCCCTTGTCCTTCTAGATGGTAGCAGTCATGGGTTTGGAAGTTGCTGTCTAAGGAGTCTTGGTGAGTTCCTGCAGTGCATCTTGTAAAAATATGGATTCCTTTATTCACCTAGACTCACTTCACTGGTATATGGGTATGGTAGCCTTAAGTGGACAAAATGCTCGACGCAATTTTCAATACACTACTATTACTATCACCAAAAGCATCTTATAATTGCCAATTGGAATAAAGATATCTTGGATATATCTTTGGTTCAAACACTGGCATTTGAATGATTACATATTAAGAAAAAGAACATCAGCTATTTGAATTCAATTCAAGAATTTGAATTCAATAAAAATCTGGAATTAAAAGTCTAATGATGACCATGTAACCATTGTCGATTGCTGTAAAAACCCATCTGGTTCACTAATGTCCTTTAGGGAAGGAAATCTGTTGTCCTTACCTGGTCTGGCCTACATGTGACTCCAGGCCCACAACAATGTGGTCGACTCTTAAATGCCCTCTGAACAAGGGCAATTAGGGATGGGAAATAAATGCTGGCCTAGCCAGCGATGCCCACATCCCATGAATGAATTTTTAAAAATTATATAACACCTTTTACAGCCTCCAGTTATTGGAGCCAATCCAATCAATTAAATGCTTTTCAATGGTAGCCACTGTTGTAATGTAGTGTTAGGGGGAATACAGTAAGAATTTATTAAAAGGGAATTACTCAGAATCTCCAGGCAGCCAGTGCCGTCAAGTACATTAACAGTTAAGGGTTACCAGATGAACCTTGCACACCCTTAGGGCCTGCAATCACCAGAAAGACCTTGGGAGCCAGACTGAAGATGGAGGATGAAAACAAGATAGACTAAGTGTGCTCTTCAACAGGTAAGGGAAGGACAGATGGTCCCAGCTTAGATAGGGGGATAAGGCTCTGCCTGGGTGAAGGGGGATGTATGTACCTAGAACTAGAGATATATATTTAACGTAAACCTATATGCTGACAAGAGTGGAATCTGAACAATGTTCTTGAACGTGATCAGTAATGTATAAATAAGCTGTATACTTGAAATTTGGTAGAGCTACCTCAAACTGCTTTGAGATGGTTCGCTCCTTGCAATTGCTCGAATCAACGGTCGTAACCTGTACCTCAGCCTCCTGTGGTTCGTTTGTCAAAGATACCACAACAGTAGGAAATGCAATATCCAATTTTCACTCAGAAAGTTCCCACAAACTGCGACGTGATAATGCCCAGATAGTCTTTTGTTTCAGTGTAGTTGATTAAGGGATAAATATTGATTAGGTTAACTACCCTGCTCTTCTTCAAAATAGCTCCATGGAATCTTTTACCTGATTGGACAGACAGGATCTTGGTTAAAAAGTTCATCTGAAAGACAGCGTCTCCAACAGTGCAGCATTCCCTCAGTACTATACTGTAGTATCAGCCTAGATTTTTGTGCTCACTGGACCTGGAGTGGAATTTAATGCCATAATCTTTTGCCTCAGGAGTAAGAGTGTGACCCACTGAACCACAGCTCAGGGCTACTCTGATATAAATGATGATGACATAAAAGGTCACTTGATGACAAATACCAACTAATCTCATCAGGAACGAGGAGAAGCCTTCGACATGAAGAAGCGAGCCAGTGACATTCATAATTAAGGATTATGTGTGACACCTGGTGGAGCAAATCAGCAGATGAATTGCAGTCTTACGCTGACAAGAGCTTCTATAATAAACTTCAGACAGTATATGGGCTCACAATCTGGTGGTTCCTCCCCTTTTCCGAGCACAAATGGAACTACTCTCCTCACAAGCAAAAAAATCTGATCCTAAAAAAAACAGCTGATCATTTTGAAAATTTGCTAAATGAGAAATCAGCTATCAATGCTGATGTCATCGGCCAGCTGCCTGAGTGCTTGATCTATGCTGTTTTTCAAAACAACCCTCCCTCTCACAGACTGTATCAATAATCCACCTGCTGACAAACGGGAAAAGCACCTGGTTCTGATGCTATTCCAGCTGAAAAAAAGAAAGCACTTTTCATGACTCCAGGATGTCCCTAAGCACTTCACAACCAATGAAACACTTTTTTGGCATGTGGGAACTGTTGTAATGTGAGAGACGTAGCAAATTGCACACAGCATTGAGATACCAACAAGCCAATCGGTGTATTGCTGAAAAAAGACATTAGCATTCTTCCAATTGTCCTGATGAGTGCAAGACGAAAAGCTACGACAAAATGTCTTTTTTCAGCAATATTCAAGTTCTGTACTACCAACTATTTGCAAAGCTAATCTGTTTTAGTAATATTTGTTGAGGGGATAAATATTGTTATGATCCACCCCAAGGTGAGATTCCCCAAAGTTGTTGATCCAGACGAGACCCCTCAATTTAGCACCGTCTGGCTGGGATACCCCCAAATTATTATGCCCCGGGTGAGGAGGGATGAACTGGCTCCGTGCCTTTATTCGGCTCCCCCTCCCCGCCACCCCTGCCACCCCCCACTCTGTTGGTCTCAACAAGATTTAAGCTAAAAATGATCCCTTTTTGCGATACCTTTTTCCCAGACCCAGTCATTCTGGTTTTGAAGGAACCAATTTGATCAGGTTTTCTTGAGTTAAAGGTAAGAGTAAGTTTATTAACTGCTAAAGGCAAGAAAGGATAAAACACATGCATATACAGTCATACAGGTTAAAAGTAAGAATTTAACTTGAAGTAAGTGAATATATATATGTGTGTGTATATATATATATATATATATATATATATGTATAACAGTCCTTGACACGTGGGGAGTAGGTGACTGAGTGTGGCGGCCATTGTGATTCAAGATTCCAGTAGGATCGACTCCAGTAGACGAATAGTCAGATTCAAGATTCCAGCAGAGTTGACTCCGGCAGATGAATAGTCTGTTTCATGGTCACATTAGAGTTGACTCCAGAAGATGAATAGCCGTTTTTGAGGTTCTAGTAGTGTTGAATTCGTTAGAGAGGGAGAGAGATCGGGATAACTGCAAAATGATGATTTGTGGGGGTACTGTGTGTGGCTGCTATTTCTGAGTCAAACTTCCAGCACTTGCTACCTCTCAGAACACCCACCAGTAGACAGACACCAGGGCAGCTTTTCAGCTCACTTTTAACCCCTTTGTATATTCCAAGCGGGAAGCAAATTCACAAATCTGTCTGGGCATTGCTCACAGGATTTCTTGATGGGATGATAATTATCTCCCATTTTGTCCCATTGTCTCTACCGGAGGGAGCAATTAGTTTCTGGATGTCTTTAGAAGTACCTTGTCTGGCAACAGGGTGGGGTTCCATTACCTCTTAGGGAGTTACCCTGCAGCATTCCAGCCAGTGGCTTGCGTGCATTTTAAAAAAAACTCAGGGTTTATTTTTAAAGTCCAATATTTCCAGACACAATTTGATGTTTTTTTCCGTCATTATCATGACAACATTGGTTAGGATAGCGGGGAAGGCAATTAGGGACAGGCAACAAATGCCAGCCTCACTAGCAATGCTCACGTTCTGTGAAGGAATAAACAAAAACTCCCCTGTTCTTCTTCAAAATGGTGCCAGGAGCTCTTTAACATTAATCAGTAAAACCTCTTCATTAGTAGCACATATTCGATCACTACATCAACTTCCTTAATGTATCAGCACACACACACTCCATCATAAATACATCATCACCATATCCTAAAGTCATTCAGTTTAATTTAATGTGGGCAGTGGTGGCTCCAACGGTTGCGGGAGGTTGCAAAGGGATCTGGGTGTCCTAGTTCATGAATTGCAAAAGGTTAGTATGCTGGTGCAGCAAGTAATTAGCAAAGCTAATAGAATGTTATCCTTTATTGCAAGGGAAATTAAACACAAGAGTAGGGAGGTCATGCTTCAGCTCTACAGGGCATTGGTGAGACCACATCTGGAGTACTGTGTACAGTATTGGTCTTCTTACTTAAGGAAAGATATAAATGCATTAGAAGCAGTTCAGAGAAGGTTTACTAGACTAATACCAGGTATGGGTGGGTTATCTTATGAGGAAAGGCTGGACAGGCTAGGCTCGTATCCACTGGTGTTTAGAAGAGTAAGAAGCAACTTGATTGAAACATATAAGATCCTGAGGGGACTCGACAGGGTGAATGTGGAAAGGATATTTCTTTTTGTGGGAAATCTAGAGCGCGGAGTCACTGTATCAAAATAAGGTGTCACCCATTTAAGACAGAGATGAGGAAACATTTTTTCTCTCAGAGGACTGTGGGACTTTGGAATTCTCTTCCTCAAAAGGTGGCTGAGGCAGAGTCCTTGAATATCTTTAAGGCAGAGGTAGATGGATTCTTGATAAGCAAGGGGGTAGGCAGGAATATAAGGTTAAAATAATATCAGCCATGATATTATTGAAAGGCAGAGCGAGCTGGAGTCCTACTAGTGTCCTACTCCTGCTCCTAATTCGTATGTTCATATGTTCGTAAATAACTGCCAGGTGGCAGTATCTTGGGTATCTATTGAAAGCACAAATAAAGAAGGGCAGGGTTGGGGTCTGGGAAGGTGGAGATGGTGGCACAGTGGTAATATTATTGGATTAGTAATCCAGAGGCACAGATTAATGCTGTAGGGACACTGGTTCAAATCCTATCATGGCAGCTGGTGGAATGTAAATTCAATTCATAAAATCTGGAATTGAAAGCTAGTCTCAGTAACAATGGAACCATGAAACTATCATCAATTGTTGTAAAAACCCCATTTGGTTCCCTTATGCCCTTTAGGGAAGGAAATCTGCCATCCTTACCTGGCTTGGCTGACATGTGACTCCAGACCCACAGCAATGTGGTTGACTCTTAACTGCCCTCTGAAATGGCCTAGCAAACCATTCGTTTCAAGGGCAATTAGGGATGGGCAACAAATGCTGACCTTGCCAGTGGCACCCACATCCCACGAAAGAATAAATTTTAAAAAATAGCGGTCTTGGGTAGAGAGCAAGATGTTCATGGTAACACCATCGGTACTTTGCACTTCATGCTAGATAGCAGGATAAGGGTGAGATGGGATTTAAGAAGATGCATAAGGCAGAGATATATCACCATCCTGCATGTCCTCGGTGACATTGGCTGCAATGACCTCAGTCATTGCTAGTCTAATAGTTCGTGGCATGGTCCCTCCGCAAGGGGCTCAAGAGATCCAGCTGTGCCTGTGTCTGCTGATTCTCTGCTGCTTCCGCCTGTTAGGTGCCGCCTTGTCCTGTAAGGGAGAGTAAAGAATGTCAGTGAGTGTGCTGCAATTTGTTTGGGTGATGTGCCTGCCTTGGCTGAATAGCTGGAAGTATATAGAAATGTAACACAGGAAAAAACATACTGAACGCACAGAGGTTTCAGTTCAGTGACCCTTCATTCCACTGGCAACAAATATATAACTTATCCTGAAGAAACAAACTCCTCATAGTGTACGGACCAATGCTCAACAACCCGAATCCAAAAGAACCATCGAGTGCTCAACTCCTTGTTTCAGATCAGCAGTGTTGCAGCCTTGTTTGCTAAACAATGGGAAGCAGGAAGTCCTTGCTTTCAGCAGTAATAAAGGAATGTGATCCTGAACTTTACCTACAAGTCTTTGGCTGGTCTGCTGGAAGTCTTGTGGCTGAACGTGTCCTCCCATCGGTGTCAGAAGGATGTTGCGATGTTGTGTAGCAGAGGGATGGTAAGGTGGGGGATTGTGGAGCAATGGTGATGTGGAGAGGCATTCAGGGGAACTGGAGTATGATTTGCCACTCACAGACAGCTTGGGATCTTGGAGGCCTCCTCCCTTCCTCCACCTGATCTTCTTCCTCCTCCCATGGTGCTCGCTGAAGGTCTGGTGGCAAGAGTGGCTTCTTTATGAGAGCCAGGTTGTGCAGTACTCAGCAGACCACCACGAATTTGGAAACGTGCTCAGATGGTATTGTGGATCTCTCCACCGAGAGGTCCACACAGTGGAACCATTGTTTTAGAACACTGATAGCTGCTCCACAACATTTATGGTTGGAGCATGGTTTCCATCGTACATGCACTACTGGCATGTGGTTGGGTGATAGAGAGGGTTCATGAACCACATGTTGAGCATGTAGCCTTTGCCATCAAGCCGCCAGCCTCTGGTTTGCCGTTGTGGCTTGGATATGGCAGGAACAGCTGACTGGCACAGGACAAAAGCTTCATGGCTGATGTTGTGATAGTGGGCATTCACCAACATGATGCTTTGTGCTAGGTCGCAAACCAACTGCACTTTAGAGGAGTGACACCCTTTACAGCTCTGGTACATCTCCCTGTTGACATATGGCACCCAGAGAGAAATGTTTATATAGTCATGCTCTTAGAATCATGAGCATGATTCCGAATCATTTGAGGTCCTCCTTTGACTGTCAAAGCATCTGCCTGCAAGATCTTCCCAGAGGTGGCCAATTAAGATGCCACCTCCTGGTCTGCCATCCAATTAAAGACAGGTGGGGTGGGACCCTGAGGCTGCAGGCCCAATGAGAGGACAGCAGCCCCACCATCACTGGTAGACCCATTGATGGCTGCGGCTCTGGAAAGTGGTTTAAAAAGCACGTCTTGTGGGCTCCCCAGAGCTAGCCTCTGCCAAGCCACCTCCAAGCGCCTAATGAGCTTGGCCCTCAATGAAGAGGTCCCAGCAGCTTGCTCAAACAGCCTATAAGTTGGCATTTAATTATGCAGACTGGCTCCCTGCCGCTACTGGGCATTTTGAAGAAATGGCTCAGGTTGCTGATCCGGCGCATATTTCTCCAAATTTCTCCTGATCCCACCTTGAAGCCGCCCCTACGGGACTGGGAAGATTCCACCCAATGACTCCCTGCACCATTCGGAATCCCGTTATCCTTGCAAAGCCACATATCTTTTTCCCCTGCAGTTCCCTGATTAAGTAAAAGATGATGATGTCCCCTCTCCTTGTGTTCAGGGTCATGACCTCAGTGATCTCCCTGATACAACGATGAACGGCCAACTGACATATGTTGGTGATATCTGGAAGGATCCCGAGGCTTTGAGACTGAGGGCCACAGTAAACTTGATGCCCATGGGAGTGCTGTCCTTGCTGTGCTCTCTAGCTGCTTTGAGGAGTTGGTACAGTTCAGAAATCACCTCCCTTGTGAATCCTAGCCACCCTAAACACTGTTCATGGCCAAGGTGGAGGTAGAAGAAGTGCTCTTTGAAAACCCTAAGTAGGTACGGCCATGTATTGAGAACAGACCTCCTCCTCACTCTGCGCACAACTTCCCCCTCAGCTGCTTGTGCTCCATCTCCCTGTCAGGCTGCAACCCGAAAGCGACTGCAACTATAGCCCCATGAGCTTACTTCAATTCCTTACAAATGTCCAACACTGCTCCCTCCGACTCTAACAGCTTTTCAGAGCTCCATCAATGACACAGTACACAGTACCTATACTAACATGTTTTTTATTCATTCACGGGATGCGGGCTTTGCTGGCTGGGCCAGCATTTATTGCCCATCCCTAGTTGCCCTTGAGAAGGTGGTGGTGAGCTGCCTTCTGGAACTGCTGCAGTCCATGTGGTGTAGGTACAACCACGGTGCTGTTAGGAAGGGAGTTCCAGGATTTTGACCCAGCAACAGTGAAGGAACGGCGATATATTTCAAATTCAGGATGGCAAGTGACGTGGAGGGGAACTTCCAGGTGGTGGTGTTCCCATCTATCTGCTGCCCTTGTCCTGGTAGTGGTTGTGGGTTTGGAATGCGCTGTCTAAGGAGCCTTGGTGAACTCCTACAGTACACCTTACAGTTGGTACACACTGCTGCTACTGTGTGTCGGTGGTGGAGGGAGTGAATGTTTGTGGATGTTCTGCCAATCAAGCAGGCTGCTTGGTCCTGGATGGTGTCAAGCTTCTTGCATTCCTAGCCTCTGACCTGCTCTTGTAGGCATAGTGTTTATATGGCTAATCCAGTTCAGTTTCTGGTCAATGGTGACCCCAAGGATGTTAATAGTGGGGAATTCAGTGATGGTAATGCCATTGAATGTCAAGGGGCGATGTTTAGATTCTCTCTTGTTGGAGATAGTCATTGCCTGGCACTTGTGTGGTGCAAATGTTACTTACCACTTGTCAGCCCAAGCCTGGATATTGTCCAGGTCTTGCTGCATTTGGACAAGGACTGCTTCAGTATCTGGGGAGTCGCGAATGGTGCTGAACATTGTGCAATCATCAGCGGACATCCCCACTTCTGACCTTATGATGGAAGGAAGGTCATTGATGAAGCAGCTGAAGATGGTTGGGCTGAGGACACTACCCTGTGAAATGCCTGCAATGATCCCCTGGAGCTGAGATGACTGATCTCCAACAACCACAACTATCTACCTTTGTGCTAGGCATGACTCCAACCAGTGGAGAGTTTTCCCCCTGATTCCCTTTGACTCCAGTTTTGCTAGGGCTCCTTGATCCCACACTTGGTCAAATGCAGCCTTGATGTCAAGGGCAGTCACACTCACCTCACCTCGGGAGTTCAGCTCTTTTGTCTATGTTTGAACCAAGGCTGTAATGAGGTCAGGAGCTGAGTGGCCCTGGTGGAACCCAAACTGGGCGTCATGAGCAGGTTCTTGCTAAGCAAGTGCCGCTTGATAGCACTGTGGATGACCCCCTCCCTTTACTGATGATCAAGAGTAGGCTGATGGGGTGATTATTGGCTGGGTTGGATTTATCCTGCTTTTTATGTACAGGACAGACCTGGGCAATTTTCCACATAGCCGGGTTGATGCCAGTACTGTAGCTGTACTGGAACAGCTTGGCTAGGGGTGCGGCAAGTTCTGAGCACAAGTCTTCAGTACTATTGCCGGAATATTATCAGTGTCTTCAGCCATTTCTTGATATCACATGGAGTGAATTGAATAGGCTGAAAACTGGCATCTGTGATGCTGGGGACCTCCGGAGGAGGCCGAGATAGAGAATCCACTCAGCACTTCTGGCTCAAGATTGTAACAAATTCTTCAGCCTTATCTTTTGCACTGATGTGCTGGGCACCCCCGTCATTGAGGATGGGGATCTTTGTGGAGCCTCCTCCTCCAGTGAGTTGTTTGATTGTCCACCACCATTCATGACTGGATGTGGCAGGACTGCAGAGCTTAGATCTGATCTGTTGACTGTGGGGTCACTTAGCTTTGTGTATCACTTGCTGCTTATGCTGTTTGACACGCAAGCAGTCCTGTGTTATAGCTTCACCAGGCTGACATCTCATTTTTAGGTATGCCTGGCGCTGCCCCTGGCATGCCCTCCTGCACTCTTCATTGAACCAGGGTTGATCCCCTGGCTTGATGGTAATGGTAGAGTGGGGGATATGCTGGGCCATGAGGTTACAGACTATATTCAAGTACAATTCTGCTGCTGCTGATGGCCCACAGCGCCTCACGGATGCCCAGATCTGTTAGAAATCTATCCCATTTAGCACAGCGGTAGTGCCACACCACACGATGGAGGATATCCTCAATGTGAAGTCAGGACTTGGTCTCCACAACAACTGGGCACTGGTCACTCCTACCAATACTGTCATGGACAGATGCATCTGCAACAGGCAGGCTGGTGAAGATGAAGTCAAGCACGTTTTTCCCTCTTGTTGGTTCCCTCACCATCTGCTGCTGACCTAGCCTAGCAGCTGTGTCCTTTAGGATTCAGGCCACCTTGGTCAGTCGTGGTGCTACGGAGCCACTCTTGGTGATGGACATTGAAGTCCCCCACCCAGACTACACCCTTGCCACCCTCAGTTCCTCCTCCAAGTGGTGTTCAACATGGAGGAGCACTGATTCATCAGCTGAGGGAGGGAGTTACAAGGTAATCAGCAGGAGGTTTCCTTGCCCATGTTTGACCTGATACCACGAGACTTTATGAGGTCCGGAGTCAATGTTCAGGGCTCCCAGGGCAACTCCCTCCCGACTGTATATCACTGTGCTGCCAATTCTTCTGGGTCTGCCCTGTAGGTGGGACAGGACATACCCAGGGATGGTGATGGTGGTGTCTGGGACATTATCTGTTAGGTATGATTCCGTGAGTGTGACTATGTCAGGCTGTTGCTTGACTAGTCTGTGAGACAGCTCTCCCAATTTTGGCATTCATCCCCAGATGTTAGTAAGGAGGACTTTGCTGGGTCGACAGGACTGAGATCGCCGTTGTCGTTTCTGGTGCCTGGGTCGATGCTGGGTGGTCCATCCAATTTCATTCCTTTTTTGAGGCTTTGTAGCAGTTTGATATAACTGAGTGGCTTGCTAGGCCATTTCAGAGGGCATTTTAAGAGGCAAACACATTGCTGTGGGTCTGGAGCCACATGTAGGCTGACCAGGTAAGGACGGCAGATTTCCTTCCCTAAAGGGCAATAGTGTGCCAGATGGGTTTTTACAACAATGGTTTCATGGTCATCATTAGACTTTTAGGGCTGAATTTTACGCTGATCAGACGGGTGCATACCCGACCCAATCAGGCTTGAAATCGCATGAGATGACTTTGGGCGAGTGTCCCGACGTCATTCTGCACTCGTGCGATATTTTGGTTGGCGGGAGCGCACAAAAGTCGGAAGCACACCCGCAAACAATTAAGAGCGCAATTAAGCCCATGAACAGCGCAATTGTCTATCTTTTTATGTAGCTGTTCCAACCTTATGGTTGACAGTTGGGTGAATTGGCCAGGCGGCCTTTATATTTTTCATCAAACCTCACCCAAGGGCGGGATGAAGTTTCCGTTATTAAATTTTTAAAAATAGAAATCTTTGGACAGCATTTTTATATTCCATATGTTCAGGTGCCTGATTGTGAAGCTTGGACGTATTTTTCCTGATTTTAAAATCTTAATTTCCTGGGTTTCGTGTCTTCAGTTCCCTGCCTTCAGGGTGCTTTCTGTCAGCACTCGCTGACAGAAAGCTGATGTCATCGCCCGCCCCCCTCCCAGCAACTCAGCTTTTCAGCGCACGCGTGAAATCCTAGTTGGGGGTTCATTTCTCAGCCTCTCCTGGGCCCGCCAAGCTGAAAATTCAGGCCTTAATTCCAGATTTTTATTGAATTCAAATTGCACCATCTGCCTTGGCAGGATTCAAATGCAGGTCCCAGAGAATTACCCTGGGTCTCTGGATTACTAGTCCAGTGACAATACCACTACGCCATTGCCTCCCCTTAGCAGCAGCCTCTGCAGCAGCAAATGAAAGTCAGAAGTATTTCACCTGAAAGACCTACGCTGGCGTCTTTAAATTGTGTTAGTAGAGAGTTCCTCATAGATCTGAGACTGTTTAAGAGAAAGCATTAACAGGGCCTGCGAAACATAAAATGGTAGGTTGAGCGTCAAATAAGTGAGAGGTGCTGAGTGATTTCGCAATCATACGAACATACGAACAAGGAGGAGTAGGCCATTCAACCCCTTGAGCCTGATCCGTCATTTAATACGATCATGGCTGATCTGATAGTAACCTGAAATCTGCATCCCACCTACCGACAATAGACCATCACCCTCTTGCTTACCAAGAATCTATCCACCTCTGCCTTAAGATTATTCAAAGACCCTGCTTTCAGCACCTTTTCAGGAAGGGAGTTCCAAAGGTTCACGACCCTCTGAGTATATAGGGGTATATAGAGGGCTTTAAACTAAATAGAGGGGGTGAGGGTTCTGGAGAGGGGATAAGACAGCTTACAAAGCAAAAGGATATGGTGGCATTGCAGGGCAGCTACTTAGGTAATGATATCCAGAGTGTGATAGGAAGGGACAGAGTTAAAAAACATTAAAAAATAGCAAATAGGGTCAAAGGGGGGAAAAAGGTAAAAAGGCAAAATTAATAGCTCTTTACTTTAATGCACGCAGTATTCGGAACAAAATAAATGAATTAATCGCGCAAATAGAGGTTAATGAGTATGATCTTATAGCCATTACAGAGACATGATTTCAAGGAGATCAAAGCTGGGAACTAAATATTCAGGAGTATGTGACTTTTTGAGAGGACAGGCAGGAAGGAAAGGGTGGTGGGGTAGCTTTGTTAGTATGAGATGGAACAACTATGATAGCAAGAAATGATCTTGGATTGGAAGATGTGGAATCCATATGGGTGGAGGTAAGAAATAACAAGGGGAAGAAGACACTGGTGGGAGTGGCCTATAGGCCCCCTAACAGTAGCTATGCTGTCGGACAGAGAATAAATCAGGAAATAATGAGGGCATGTAAAAAAGGCAGTATATTAATCATGGGTGACTTTAATCTCCATGTAGATTGGGAAAATCAAATTGGCAGAGGTAGCCACAAGCAAGAATTCATAGGGTGTATTCGGGGCAGTTTTCTAGATCAATATGTTGTGGATCCAACCTGGGATCAGGCTATTTTGGATCTGGTAATGTGTAATGAGGCAGGTTTAATAAATGATCTCAGAGTAAAAGATCCCCTAGGAAACAGTGACCATAACATGGTGGAATTTAACATTCAGTTTGAGAGTGAGCAGCTTAGTTCGGAAACAACTGTGCTAACTTAAATAAGGGTAATTACAAAGAATTGAGGGCAGGGTTGGTTGGAGTGGACTGTGAAAGGAGTTTAGCAGAAAAGGTGGTTGATGGACAATGGCAGAAGTTTAAGAAAATAGTTCATGACTCACAACAAAGCTATATCCCAGTGAAGAAGGAGGATTATAGGAAGGGGAGAAACTAACCATGGTTAACCAAGGAAGTTAAGGATAAAAGTAAAGGGTAAAAGTAAGGATCAAAGTAAAAGAAAAACATACAATGTGGCAAAGATTAGTGGTAAGACAGAGGATTGGAAAAGTTTTAAAAAACCAACAGAAGATGACCAAAAAAATAATAAAGAGAGAGAAAATAAACTTTGAGGGTAATCTAACAAGTAGTATAAAAACGGACAGCAAGAGAATCTTTAAATATATAAAAAGGAGAGAGGCCAAAGTCAATATAGGCCTCTTAGAGAATAAGGCTGGGGAAATAATAATGGGGAACCAGGAAATGGAAGAGGAGTTGAATAAATACTTTGCATCATTCTTCATGGTAGAAGACACTAATAGCATACCAAAAATACTAAATAATCATGGGGCAAAATGGGTGGGGGAGAGGAAATAAATGCAATAACTATCACTGGAGAAAAAGTACCAGGGAAACTAATGGGGCTAAAAGCCGATAAATCACCTGGACCTGATGGGTTGCATCTTAGGATATTAAAGGAAATAACTGCAGAGATAGAGGATGCACTGGTAGTAATCTTCCAAGAATCTTTAGAGGATTGGAAAACTGTCAATGTGACATCCTTATTCAAAAAGGGAGGGAGACAAAAAACAGGTAACTATAGGCCAGTTAGCTTAACATCTGTCATTGGGAAAATGTTGGAGTCTGTTTTAAAGGATGTAATAACAGAGCATTTAGAAATGCCCAATATAATCAAGCAGAGTCAACATGGCTTCATGAAGGGGAAATTATGCCTGCCAAATTTATTAGAACTCTTTGAGGAGCTAGTAAGTAAGATAGATAAAGGGGAACCAGTAGATGTAATATATTTTGATTTCCAAAAGGCTTTTGATAAGTAAGGTACTGCACGTAAGGCTACTTAATAAGATAAGAACCCATGATATTGGGAGTAGTATATCAGCATGGATAGAGGACTGGCTAACTAACAGAAGACAGAAAGTTGGGATATGGGGGGCATTTTCAGGATGGCAACCTGTGGAGTGCCACAGGGATCAATGCTGGGGCCACAATTATTTACAATATATATTAATGACTTGGGTGAGGGAAATGAATGTACTATTGCCAAGTTTGCAGATTACACAAAAATAGTTGGGAAAGCAAGTGATGAGGATGACACAAAGAGTCTACAGAGGGATATAGACAGGTTAAGTGAGTGGACAAAAATGTGGCAGATGGAATATAATGTGGGAAAGTGTGAGGTTATGCAATTTAGCAGGAAGAATTAAGGAGCTGAATATTACTTAAATGGAGAAAGACTGAAGAAAGCTGTAGCACAGAGGGATTTGGGAGTCCTCGTGCATGAATCCCAAAAAGCTAGCATACAAATTCAGCAGGTAATAGGTAAGGCAAATGGAATGTTGGCCTTTTTTCTAAGGGAGTGGAGTATAAAAATAGGGAAACCTTGCTAAAACTATACAAGGCACTAGTTAGACCACACCTAGAATACTGTGGACAGTTTTGGTCCCCTTATCTAAGGAAAGATATACTGACATTAGAGGCAGTCCAGAGAAGGTTCACTAGGTTGATCCCAGGGATAGAAGGATTTTCTTATGAGGAGAGGTTGAGTAGGTTGGATCTGTACTCATTGGAGTTTAGAAGAATGAGAGGTGACCTTATTGAAACGTTTAAGATTCTTAGGGGGCTTGACAGGGTAGATGCTGAGAGGTTGTTTCCCCTTGTGGGAGAGTCTGGGACCAGAGGGCATAATCTCAGAGTAAGGGGGCGCTCATTTAAAACAAGAGATAAGAGAGAATTTCTTCTTTAAGAGGGTAGTCAACCTGTGGAATTCTTTACTGCAGAGGGCTGTAGATGCTGGGTCGTTAAGTATATCCAAGGCTGAGATAGACAGATTCTTAATCAGTAAGGGAATCAAGAGTTATGGGGAAATGGCAGGAAAGTGGAGTTAAACATTTTCAGATCAACCATGATCTCACTGAATGGCAGAGCAGACTTAATGGGCCGAATGGCCTACTTCTGCACCTACGTCTTATGGTCTTTTAGGTATTAGTCTGGAAAGCCTTCTCTGAACTGCTCCCAACGCATTTGCATTCTTCCTTAAATAAGGTGACCAATACTGTGCACTGTACTCCAGATGTGGTCTCGCTAGTACCCTGTACAACTGAAGCATAACCTCCTTACTTTTGTGTTCAGTTCCCATCACAATAAATGATAACATTCTATTAGCTTTCCTAATTACTTGCTGTACCTACACACTAGCCTTTTGCGATTCATGCACTAAGACACCCAGATCCCTCTGCATCTCAGAGATCTGCAATCTCTCACCATTTAGATAATGTGTTTCTCTTTCATTCTTCCTGCCAAAATGGACAATTTCACATTTTCCCACATTATACTCCATTTGCCAGATCTTTGCCCACTCACTTAACCTACCTATATCTTTTTGCAGCCTCCTTATGTCCTCTTCATAAATTACTTTCCTACCTATCTTTATGTCATCAGCAAATTTGGCAACCATCCCATCCATCCTTTCATCCAAGCCATTTATATGAATTGTAAACTGAGGTCCCAGCACTGACCCCTGCGGCACACCACTTGTTACATCATGCCAACCTGAAAATGACCCATTTATGCCTATTTGCTACTTCCTATTAGCCAGCCAATCTTCTATCCATGCCTATATGTTACCCCCTATACCATAAGCTTTTATTTTCCACAATAACCTTTGAGTTTGCACTTCATCAAATGACTTCTGGAAATCTAAGTACAGTACATCCACCAGTTCCCCTTTATCCACAGCACATGTTCCTTCCTCAAAGAACCCCAATAAGTTGGATAAACACTATTTCCCCTTGACAAAACTATGTTGACTCTGCCTGATGACCTTGAGTTTATCCAAGTGCTCTGCTATAGCTTCTTTAATAACAGCTTCCAACAGTTACCCTACGACAGATGTTAAGCTAACTGGTCTGTACTTTCCCACTTTCCGTCCCTCCCTCCCTTTTTGAATAATGGAGTTACATTTGATATCTGTCAATCTAATGGGACCTTCACTGGATCTAGGGAGTTTAGTAAAATTAAAACCAATGCATCAATTATCTCACTAGACACTGCTTTTAAGACCCTAGGATGAAGTCCACCAGGACCTGGGCTCTTGTCAGCCCGCAGCTCCCAAAAATTTACTCAGCACCACCCCTCTGGTGATTGTAATTTTCCTGAGTTCCTCCCTCCCTTCCATTTTCTGTTTCTAGTTGCTTCTGGGATGTTACTTGTATCCTCTACAATGAAAACTGATGCAAAATACCTGTTCAATACATCTGCCATCTCCTTGCTCTCCATTATCGATTCTCCAGACTCACTTCCTATAGGACCAACACTCACTTTGTTAACTCGTTTCTTTTTAAAATATTTATAAAAACTCTTACTATCTGTTTTTATATTTCTGGCTAGCTTTCCCTCATGCTCTAATTTTTCGCTCCTTATTAATCTTTTAGTCAGTCTTTGCTGTTTCTTATATTCTGTCCAATCTTCTGACCTGCCACATGCCTTTGCACAATTATATGCTTCAAAGCCAAGTGGGCCACACCAGAAGCTGAAAGACACCAGCTGTGCTAACGGGCCACATTTTAGGGCCTGCATCTTTGCTTGTCTTAATGTATCATTACACACAAATGTTCCATCACCACATCTTCTTAACCACTATATTAGTCCACACAAACACTCATAAAATTTTCAGAATGCAGAGACTCCAATGCTACATTCTCCTCTTTTTTTATAGAACAGAATTTTAAATTTTGAAACTGCCATGTTTGTATTTGAGTTTACATTCTCTGGATCATTTGTCTAATCTCATGACCACTACACGACTGTAAAGGTGTGCAATAAATGCTGCCCTTGCCAGCTACGTCCATATGCCAAGAATGAATTTTATGAAATGAAATTGGGTTATGAAGAGAGTTCATGACTGTTTAATTGCACAGAAGATATTATTGAAGTACCAAACATTCTTAAAGGAATAGACAAAACAAACTTTGATAGCATGCTTAAGATGTCATATTGTCAAGGAGCATGGGACACAGGGTTAGGCTTAAAAGAACACAACAGTTAAATTGGCTATACTCTGAAAATTAGCATAATGATCACGGTGTACAATTCATCCATGCCCATTAACTACCTTGCAGGTGGCACATTAAACTATGGCTACCAGCTTTTTTAATGATTGTTGCAAACAGGCAGTGTTATCTGTTCTGTTCATTGGCATTACACAATAGCAAGGGGCCAGATATTGTATGTATCTAGTGGTGCTTAAAGGCAGCCTGCACCTCTTAAAGGAGCTGCAAGAAGTGGTGGGAATTCTTTGAAAAGTAAATCTAGGCTGTGGAATGGTTGAGGAATGGCTGAACATGCAAGAGAGTGAGAATTTAGGTTTCTTGACAATGAACTAGAAGTCTTGGTGCTAGACATATACAGAAGGAGATGCATTCTTTATCTGCAAGGAGACATGAGGCCCTCCAGATATATCCTGAGGGGGCTGAAAGAAGAAGTTGCAGCAGAGGTCAATGACGGGAGTGTTGCTCCAAGAACATGGGTACAATGTAGGAAGAAGTTCAATGATCTGACATGAGTTGTTAATGTGTGGAAGTTCATTTTCAAATGGCTTATCCTATCAACTGAACTATGAGCTTCACCCTTTGCTCAAATCACTATGCTGCCATCACCCGCCTACTGACAATCTCTTATCAATCAGTACTCAACCCTTCAATTCATATACTTTGTCTCGCCCTCACACACATAGCAAGCAAGCCTCAAACCAAAACTCACAGCTTGTACACACTGGTAGCTATTCAACCATAGCAGCCATATCACCCAATCATATTGCATGACATACATCGAAACAGTTCCTTCTTTCTTGCAGGAGAAGGTGGCACATGACAGCAGATACACATTCCAGATGCACAAGAGCTGGAACCGCCTCAGTTAGAGGAGGAAAGCAAGAAGACAGTGAAGATTAAAAGCTTCTTTCAGTCAATATTACACTTACAGACACCAGCTTAGAGATTGGCACTGCACATATTTTAGAGGCTAGAAAAGAGTAGGGATCTGCATGTGGTGAGACACTTGGTACAAGTGCGCAGGAACTAGTGTGGGGGAAAGGAGTAACACAGGTCCCAGCTTGCCAGAAGGTGAGCATGCACATTGGTTCTGCTGCAGAGAAGTCAACTGAAGACTTTGGTGGGTCAGGCTGAAGAAGGCCGATAGATGTACACAGTTGATGCACTTGAAAGCCTGCATGTGATGCCAAGGGGCAGGAAGGAATCCAGCACCAACTTGGTACAGGATTTTGAAAAGAGCTTGGAGTCTATCCTTTCCATGGAGTAGATGTGGAGAGGATGTTTCGTCTTGTGGGGGAATCTGGAACTAGGGGTCACTGTTTAAAAATAAGGTGTCGCTCATTTAAAACAGAGATGAGGAGAATTTTTTCTCCCAAAGGGTCGTGAGTCTTTGGAACTCTCTTCCTTAAAAGGCAGTGGAAGCAGAGTCTTTGAATATTTTTAAGGCAGCACTAGAAAGATTATTAATAAACAAGAGGGTGAAAGGCTATTGTGGATAGGCAGGAGTGCGGAGTGGAGGTTACAATCAGATCAGCCATGATATCATTGAATGGTGGAGCAGGCTTGAGGGACTGAGTGGTCTACTCCTGCTCCTAATTCATTTGTTTGTATGTTCATATTTTGATCACCTCAATCAGCACACCATACAATCCAACATGATGCAGTGCCTGATGGCTGAAACTGTAGCTTCCATTGCAGAAAATGCATCTTTCACTAAAGGTCTGAGTGCTGCAGTGAAAGCTCAGATCACTGCCACCATTGTTCTAGATGCCACTGTTCAAAGGGACTTCCAGGACATTGGGGTAGTCCATCAATTTGTTCTCCAACAGATCAATAGGATTGCTGAGGCACCCCTCCAGGAGATTGGTAGTGGCTACATGGAACACAAACATGCTTTTCTGTCTCCAGATGTCAGCATTCTTGCTCCCAACCCTGCCACTCTGCCAGCCAGGCTTTTGAAGTCCAGGCCAAGATGGCGCAGTCTGAAGTTCTGAGTCTTCAGAAGAGGGATCATACAGACTCAAAACATTAATTCTGTTTCTCTCTCCATGGATGCTGTCAGACCTGCAGAGCTTTTCCAGCATTTTCTGTTTTTACTGCAGATTTCCAGCATCTGCAGTATTTTGCTTTTACCCTCTAAGCTGAGAGCTGCTCAAGGTTGCCCTCCAAAGCTATCTGCAGTCGCTCCAGTGAAAGGTCAGCAACCTTTCATCACCCATGCTGCAGCCACTGTGGAAGCACCTCATGGAAGAACTCACATAGATAAAGGCACGCAGAACTGTTGCTTAGAGGATGTCGATGGTGTGTCTATAATTTTCTTTGTTCATAGACCTGCTGTGCACGTGCGTGTGAGTTCTGGACCAGAATTATGAGCCATATCATTGATGGATAATCCCTCAGTTGCTCAGTAGCCAACCTTTGACCTGCCATGGTAGATCACGTACTGGTGCTACATAGGACTGATGCAAGGATAGTGGGCATTCCCCAGCATGAGGTGTTGCTTGTGGTTGCTGCGCATTGGGGGAGTATAATAACTCTTTGTTCATGAGAATGGTTGATTGTGCATGAGGCACATGCATTGCAATTTTCATGCAGCAAATGGCATCCTTTACCATGGGAAAGTCTGCAATCCACACAAACCCTTGTACTCACTCCACCTGCTTGCCTCTAACAAGAGGAATTGGCAGATTTTAGGCACAACCTCTTTTGTGACGTGAAGATTTCTTGGCCATGGGTCATTACTGAAGTTGAGGTAAGAGAATTGCTCCTTAAAGACCCTTAGTAGGTATGGCCTCCTGCTGAGAGCTCTTCACTCCCAGCTCATCCTCCATCTTCCAGCTACTTGTTCTGCTCTGTGAAACCTCGCTTCATTCTCCCAGTCATGCTTAATTCCCAGAGGAAACCCATGTCTGGAAAGAAGTTATTTCAGCACAAGCTTTTAAATGAGCAGGAATGTATGTCAGCACCAGCCAGACCACTACCTGTAGACTAATCAAACTTTAGCCAAGTATAAAATGTTCCAAAAACACGCACAATTGCGACAGCAGCCAGAAGAAATAATCCAGCATCTAATTTGTAAGTACTTCATGCTCCCTTTAAATAAGGTTGGTGGGGGGTCCTTCATGCCACTTAATGTCGCATTCAGCTGTGAATCATTAAGACAGAGCATTGGTTGGAATATGCACTTGTAAATGGCAGTGCTGGCATCACTGATGTACTCCTGCTTTGCACTGCATACTACTAGTAGTCATTCGGTACCCACTCAAACCTCTTTACCAAGATGGCATCCTTCGCACTTATTGTCAGAAATATGCACATGAACCTTGCACCCAATTTCCAAGTGTTGGGTTGCTGTACAGTACCTCGGAACAGGTGGGACACAGCACATTTAGCCCTATGTTCAGAGATTATTTAGACTTAAATAGCTTAATGTACAGGAAATGAATGGTCTGGAAAAATTGAACAAATTGCATCAAAATAGTGCTCTTCCAAGTCAAAACTTCCTACAGTAAGTTGCATTCATATAGTGCCTTTAATGTAGTAAAACATCCCAAGGCGCTTCACAGTACAAGAACACAAGACCAGAAGAATTAGGTGCAGGAATAGGCCATTTGGCCCCTCAAGTTTGCTCCTTCATTCGATAAGATCATGGCTGACCTGATTGTGGCCTCAACTCCACTTTCCTGTCTGCTCCCCATAAGTCTTGACTTCCTTGTCAATCAAAAAACTATCTAACTCAGCCTTGAACATATTCAATGACCCAGCCTCCACTGCTCTCTGGGGAAGAGAATTCCACAGACTCGTGATCCTCTGAGAGAAAATATTCTCCTCATTTCAGTCTTAAATGGAAGACCCCTAATTTTTAAACAGTGTACCCTAGTTTTAGATTCCCCACAAGTGGAAACATCCTCTCCCCAATCACCTTGTCAAGCCCCTTCAGGATTTTATATGTTTCAATAAGGTCATTGCTCATTCTTCTAAACTCCAATAGGTATAGGTCCAACCTGCTCAACTTTCCTCATAAGGTAAACCCTTCATCCCAGGAATCGGTCAAATGAACCTTCACTAACCTGCTTCTAATGCAATTATATCCTTTGTTAAGTAAGACCAGTACGGTACACGTACTCAAGATGCAGTCTCGCTAAGAGCTGTACAGCTGTAGCAACACTTTCCTACTTATATACTCAATTTGCCTTGAAATAAAGGCCAACATTCCAATTGCCTTCCTAGTCACTTGCTGAACCTGCATACTAACTTTTTGTGATTCATACACCAGTATACTCAAATCCCTTTTTTCCAGTACATCCAGTCAGTAATTTGACACTGAGCCGTTCCTTCATTGTCGCTGGGTTAAAATCCTGGAACTCCCTTCCTAACAGCACTGTGGGTGTACCTACACCACACAGACTGCAGCGGTTCAAGAAGCCAGCTCACCACTTCTCAAGGGCAATTAGGGATGGGCAATAAATGTTGGCCTTGTCAATGACGCCCAGACTCAATGAACAGATAAAAAAAATAGAGGTAGGCCTTTCGGGAGCAAAATCATGAAGCACTTCTTCACTGAAAACAGCAGTGGACCCGGAATTCTCCCTCCCAAATGCCTGTGGATTTGAAATTTTCAAACTGAGATGGATAGAGGTTTGTTATGTAAGGGTACCATGGGATAAAGAGGAACGACGGGTAAATGGAATTGTGGTCAGCCTTGATCTAATTACCTGACTAGAAAGGCTAGAGGGACTGAATGACCTACTCCTGTTCCCATATTAAAAATTTGAAACCTAACGTTTTTTTTATCTCTAAGCGTAATGTTGCAGCTTCTGTCATCAGCAAGTAGTCAGGCTTCCCTGCATAGAAATGCAGTTGCCATGACACTAGCTAAGACTGCTCTAATCTCTTGCACAAAGCTCAGTACCTGCTGTGTCCCTTCGATATACTAGGTACAATATTGCCTCATACAACACAGACATTCTTAACTTGATGGCTTAACCCTTAAAATATCCATTGCTGCTTTGTGCTGTAACTGTATGGAGTTCCTGTTTAGTCAGCAGCTTATAGCTTTTCCTGCCAATATTTGACTCACGTACAAAGTCCCTTTGCTTCTGCAGGTTCCCCACTTTTTTTTATTTGTTCCAATTCTAAAGCCCTGATTTTAACCTGGGGTGAGAGTTTAGTATGGCGATGGCAGCACATGCAGCAGGCTGCTCTGACTCAACAATACAAGACCTGGGCTATTTTAACTCCCATTTCTCATTAATACAGTCCAGCTCTGACCACCTCCCGAACTCACCAGGGCTAATGACATGGAGACTAGTGGTTGGGTGCAGCCTTGGAGTAAGAGGAGGTTGCAGCCAAGTACCCGCAGGAATGGTGCCCAACAGTCAAGTCAGTGCAGAGTGGCGGAGAGGTCACCAGGTAAGGAGGGTTGGGAGACAGGAGACTCAATATTTCATTTGGAGCCTGAAAGAGCATGCCTGCTCTTCCTGACCCATAAGAAAATAATTTTAAAAATACATTCCCCTTCCCAGTTCTATTCTGAATCTCCTCCTGTGTGGCGGGAATTTTCCTGTCAGGGTCAGCATTGGGTGGTAAACGTATGGCACAATGTTAAAATGGAGTTCAGGTCTACAACATAGGAAAATAGGAATTTCTGGCCGATGAAGAGACTACAGTCCATCTTGTTGCTTTCTACCATCCTGGTAGTCAGATGATACAAAGATAATTGAGCTGTTGTCTAATTACAGTAATCCATCTCTATCAATTAGTCTACAACAGATCCAGACATGACATCATCAGACATTGAAAATAAGGCACTTGCCTCCCAGGATGAGGGCCTTTGATGTATCCAAAACATGCCTGCTAAAATGGCATTAGTACAGCATGAGGAATATAAGCAGCATTTAAAACGCTGCCCACCGGCCCCTCCCATCCTCATCAGCTATGGATGGGGGCAAGTGGAGTTAAGTCAGAGCTTATACTTGTTCTTTTCAATCTGTGTAAGTCTCTCAATCACAATATCTCAGTTTATTTCTGTAACTTCCTCTAGCCCTGCCTCTCAGAACAGGACTCCTGATTGAGCCTGCCACACTGAACATCTCACCCCATTGTCCAATCCACCAGTGGCTAACGTTGCTCCACCTTTTGATTCTGCTTTTATCACCCCCTTTCTGTTGTTCAACTCTCCCAACCTTCAAAAAGCATCCTGAAAGTATTCCTCTTTGGTTCTGCTCTTAGTCACATCCCCTAACCTCTCTCCCAATCCCAATTCTGGCTTAACAGTCCCTCACCACAACATGAAGCGTGTAGTATAATTGTAAGTCAGACTTTCTCTCACAGCAAAAAGTGTATGGCCCCGCGTACCTCGCTGTCATGGCGAAAATCCCTGGAATGGCTGAAATTTCTAATTTTCACACACGAACCTGGCATTTCCCATCTTCCTGGAGCGGGACAGGAGTCGGGCTGGGATTCTCGTATGCATGATTTATGGAGGCGGCTGGCCGTTTAAATCACCAGGGACAGGATTTTTGGCTCGGCTGCCAGGCCCGGGGACAGCAGGTAAACGGCCCGCTGCCCGCAATCGGCCCCCAACTGTGATTTCATGCTGGTTGGCCAATTAACGGCCAGCCAGCGTGACTGGTGCACTGAGAAGCTCAACCCTGCAGTGGTGAGGGCGGGAGTAAGGTGAGAGCAAAAGCGTGCGCATGCGCGGGGGAGCGCGCACTGAAAGCTCCCTGAAGGCAGGGAGCTGCCTCAGGGAGCTGAAGAATTTTAAAATCAAAAAATAAAGATTTTCAAAATCCGAAAAAATGTCCCCACACTCACATGAACAGAAACATAATGAAAATTATGTCAAAACATATTTTTAAAATTAATGTCAGAAACCTTATCCGGCCCGTGGGTGAGGTTTCCTCAAAAATGCAAAGGCTGTCTGGACGATTCGGCCGCCTGCCTACCATAAGGTTGGATGAGCAGTGAAAAATTGCTGTTAATTAATACTTTAATGGTCTTAAGAGGCCTCTTAATTGTTGGCGGGCATGCTGCTGACTCTCGTATGTGCCCGCCAACCAAAATATCGTGCAACTGCACAATAACGTCGGGACACTTGCCCAACATCATCGCGTGTTATTTTACACCCAATCGGGTCGGGCGCGTGGCCTCCTGTGGGACATAAAATTCTGCCCCAGCTCTCTCCAATAAAGTGGGATTTTTGAAGAACAGGAGTTTGGAATCTGGAGTGTCCACATTAGAACAGGCAAGAGGAGCTCTGACCTTGGTGGGTTCTTATGGATAGCCAGGTAACGTACCCTTTTGGACAGGTAAGGTGCTCCTTAAATAGGGTTCTGTGACACCTTTGGGAGAGGTAAGTCACCCTTTGGGAGAGTTAAGGCACCCTTTGGTATTGTTAAAAGTGAGCATGTTTATGCACTTTTTATGCACAAACTCATTGGAGCTGTCCAGGAAATGTCCAACTGTCCAGGAACTGTCTGGCTGTCAAGGAAATGTTAAGCAGCTGACCAGCTGTCAAATCTGTCAAAGCCACCGAGGAAGTGTCAAAGCTGTCAAGGAACTGCCCAAGATACTAGGTGAGTTGGCTTGGAGAGGGTGGTGGGCATGGGTTGGCATGAGTTGGAACTAAGTTGGCATAGGCAGTATAGAGGCCATGGGAGTGGGTAGAGGGGCACTAAATTGGCATAGGGGTGTGGGGGCCATGGGGCTGGATAGAGGGTAACTAAGCTGGCATAGAGGTATAGGTGCCATGGAGGTGGGTAGGGGGCATGGGTTGGCATATATTAGCATGGATTGAGCATAGGAAGTGTATGACGGGGGTGAGGTCTGGAGGGATGTTTTTTGTTTTATTATTATGTTTTACTTATTTAAACACAGTGCTGGGGCCCAGAGGTAGACCTTGCTTCAAGCTCACTTTGGCAACCGGCTGCCTGTGAATTCATTCCGGGGTCGCCCACCCTGGTTCTTGTTTCTGCCTGCACCCTCCCTCTCTCCCCCAACTGAAAAATCCCACCTGCAGATGGCCATTTCTAAAGGATGGGTTCGCTGAGCCGGGAAATCACCCGTCTCTGCGCTCCTGACAAAAATCTGGGCCTATGTCTTTCTCCCCCTACTGGGAGGTGGAGTTGAAGGAATTGCTCCAATCACTATGTGTAGCAACACCATAAAATGCTTGTGGGTATATACCTCAAGAACCAATGGTTTTGGAAAGATTACAGTAGTTCCTTCCCCCACTGCCCTCATCACTCATACCTGCTGCAGTGAAATCAAAAGGGAAAGACTCTCCATCGTCCCACTTGCTGTGTTTATTCTGACACTGTAACAGGGGAGAAGCTCCCCATGGAAAAGTCTGCTCCAAGGAAAGATGGGTAACTCTACAGACAGCTCTCTAAAGAACATTACGTGATAGTTTTGCTGAATTAGTCTCTTTTACAACTTTAATTTCAGCCAGGCTTCAATGTGTGTGTTGGTCAAATACTTTTCACATTAACACCACAATGATCTCCACATGGTCCAAATGTGACTGAGCCAGCATCTTGTCACCAGACGGTTAGTACAATCCCAGCGCATGTTTCATAAGGTCATTGAATAGTAGGTCATTTTATTTAAAATGTTTGTCCCTCCACTCCCAAAAATGTTGACTCTTGCTAGGTTTTTGCATCAAGAAGCCTTACCCATGTTATCCTTGGCTCAGTGGTAGCCCCCTTGCCCCCTTTCGCTTGGTGGGTGTGTGATTTAGGCTGACACTTCAGTACAGTAATGAGGGTGTTCTGCACTAATGAAGGGCTCATTTTTCAAATCAGACTTTAAAACAAGCCCTGAACTACCTCTCAGGTGGATGTAAGGTATCCCATAACACTCTTTGGAGAGGAGCAGAGGAGTTTTTAAGGTCATGAAAATCACCATATAAGTGCAAGCCCTTTATTTTTTTTCTTCAAATTTTCATCAACAAAGAAAATGATTTTAACTTAACCTACCCTCAGGAAACTTACAGGATTGACCATCCATTTCACACCCTGCTCGATTTTACTTTCGATTACCTTCAATGTTAGGTTAAAATTGCCTTTTCAAAAAAGTTTTATGTTGAGCTTCCCATTACACTTCCATGAGCAACATCATCTCCGCTATCTCAGCCAAATTGCTATAGTTCACATGAACTGTAACAGACTATTTAACTAGAGAGAGTGTCACAGTTGAGCCAGTTATGTAGCTCCTCTGGCTTCCAAACATAAACACCTCGAGTCGGGGTCAAGGGATAATGATAAGGAGGAGGCTGATTTTACATTAATATGATTACGTCTCTCAGAAAATAACATTTTGGAATATGGTATATGAGTAATTTGAGACATGATATGTGGTAAGTCTAGCATGCTTGGGACAAACAGGTGACTTTGCACATCCACCGCTGAGGTGTTCTTTGCCTCATGTCTGTTTCCTCAATACAGATTGATTACTATGATTAGTCAAGAACTCCGTTATTGTTGTATCATGTGGCTACCAGGAGATAAACGAGAAGAACTTTGGTTTTTCTCTGCCCAGCATTTCTCATGTTCCAACAGTTCCCTCATCCATGGGGTGTAGCAAGCTAATTAAGCAACAACACTGACTAGCATTTATATAGCACCTTTACTGTAGTAAAACATCCCAAGGCACTTCACAGAATTGTTATCAAACAAAATTTGACACAGAGCCATTCTAAGGAAAAGTTAGAAATAAAAACAGAAAATGCAGGAAATACTCAGCAGGTCAGGCAGCTCCTGAGAGACATACGGAATTAACGTTTCAGGTCATTGACCTTTCATCAGAACCGGAAAAAGTTATATAAGTAACAGGTTTTAAGCAAGTACAGTGGCAGAGAAAGGTGAATGGGAGGAAAGAAAAAATGGGAAGGTGTGATAGGGTGGAAGGTGGGAGAGGCTAAATAGCAAAAGGGATGATGGCATGAGCAAAAGGGTGTGACAATGGGACAAGTGAAGACTGATATAGAGGAATTGTTAATGGCAACAGCAGGATCATTATCATCACTTGCTGTCTGAAAACATGGAAACAGTAGATATAATCTGAAATTTCTGAACTCACAATTGAATCAGGAAAGGTGAAAAGTGCATATTCAAAAGATGATATTCCTCGAGCTTCTATCGATCTTATTTAGAACAGCGTAGGATGTCAAGGCCAGAGGGGTCAGAGTGGGAATGGATGGAGAGTTAAAATAGCAAGCGACCAGAAGCTCAACGTCACACGTGCGAACTGAATGTTCAATAAAATGGTCACCCAATTTGCGTTTGGTCTCCCCAGTGAAAAGGAGAACGCATATAAGCAACAAATTCAGTATGCTAAATTGAAAGACATACAAATAAATCACGGTTTCACCTGGATTTTTTGGGACCTGGAAAGGAGGAGGTGAAAAAGGAGGTGGTGAAAAGGTAGGTGTTACATCTCCTATGTTGCATGGGTATGTGCTTTGGGAAGGCTTCAGGGTTAATTGAAGAACAGACAAGGGTGCTGAGGAAGAAATTGCCCCTTTAGAATACTGAATGGGGAGGGGAGAGGAAGGTGTGTTTGGTGGTGGTATCTCGCTGGATGTAACGGAAATGGTAAAGGATGATCCATTGATTCTGGTGGTTGGTGGGATAGAACTGAGGACAAGGGGAACCCTATCATGGTTCTGGGAAGGAGGGAAAACATGAAACCAGGAGTGCAGGAAATATTAAGGGATCAAATGTCTCATCAAAGAGAAATGTTTTAAGCAGCATGATGAAGGAGGAGACAGAAATAGGGATAAGAGGGTGAAATCTGGGAATTTCAGATGTAGGGCCCAGGTAACTGAAGGCACAGCCGGTAGTGATGAACTGATTAAAATTGAAAATAAGCAAAAGGCCTGAATTGGAGGGATGTGGATATCTCAGACGGTTGGAGGGCTGGAGGAGATTACAGAGATTAAGAGGGGCAGGGCCATTGAGGGGTTTGGAAACAAGGATGAGAACTTTAAAATCAAAATGTTGCTGGGCAATGAGCCGATGTAGGTCAGCATGAATAGGAATAATGTGTAAATGAGACTTGGTGTGAGTATGGAGGTAATAAAGGCATGGGTGAAGGCTTCATCCACAGATGATTTGAGGCAGAATGAAGACAGGCAATTTTGAAGCATTTACCACTATCACAGTTCATATCAGCTGACTCAGGAATGGAATCTAGGCTCTACATGGTGTCTGTGGTCATAAAACCCTCCGCTGGTTGGAGTCACACCTAGCACAAAGGAAGATGGTTGTGGTTGTTGGAGGTCAGTTATCTCAGCTCCAGGGCATCACTGCAGGAGTTCCTCAGGGTAGTGTCCTAGGCCCAACCATCTTCAGCTGGTTCATCAATGACCTTCCGTCCATCATAAGGTCAGAAGTGGGGATGTTCGCTGATGATTGCACAATGTATAGCACCATTCACAACTCCTCGGACACTGAAGCAATGCATGTCCAAATGCAGCAAGACCTGGACAAAATCCAGGCTTGGGCTGACAAGTGGCAAGTAACATTCGCGCCATACAAGTGTTAGGCAATGACCATCTCCAACAAGAGAGTATCCAACTATCGCCCCTTGATGTTCAATGGCATTACCATCACTGAATCCCCACTATCAACATCCTGGGGGTTACCATTGACCAGAAGCTGAACTGGACTAGCCATATAAATACTGCGGCTACAAGAGCAGGTCAGAGGCTAGGAACACTACGATGAATAACTCGCCTCCTGACTCCCCAAAGCCAGTCCACGATCTACAAGGCTCAAGTTAGGAGTGTGATGGAATACTCCCCACTTGCCTAGATGTAGTTGTAGTTCCCACAACACTCAAGAAGCTGGGCACTGTCCAGGACAAAGCAGTCCACTTGATTGGCACCACATCTACAAACATTCACTTCCTCCACCACCAAGGTACAGTAGCAGCAGTGTGTACCATCTACAAGATACACTGCAGGAATTCACCAAGGCACCTTAGACAGCACCTTCCAAACCCATGACCACTACCACCTAGAAGGACAAGGGCAGCAGATAGATGGGAACACCACCACCTGGAAGTTCCCCTCCAAGTCACTCACCATCCTGACTTGGAAATATATCGCTGTTCCTTCAGTGTAGCTGGATCAAAATCCTGGAACTCCCTAACAGCACTGTGGGTGTACCTATACAACATGGACTGCAGCAGTTCAAGAAGGCAGCTCACCACCACCTTCTCAAGGGGAACTAGAGATGGACAATAAATGCTGGCCCAGCCAGCAAAGCCCACATCCCGTGAATGTATAAACAAAACACATTGAGCTACCTGGTGAATTTTCCCCTGCTAGGTTTCTCTATTTCAAAACACTGTCTCGTCTACAAACCCCTTGCTTTGGCACTAACTTAATGATCAGAGCAAGACAATTCCCCTCACAGCCAAAAACATAATTCTAGATCTTTCTTTCCGTGAACCCTTGTGCCATGCTGGCATCCATTGATAGGAATTGGGTAGGAATTAGGCTTGGATGGCGGATATGATTGTCAGTATATAATCAGATTTATTGCAGCTTTAATTGACGTAGTACTAAAAGAGTGGTAGGTGGGGATCTCACACACACACACACATATGGCACCAATCCTCACACCAATGGTATTCAAATTTCAAAATAAACCCACTAAAACCATCCACAAAGAATTGTCCCGATTCAATGAGTGCCAATACCATGATTAAAAGCTTTACTTAAGGAACATTTAATTACTTGAGTGAGAGAGAGGTACAATACAATTAATGATTCTCTTGTTATGTTCTGTCAGCAACCTTGGAGCAGAAGGTGGTTACAGGATAACACCAAGCAAGTGGTGGCACCAGCTTTAATCTCTGTTACAACACACAAAGATGCTATCTTGTTCATTGCCCTCTGAGTGCTTATATGCTGTACTGCAATCAATAGGAGCAAGCTAACATCATTCAGTGCTTCACTGGGGGTCAATCAACCTGCTTTGACTAATAGATATAAATATATATATATATATATATATATTTCAGTTTCAGTTCTGCTGAAGGGTCATGAGGACTCGAAACGTTAACTCTTTTCTCCACCGATGCTGCCAGACCTGCTGAGTTTTTCCAGGTAATTCTGTTTCTGCTTTGACTAATAAAACTTTTTGCTTCCTTATCTGCTCAGGCACCAACTAGTTCTGGGGTATCGAATAACATGGGAGAGGCTGTTAGGAATGACTGAGGAGTGAATTGGTGTCACAGAGGGATTCCTTCCGAAAGCAGAAGTGGAGAAGATGCGTTTGGTTGTGGCATCATGTTGGAGGTGGTAGAAATGGCAGAAGATAATAGGCTGAATACAGAGGTTAGTGAGGGGTGGAAGGTGAAGACAAGGGGAACCCTGTCATGATTCTGGGACGGAAGGGAAAGAGTGAGAGTTGAAGTGTGTGAAATAAAATGAACACATTTGAGGGCTCAATCCACCCTGGCGGAGGGAAATCCTTGAAGAGAAAGGACGACATAACAGCATTGGAATGGAAGGCTTCATCATTCGATCAGATGTGACAGAGAAGGAGAAACTGGGAGACTGGAATAGAGTCCTTACAGGAAGCAGGGATATCAGGAAGTGTAGTCAAGTTAGCAGTGGGAGTCAGTGGATGTATGGTGAAAATTGGCTGTTAGCCTATTCCCAGAAATGGAGATAAAGAAATCAAGGAAGGGAAGGGAAGAGTTGGAGATAGACCATGTGAAGGCACGAGAAGGTTGAAATTGTATGCAAAGTTGATTAAATTTCCCAGTTCGTGGCATGAGCAGGAAGCATCAACAATACAGTCAGCAATGTCCCAGAATAAGTGGATGAAGGAGGGGGCCTGGTTAGGACTGGAACAAAGAATGATGCACATATCCCACAAAAAGGCAGGCATAGCTGGGACCCAAGAGGGTATCCTTGGCAACAACTTTTATTTGGAGTAAGTGAATGCCAGGCAGAGTGTTTTTTTTTCAAGGGCAGTTAGGGATGGCAATAAATGCTGGCCTAGCCAGCGACACCCACATCCCATAAAATGAATTTTAAAGAACTGGTTGGGCCTCCAGTCAAGGAAGAAGCAGAAAGCTTTTTGTTGGAGGATGGTAGTGTAGAGTGATTGGATGTCCATAGTGGAAAGGAGATAAATAGGAGGGCCAGGGAATTCAAAAATATTGAAGCGATAGAGGGAATTAGAAGAGTTATGGTTGTAGGTAAGAAGAAATTAGATAAGGGGAGAAAAAATAGATTTTTAAAAAATTCATTCAGGGGATTATGGGTGTCTCTGGCTAGGCCAGCATTTATTGCCCATCCCTAATTGCCCTTGTTCAGAGGACATTTAAGAGTCAACCACATTGCTGTGGGTCTGGAGTCGCATATAGGCCAGACCAGGTAAGGACAGCAGATTTCCTTCCTTAAAGGACATTAGTGAACCAGATGGGTTTTTACAACAATCGACAATGGTTTCATGGTTATCATTAGACTTTTAATTCCAGATTTTTATTGAATTCAAATTCAAATTTGAGATAGAAAGAAATCAGATCAGTGGGGCTGTTTGTAGATTTTGGAAGGAGATAGAAGTGGGTTGTTTGGGGTTGGGGGATTATGAGGTAGGAGGCCATGAAAGGAAGTTCTCCAGTGAAGATCACAGAATCATAGATCACAGAATGTTTACAGCGCAGAAGGAGGCCATCTGGCCTGTCATATCTGTGCTGACTTCCAAAGATGCATTTTATCTATTGCCACTTCTCCACCTTCTTCCCATAGCCCTGTATATTCTTCTTTTTCTGAAAATAGTCCAATTCCCTCTTGAATGCCTTGATTGAATCTGCCTCCACTACACTCTTAGGTAATGTATTCCAGATCCTAACCACTCGCTGCATGAAAAAGTTGCTCCTCACGTTGCCTTTGCTTCTCTTGCCAATTACCTTAAATCTGTGCCCTCTTGTTCGCGAAACCTTTCCTTATCTACTTTGTCCAGGCCCTTCATGATTTTGAATACCCCTATCAAATCTCCTCTCAGCTATCTCTTCTCCAAGAAAAACAGTCCAAACTTCTCCAATCTTTCTACATAATGAAATTCAACATCCTTGAAACCATTCTCATGAATCTTTTCTGCACTCTCTCCAATGCTTTCACATCTTTCCTAAAGTGTGGCGCCCAGAAATAGACACAATACTCCAGTTGAGGCCAAACTAGAGTTCTATGTACGTTTAACATAACTTCCATGCTTTTATGCTCTAAGCCCCTATTAATAAAGCCTAGGATATTATATGCTTTATTAACTGCACTCTCAACCTGACCTGCCACCTTCAATCATTTATGTACATAGATACCCAGGTCCCTCTACTTCTGCACCCGCTTTTGAATTGTACGTTTTATTTTATATTTCCTCTCTGTGTTCTTACCCAAATGAATCACATCACACTTCTCTGCATTAAATTTCATCTGCCACTTGTCTGCCCATTCACCAATCTGTGTATGACCTTTTGAAGTTCTACACTATCCACCTCACAGTTCAGAAAGTTTCCAAGATTCATGCCATCCGCAAATTTGGAAATTGTGCCCTGTATTCCAAAGGCTTAGGTCATTAATATATATCAAGAAGAGCAAGGGTCCCAACACTGAATGCTGGGGAACTCCACTACAAACCTTCCTCCAGTCCAAAAAACATCCATTAACCACTACTCTCTGTTTCCTGTCACTCAGCCAATCTCATATCCACATTGCTGCTGCCCCTTTTACTTCATGAGCTCTAACTTTGCTCACAGGTCTGTTGTGCAGCACTTTATCAAATGTCTTTTGGAAGACCATGTGCACCACATCAGCAGATGTGGTAAGTGACAGTCCTGGAAACAATGGCTTGATGTTCGGTGGTGGATCTTGGTTCAGGGGAATATAGGAGAAAGCATCAAAGAGTTGGCGTCCTGTCTTTGTTAGGTAGAAGTCAGTATGCCAAACAACAACAGCACCACCCTTGTCAGCAGGTTTGATGTCAGTATTAGAGCTGGACCTGAGAGAACAGGCTGCTGTACATTTAGAGGTAAATAGGTTAGAATGATTGAGGGAAGCAGAGAAATTGAGACGGCCGATGTCGCGAAGTCAGGTCTCAATGAAAAGATGCAGAACATAATCACCATTTTTGCCTTTCCAGCAGCATTGACCTAGTGAATCCTGAGGACTATTTGACCAACAAAAATGGAGAGTCATGGCCTATTGTTGCCTGAATGGACTTGAGGGTTTATGTGTCAGTCATGGCTCAGTGGGTAGCATTCTTGCCTCTGGGTCAGAAGATTGTTGCCTCCAGAGATCTGAGCACCGAAATAGGATGATGTGCCAGTGTAGTACTGAGGGAGCGTGACTTTGTCATGGGTGCCATCTTTTGGATGAGATGTTTAACTGAGGCGCAGTATCCCATCTCGGGTGAATGTCAAAATTCCCATGGTACTATTTTCAAGAACAGCAGGAGAGTCTCTCATTTCCTTGCTAATATTTATTGCTTTTTCAACATCCCTAAAACAGTTTGTCTGCTCATTATCATATTTCAATTTGTGGAACCTTGCTCTTTGCAAATTGTCTACCATTTTTCCTATATAGGGACATTTGACTACACTTCAAAAGTATTTGTTGGCTATGTATTGCTTTGGGACATCGTGAGGTTGTGAAAGGGGCTATATAAATGCAAGCTCTTTCCTTTTTTTTGCCTGTTAGGTGTTCACTTTTGCTCATAGATTCTTACATTCCCCTGAGACTCATTCACCTAGGGATGAATTTCCCATGCCCGTTGGCGTCGGGCGTGCTCAGCGGCATGAGTGGGCAATATGGCGAGAAGGCCAGAAGTCAGTTTCACGACATCGTGAAACCAATTTACGATCGTCTGCTCAGCCCGCTGATGGTGGGCCAGATTCCCCACTATCGCACGTCGGGAACCTCATTGTAATACATTAGCATATCATTATTAGATCAGCCCACCGGAATCATCCCCCGTGCTGGATCATTCGCCCACGTCGGTGTGATTGCACACCGGTGCAGAACATATCTTTACATGTGTGACGTGCGGAAGTCAGGATTTACTGCCAGGGCCTTGCTCACGTCGCAGACATCCAAGGGGCAGAAGATGCTGGAGCTCAACAGTAACGGCACACTGGTGGAATGTCCATGGCATGCTGGGTGGATTCTCATGGACATAGTTCTGCTGCGAAGCAGCTCATGGAAGTTGGAAAGTCACCATTGAGGGTTTGCTCACAACAGTTGATGGTCGAGGGGGTGGAGAGGAAGGTCCAGCTGTGTTTGGGAGAGGGAGATGTACCGGAGGGGTGGGAGAGGAAAGTGTAGGTTTGACAGGGAAAGGAAGAGGTGTCAGGATGGGGTGAGGTTGGGAGGGGGGAATGAAGATGTCAGGATGGGATGAGGTTGATGGGGGAGGGAGTACAGGAGAGAAGACGGCAACTGGGGAGGTAAGTATAAGGGGGTGGAAGGCGTAAGGGAAGGAGTACAAAGGGGAAAAGGAGTCTGGAGAAGGGACGGAGTCTAGGGGTGGAAGGAGTGCTGAGAGGGGAGAGAGTCCAGGGGGGAGGAAGGAGTCGGAGAGGGGAGGGAGTCCAGGAGAGGAAGGAGTGCAGAGAGGGGAGAGATTAAGGCTGGAGGAAGAAGTAAGGGTGGAGGAAGGAGTCAGGAAGGGGAAAAGACTAAACGAGGGTGGAGTCCAAGACGGGGGGGAGGACAAAGGGGCGGGGGAGTCCGGGAGGGTGATGGGGAAGGAGTTCCAAGGGGGGCATGGGTCCGGAGGATTGGATGTCCAGGTGAACGTGCGAGGGAGGGCTTTGATGAGCCCATGACTACCTCCTGGGGAGGTGAACTGAGGGTGGGTGTGGAATGAAGAGCATGAGAATGGCAGAGGGCAGTATGAAGCGTTAGGGGGGGAGGGGGAGGGTTCAACAGTAGTGGTAGAAGGGATGGCAAGGGTGGTTGATGGGGACTCAGAGACAAACATGGACTCTGGAGGTAGGAAGGAGGAGGTCGCGGAGGTGAATGTGGATGGGGTGGAATCCCCAAAAGCAAAAGTGTTATGGCTGGTAGGTCATGGAGGGGAGGTGGAAGGTGATGCCAGGGGGTCTACGGTGATGAGGGAAAGGAAATGGGTGACTGGGGAGGGGAAAAGTTTGAGGGGCTCACAGAAAAGGGGGCTCGGAGGGAGAGCACAGCCTCTGGGATTCCTGAGTGGATGACCCAGGGATTTCCAGCTGCTGCTTCCCCTCCCTTTGGGTGCCTGAGGCCCCAGCCTGACTCCTTGAGGGGAAGGAGCAACTGGAGAAACGTCAAGGTGCCCCGTTTCCCTCTCACACTGCCACTGCAGGAACTCACCCATGGCTACCATGATGGAGTGCAGATCTGCACACATCTCCGCATGCTGCTGGACCAAGGTCTCCATGGTGCTCACCATCCTTCCCATGGAGACCTCCATATGCGCACATGTGGGCACCACTTCATCAGAGACCAGGCGGATGCACTCCTCTGACTAACATGCCACTCTGTTGAGGGCTTCCAACAGCTCTGAGTGATGTTCCTACACCTTCTGCTGACTCTCCAGGATGAGTTGCAAGGCCAAATCCAGGCATTCATCATCTGACTTGGACCTCACAGATGCCTCATTCCCAGCAGTCCTCCGAATGCTGGTACAGGATGTGGGTAAGCGCTATGACGGGTCTTTAAGGTTGCTTATTTCCAGCTCTTCAATGGAGGTGTCCTTTGGCTGGAGGTGAGGATGTGGATGGAGCTGAGTGACTAGACTGGCTGAAGGTGTCAGTCACTTGGCAGAGCTCCCTGTGAATTAAAGTAGAGATAACTAATGCATGACAGCAGAGTCAAAAGCAGGAGAGAGAGCACTCACATTTTCATTAAGAGAGGGATGACATGGTGCAGGATCCTCACCAGTCAGTGAGATGGCACACTCCTCAAAGTGAATGAGGGGCCTGATTTGGGCCATTCCAACTCTGGTCTGGGACCTCCCCCTGCTGATGTGAGCAGGCTTCACCAGCATGGAAACAGATGGAGAGAATGTGAGCAGAACACATGGCACTGTGTGGAATGTTTGTGTGGTGAGCGACGCCATGAACAGGATGAGGACGTGAGCTCGAGAGGGTATGAGCCTGATGGAGATGTGAGGGTGTGTGTGAGAGTTAGTGGTGTTGTCCCTTGAGGTATGAGATCCCTGTGGATGTCTGATGGGTTTGTGAGTGTGTGAGTTGAGAGTGAAGAGAAGAGTGAGTTACCCAGCTGGAAAGGATGAGACCATTCATCCTGTTGTGGCACTGGGTGGCTGTCCTCTTTTACAGGGCATTGGCAGTGACCACCGCTGCCACCCATGTTGGATTGGTGATGCAGTTATCCATCCTGCAGCCAGAGCAGGGGTAGAGGACATCACGGCGGGCCTCCACGGCATTCAAAAGATGCTTAAGGACCGAGTCACTGAAGCGGAGGGGCTGCAGTTTTCTTGCCTTTCAGGGCCATCCTGTCTTCCGTGCGGCAGTCCTGGGCTGGAAACATTGAGAGGTGTGCACGCGGCTACACTTTCAATGTGGTGCCCTCCATGATGAAGTGGCGAGGTGATGGCGGACAGGCAAATGAGAGCGTGCCCGCTATGGAAATGGCGTGTTTCCCAGGACCGCATAATTAATGCTGCGAGTTTGGGACGATACGGCGTGAGAAGTCGCCATTGCAGCTGGCAGGTAAAACATTACCCGCCTGCACTTAGTGAAAATCTAGGATGATTCTGCCCCTTGTCCTCTAGTTGATACGTGAGTAATTTTCTTCTTTTTTCTTAAGCAATTGCCAAAATCTAATTCAAAATTTCCAGAAAACATCTACATATAACAGCATGAGTTGTTTGTGTTTCTTTCAAAGATTGGAGAACAATGGAGAGGAGTGGGGATCTCCAGAGAGTATAACTCATTACATTACATATCCCAGCTCTGTACGCCATGTGCATTTACGAGCACACGCCCAGTCATTATAATGCAGTACACAAACGTCTAGACAACAGACACCTGGGCGCAATTAACTCGCTGTCTAAACTGGATAAATGGGCTCATATGACACAATTTCTCTTAGTTTCAGGTTCTGGCAAGTGCTTGGGTAGGGAGCAGCCAGAACAATGAATGTTAAGATAAATTTCACTTGCAGCGTTTATTGTCTCTCTCTCTAATTTTCTCAAGAAATTTTCTCACCAGCTCCTTTAAATTAACAACACAGGGTCCAAATCCTCTTCCTACTTCCTCTGTTGTCACTATGCTGAAATAAAGGCTCATTGTGGTGTTTCCTATAATCAATGGGTTGTTAAAAGTCCAGACAAATGCTCAGAAATCTGGATCAAAATTTAGAAATGATCACAAACTTGAAAGATGGGTTGAGATGAGAAAGATCATTTTGGCCGAATTCCTAATAAGCATGCAGGCATTGCAAGTGCCTTCACTGCAAGGGGCTTGGAGTATAAGAATAAGGAAATCCTGCTGCAATTGTATAGGGCTTTGATGGGCCATAACTTGAGTACTGTGCACTGGTTTGACCTTCGTATCTAAGGAGAAATATACTTGCCTTGGAGGCAGGAGAGCAAAGGTTTACTAGATTAATTCCTAGGATGGGACAGTTGTCCAAAGATAAGAAGCTGAGTAAAGCTGAAGAATAAGAGGTGATCCCCTTGAAACATACAAGTTTCTGAAGAGTCTTGACAGGGTAGACACTGAGGGTTTTTTTTCCCCCTGGCTGGGGAATCTAGAACACGGGAACACAGTCTCGCGATAAGGGGCCGATTATTTAGGACTAGGATGAGGAGAAATTTCTTCACTCAGGGGATTGTGAATCTTTGGAATTGTTTAGCCTGAGGGTTGAGGATGCTCCATCATCCATATTCACAGCAGAATAGACAGGCTTTTGGGCTCCCAGGGAATCGAGCGATATGGGGAGTGGGCAGGAAGGTGAAGTTGAGGTAGAAGATTAGCCATCATCAAATTGAATGGTGGAGCAGCCCTCAGGAGCTGGATGGTCTACTCCTGCTCCCATTTCATATGTTATGATCTCAACTTCCAGGATGCCAAAACCATTATCATCCCGCCAAGCTATATCTTAACAATGCCACAAGATGGATTCAGGTACAAGAAGGCAATTTGGCTTTTTTAAAACAAGCTGGAAGTTCTAAGAGCTCACAGAATGTGGAATCCTGGTGACAGATCTGTGCCCATGATAAAATGTGTTTCAAGAGCCTTGGTTTGGGATCATGGCCTTCAGAAACTTTGGAAGTTATTCTGGTCTGTATAGATTACTATCTTGGTCAGGATTATTTTAATCCCTTTCTGAGGCGCCAGGATTGGCCTTTGTTTTCCTTCAGACTCACCTAGAAGAAGGTCATCTATCTGATTCACACCTGTCCTCACAGCTGTTTGGATTACAAAGGAACCAGCACAGCTAAGCTAAATATTTGTACGCAGGTGAGAATTCTTTAAGAAACAATAAATATGAAGGTGCTTCCTCCCTCACTTTCAGGAATCAGAACAGATTGAGCAGGCCAGGTTGGGATTTTTGTCAACCTTGTGGCCACAGATACATAGTAAGCTCTGGAAACTATAGCCAGGGTGACACTCGAGCTAAAATCAAAAGAGGGCTTTGTTAAACTGTAACAGTAGGTTGAGGTTGAGGTAGAGGTGGGAGGGGTGGTGGTATGTGCGGCGGGAGATTGGGGTGGTAGGGTTGGAGAGGGTGTTGGTGGTCAGGTAGGCATAAGTATAAGTTGGAGCATGGCAAATGGCATGGCTTGTAACTGTTACATGATCTATTTCCCTTTCTCAGCTTCTTTGCAGCCTCTGAACAGTAGACTGCACTGTCCTCCTCCAATGTCTTTCCTCTGTTGTCCTACTTGGTGAGACTGCCCTCAGTTAGATCAACTCTTACCTAACTAGTCATAGCCAAAACATTTTCGGTAATGGCTTCTTTTCCCAACTCTGCACCTTTATCTGACATGGTGATCAGCTTCCTATGAACACTAATGGCATACTGCTCTTCTTTACTATTCCGTACTCTCATCCCTCCTAACTCTGTGCTGTGAGGCTGTTTGTTTGACATCCAGTCTTTGATGTGCTACAATTCTCTCCTCTTAAATATTGAAAAATGATTGAAACCAATGGCTTCAGCCCTGTCAAATGCTTTGTAGAAATCTCCACAAATTCCATCCCCTTCCTGGCCTCAGTGCCCTAATGAGCTGAATTTCTGCCTCTACATTCTCTCTGTGATGGAGATCATTACTTCCATCTCCGTATTATCTTCACCCCTTCCTCAGTTTTTGTTACCTCCAGTCTTAACTACTGCAGTGCTGTCCTGACCAGCCTCAAATTTCCACCCTCTATAAAGATCAGATATTCTGCAGCCCATAACCTATCTCACACCACGGCCCAGTCACTCATCACCCCTGTCCTTACTGAACTTTATTGGCTTTTTGTCCCCAAATATCTCAAATTTAAATTTCTCATCTTTCTGTTGAAATATTCTCTTCACCTTATACTCTTGCTTGCGCAAGGGCAGCAAGTCACAACCGCTGCATTAATGCTCTAACCTGATGCTAGAATCCCTGGGAATTCCCAGGGGTTTAATGGTCTATAATTTTAGATAATACACTTTCCATGTTGCTATCTATAAAAAGGGTAAATGTCACATCCCAACAGCATTCAACTTAATAGGATTCACAGACTGACCACCTAAAGCAGTATAATGCAATGAGGCTCCTTCCCACTGGCCTTCCAGTACATCTGCTGGGAATGATGGCGTGCTGCTAAAGGGAAAAGGGCAGGTCATAGGTTATATGTCACTTTTTGAACATTAATCCCTTGATGCCCCAATATGTTCTTAACATCACTCTGCCTTGTGTCATTACTAATACCCTAATTGTATCGCAGAACCGACTTCGACTTGGAAGGATTCTGCAAAATATCATGGTTCTTGATGTTCTGAGCACACTGAAGGAAGTAATTCACAGCACTGGTCTCAACAAGTGAGCATGCTCACAATTATGCATGAGCAGTTACATCCAAGTCATTTCCTGGCATCTCTTTACATTTCTGATGATAGAGGTTAAGGTATATATTAACTGGAATTGTGTTAAAAGGACTGCTGGTGGTCCCAGAAGATGGCAGCAAATAATGGCATACGGTGCCAGAAGCAGCCATATCAATGCCACTGGAGGAATCTACACCTACAAGTAGCTGTCAAGATCCAATGCCATTATTTGGAACACAGGGAGCATCCTGTGGAGGCCAACATTCCTCCATCAATCAAGACCACAATGGTAGATTAACTGGTCATTTGCTGTTTATACGACTTTGGTGTACTCAAATGGCTGCCAGGCTTACAGACATAAGAACATTCTCTACCCTCCAAATATCATCTAATCATAGGATATAGAAACCTAGGAATAGGGGTATGTCAAGGCAATAGACAGAAAATTGAACACAAAACTTTTTTGAAGGGGGCTGTTTAACTTTAAAGTATAAGACAATGGGACTGGATATAGAAATATTCAAAGTAAAATTGGATTTTTGTGTTTTTGTAAGTTAACAGCTTATTCTTTCTCAACCCTTCCTATTTTAACGTGTGACATCTGATGGAAGAGACTTTTGAACTCATTAGTTCTGCATCTTGACATTTGACCCCTGCGGGATAAGGTCTTGAATCCTGTGAAGGATATATTCCGCAAGTTGTAAGTTATTTGGCAGGAGCTATAAATGGAATAATATTGTGTCAATAACAGAGCGATAGCTTATGAAGCACTGACCTAAGTGTCAATTGTTTATTTGCCATTGTTACAAGTTTCTTCAATTCTGTTATTAAAAAAAAATTATCTCAGGCAATTAGGTGGTGCAGTTGTTTTAAACATTGCCCTTTCACTTTGTGGGTTTTGGGGTCAAACCAAGCCCAGAGAGACAGAATGGGTGCTTTCACTCACTCTCTCTCTGCAGTTTATTAACTTAATTCCGTTATGGGGTTGTCTAAATCTTGTTCACAATAGCTGCAAGTGATCAACACAAAATTGCCCATATTTGGGCATAAATTGGCAACACAAAGCTTCAGTGTCAATCTGAGAGGGCACAAACTTGGCAGTATGAGAAATAAGACTGTACATCATCACAGCTTGGGACAGAAGCTGCAACTGAATAGGATCGTCACTCTGTATCTAATCCCTGTGCTCTACTTTACCTAGCATGTTTGATGTGACAATATAAAGGGAACCTTAGAACACAAGTGGCCCAGATCTTCCGGTCTTCAGACAGTTGGAGACGGGATGTATCCCACAAGATGCGCTTCGGGAGCCCTTGGAAGTCCTACTGCACTCACTGGGTGGAATTTTCCATGCCCACTGGTGGCGGGCATGATAGGTGGTATGAGCGGACAATATGGCGTGATCGGTTTCACAATGGCGGGAAGGCAGGTCGCAATTGTCCACTCAGCCCACCGATGACGGGACGCATTTCTCGTCATCAGTCATCGGGAACCTCATTGTAATACATCAGCATATCATTATCAGGCCATCATGCAAGGCTCTTGCACCCCCACTGGATCATCTGTCCATGTCGGTGGGAAAGCACGTCAACGTGTTTCACAACAGCACAGAGGCGATGTGCGCTTGGAGGCCTTCACTGTCGGTGAACTAGAGGCGAGTGCACAGCAATGTTCTGCAGTGTTCGCCAGGGCCGCCTGTTGCTTTGCAGGCTTCAGGGGCTCCGGGGAGTCAGGGTTAAGTGCCACCCTGCCCGACTCGAGGGGGTGGGGGTAGCATCAGGGGGCAAGTGCAGCCCTGCCTCTGAGGCGACTTTTGAGGGTGTGGGTGAGCGCTGTGATGGGACTTCAGGGAGGGTGCCTCCAGATTCCTCCTCAGAGGTTTCTTCAGAGCTTGATTGGAGGCTCTGGGTCATGGACTCTTGTCGGCTGTTTGGCAAATGTGCCTGCTAACGCAAGGAGAGATAATTAATATGTGGCAGTGGCCTGTGAAAGAGGACACCACTCACGGCATGGTTTTCAAATGGATGTTGCATTACTGACCCCCTGACTACCATCCCTGTTCCCCTGACTACCCCCACCAATCTCCCAACTCCCCCTGATGGCCCAATACCCACTTGACACGACCTGACCCAACCTCACAAGCCCACCAGCTACCATCCTACCTCCTCCCTCACCCTACCTTCTTACATACTTACCTTACCCACCCTACCGGCTTAATCACTTATCTTCTGTCCGTAAGCTTTGAAAGAAGCTTTGGGAAATTTAAACTCTTTACTTACCAGAATATGGTAGCTAATGCTGTAATGGGGAATGGATTCCCCTCGCTGATGTCTCCTGTGCTGTGTCAGTTTGGAAGGATCCTCCATTGGAAGATTGCCCAGGAAATTTGGGGGAAGGTAAGTGGGTATTTAAGTCAACCACATTGCTATGGGTCTGGAGTCACATGTAGGCCAGATCAGATAATGACAGCAGATTTCCTTCCTTAAAGGACATAGGGGTTTTGATCCTGTTTGGACGATTTGGACCAAGAAATAGGAGCAGGAGTAGGCGATATGGCCCTTCACCCTGTACTATGCCTGTTCTGGGAATGTTTTAAAGGACAGTGTGGAGGGAGCTTTACTCTATACCCAAGCTGCATTGTACCTGATCTGATAGTAACTGATAGGATAGTGTAGAGTGAGGGATTTTCTATATCTGACCTGTGCTGTACTTGCCCTCAGACTGTTAGATGGGACGTTGTAGAGGGAACTTGGTTCTGTATATATCCTGCCATATACCTTCCCTATTGTGTGTGTGGCAACAATGGGTCAGAAAAATGGAAACATAATCAATATCATGGGATTTAAACCCTTTAACAAAATGATAACAAAAAAAATCATCCTCGCCTCTCCATCACAACAAAACTACTTCATATGTTCAACACAAAAACAAAAATTGCTGGAAAATCTCAGCAGGTCTGACAGCATCTGTGGAGAGGAAGACAAGAGTTAACGTTTCGAGTCCGTATGACTCTTCATCAGAACATATGTTCTTTGGTTTCCAGTGGTTGAAGCCAAATAACGTGCACTTTGATTGAGCGCCAGTAAAATGATGGAATCATAGGATGGTTAAAGCGCAGAATGATGCCATTCAGCACGTACTGTCCGTGCTTGCTCTCTGCAAGAGCAATTCAGTAGTGCCATTTCCCTGCCTTTTCCCCATGGCCTTGCACATATTCCTCTTCAGACAATGATACACTTCTCCCTTGAATCTGCCTCCATCACACTCTCAGGCAGTACATTCCTAACCAGTCACTACATAAAAAATTTTTCCTCATGGCACTATTTCTTCTTTTGCCAAACACTTTAAATCAGCATCCTCCGGTTCTCAATCCTTTCACCAAACAGCCCTACATATCCAATCTATCCACGTAACTGAAGTAGTCTTTGGCCAATTTCCCAAGTGACCATTCTTTAAAATAAAATAAAAGCAAAATACTGTGTACGCTGGAAATCTGAAACAAAAGCAGAAAATGCTGGAAAAACTCAGCAGGTCTAACAGCATCTGTGGAGAGAAAGACAGAGTTAATGTTTAGAGTCCATATGACTCTTCTTCAGAGCTCTGAAGAAGAGTCATACGGACTCGAAACATTAACTCTGTCATTCTCTCCACAGATGCTGTTAGGGCTGCTGAGTGTTGACCATTCTTTATATTGAGCCTAGATAGTGAGTGCTGATAGGTTATGTCTATGGGACAACAGTGCAACAAAATCAGATCACCCAACAATCGTGCACATTTACCAGCAGAAATGGTGTCTCTACTTGACTTACCCTCTCACTACCCTGCTGGCACCAAAATTAAAAGTAGCAGCCCTAATGCATTCCAGCTTTTTCAACACAGACCGGGGCATGTGAAATCAATCTCAGGAATTTCTTAGCCCTTGCATCTCAGTCAGGCACTAGAGGAACATTATTACCTGTGAGTCACTGCAAAAACAGAATCAGACCAGAAATCCAGAAGCTGTACCCAAAAAGGAATTGTCCAGTAAATATCAGTAAACATTATAGAGAATTTTTCCAAAATTACAATCAGTCCTAATAGAAAAAAGAATCATTTTCCAATTACCTCACCCTATTGAAGCACCAGCAAAGCTCATGACAGGGATACACACTCTTGCAGTTCTTCCTGTCACCGGAGTTTCTCAACGCAACTTTGAGAAAACTATCTAAGGCTTTATTTCCCTGCCGTTACTATGGGTCCATTCATTGTTATGTCAAAGGGGATTACCCCCATCTGAATAGAAATTCATAGTAATGTGAATAACAGTTTGTGGCAGAGCCGACAGAAGTCAATGGCATTAAATCCCGATTCCCAAATGTCTAAGGGACGGACAGTTTAAGCCATGAATTAGCCAAAGGATTAAACGAATGATTGAGGAACTTGGGAAAGGGGAGGGGGTGGGGGAGCGATTTAGAAAGGCACTAAATCAGCATTAAGAGTTATTTCGGAAAGGTTGGGGGTAATTTCCCATCTAATCCTTTAGGCAAATGCAGGATGGTGAACAGATCTCTTTCCCACCCTCGTTGGTCCATTGTGGGCCATGTTTATTTAGGTAATTAAAATGTGAGAGACAGAGGCTGCCGTTGTCTTTTGGGTTGCGATGCAACTCAGCCGAACAAGGGTTTACAAATGTGACACAGAGCTCTCTTCAAAGCAAAGGCCTCAAGGTCTAAGATGCACACTGATGTCCTGATTTTGACTGGAAGCTTGCAGGGGGCGGAGGGGGTGGAGGGGAAATAGGGTCAAGGGATGTGAGAACTTTGATAACTGTTGACCAAACACAACTCCTTCAGTTAAGGACCTTAATCCCTCTGAACCTCCTGCTGTGGCTCCTTTGGGAAGTGCACTGCCTCACTGTCACACCGAGCCACACAGAGTAGGAGAATTTCAACTTCCAATTCCAAATCTGTGCTGCTTTAGACAATCTGCACTACGGTGCAGGAAGGGGCTGATAAACTAGAAAACAGAGAAAAAAGTCAGCAATTTTATTCATCATCTCTACCCACCGACTCTAGGTTCACTGCTATGTCCAAAATCCTACATTCTAATTTAGTTGGTTTATTTTACATTAACTAACAACTGGGGTGTTTAATAGAATAAATAATAAAACATTGTTTCCACTGGTGGGTGGGTCAGTAATCAGAGGACACAGATTTAAGATAATCAGCAAACATTCCAGAGGAGAGTTATTTTTTTTGGTATTGAGTTATAAGAAGTTGGGATGCACAGCGTAAGAGGGTGGTGGGAGAACATTTAATAGTAACTTTCAAAAGGAAATTGGATATATACTTGAAAAGGAAAGGTTTCTGGGCTATGGGGAAAAATTGGGAGAGTGAGTTGGCTAACTTTTACAAAGAGGTAGCTCAGGCACGATGGACTGAATGGCCTCCTTCTGTGCAGTAGGATTCTTTGACTCTATCATTCTACTTCTGAGAAAGAAATGCAATAAAATGGGATGAAAGTATCAACATGGTTGTCAATTTTAACAATACCCACCTGACAGCAACCGTGTGGACGGGTAGTTATAAACAACAGGGTACTCACCAGTTCCAAATATGACTATTTCCACTATTAGCTCACAGAGGTTTGCAGGCAGAATCTTATAACTTCATGTAAATCAGGATTGTGGTACATCAATAGGATCCTGAAACATGTTTTAACTAGGGCCTAAGCAGGGGAACCAGCATTGCCTTCTGCCAGGCTGAAGCAGTTGGCAGTGGGGGCCTGAGGACAGAAGAGGTCCTTTATGTAAGTCAGCTTTATGTGGCAAAGAGGAGCAGGAATGCTGGAGTACAATTGTTCCAATGCATCCAGAAAGTGAATATAGCAGATATACAGGCTGTTCAACCATAGGAGCATTTCTGCCAAGCTTCATCCTGTCCTCATCTATCTCTTTTGCTCGATGATGATTAATATGATAATGACTTTCATTCTTTTCTTCACAGATGCTGAGTTCAATTTTTAGCTGACTCTCCAACTCGTCATTGGTGCCACACTGAGATCAGCAAACACAGCACAAACTGGGCGAACAAAGCTGAGCCCTTCCAGGTGAGCCTCAAAGCACAAATAAGAAGCAGAGGCCAGAATTTTACGGCCCCTCACGTTAGTGGGATCTTCCGATCCCACTGATGTGAATGGAAATTTCAATGGCTCGCTGGCCCTGCTGAGGGGAAGCCAGCTATGGGGGAGGGGTAGTGGTTGGGGGGGATCAGGGGGGGTTGATGGCTGGAAAATTCCAGCCAAAATTTAAATGGTAGGGATGGAAGCTGCCAGTAACTTCAGGACAATTTTGTTCTTTTTAATCATTCTTGGGATGCGGGAGTCACATGCAAGGACAGCATTAATTGTCTATCTTTTCATGCTAGTTGCGCTGAGAAAATTGTGATGGGCCAACCAAGTGTCTTTCTTGGCCACTTCAGAGGCAGTTAAGGGTCAACCACTCTCTGAAGTGGCCTAACAAGTATGAAACTGGAATCAGGTACAGACCTACTCCATATAACTGGAGTTAAATATAGACAAGGGCTGATGGCTCCCTGCTCTGAAAATCTGTGAACCAGGTTGATTTTAACAGCAATCCTACAGTTTTGTGGTAACTTTCACTAATATAATATATTTATTTCAGTTTTTTCTTAAATTGAATTCAAATTTTCAAACTGCCATGATGAGATTTGAACCCAGTGGATTATTAGTCCAATCCTATGGATTAGTAGCCAGTAACATAATCCCTATATTATAATATTCCAGACTGAATTTGGAGTATGGCTACTGCATTGAGAAGAACATTTTCGGTTGAATTTTTCGCTCGGTGGGTGGGCGTGCGCCTAACACGCTCAAGCGTGAAATGGCGCTCAATGACGTTGGACGAGCATCCTGACGTTACTGTGTAGTCGCGCGATATTTCGGTTGGCGGGCGTGCAAGTCAACAGCGCGCCTGCCGACAATTAAGAGGCCTATTAAGGCCATTAAAGTATCAGTTAACAGGGATTTTTCGCTGCTCGTCTAATCTTACAGTTGGCAGGTTGGCGAATGGGCCAGGTGGCCTTTGCATTTTTCAGGAAATCTCATCCAAGGAGCAGGATGAGGTTTCCATAATTAAATTTAAAAAATTTATTCACAGAATTTTTATTGCATCCACGCACGTGACTCATTCTGATGCATGGACATTTTTTCCGGATCTTAAATTCTGCCTTTTTTGATTTTAAATTCATCAGCTCCCTGCCTTCAGGTAGCTTTCCTTTCATGCCCCCCTGTGCCCGCGCTGACTTCAGTGCTCACCTTCTTCCGGCCCTCACCCTGGCAGCCACTGAGCCTTTCAGCATGCCTTTCACACTGGCTGGCTGTTAATTGGCCAACCAGCATGAAATTGCAGTCGGGGGCTGATCGCGGGCAGTGGCCGACCCAAAAATTCTACCCTTTAAGAATTAGGAAATGCTCTGGAAACACATAGCAGGCCAAGCAGCAGCTGTGAAAGGGGGAACATTGGGTTAAAGTTTTCTGAGAAAATAGTCTGATGAAAGGTCACCAGCCTGTAACATTAGCCCTATATGTTCCTCTCTCCACAAATGCTGCCTGACCTGCTGAGTGTTTCCAGTCTGGTTTGTATATATTTCAGATCTCCAGCATCTGTGGTGTTTTACTCTTTGATTTTAAAAAAAAAATCAGCTGTTAAATGCTTGCTAAGTGTTGAAAAAATAATATTAAGCCTTTTCCTTCCTTTCTCATTGATCTACATCCCCCATTTCTAAGTTGTTAAAATCTTTCAGGGAGCAATAGGTATTACTTCCTATTTATGAACTCCTCTGTGCTTTTTGTCAAACAAATCGTCACAGGTTCATGATCCCTGCAACACTTTACCCAGGACATATTTTGTTCTTGTTGCTATCATGCTATTTTAGCTCATTAAGGAGCGTCAGGCTCACTAATGGGCTTCTGCTCTAGATGGATGCGGTGACATTTCAATTGCAGAATGCTCCAGTTCCCAGAGTCCTCTTATTTCATTCTTAGCCTAATGACACTACAGAGTTGACAAAAAGGCAGCACCAGGTGGCCAACTAACAGATGCCAACACATAAGTACTTATCCAACAGTGGGCAATAGGCAGACAGCTTCTGCCTGAGCACACACTATGATGAGATGACTCCCTCAAGTTGTTTCTCATTTTTTATTCCCATGTTCAATCTTTGTCTTATTCATGATGCTTTCTTGGTAATTTTGTGCTACTCGAGTGTGAGAGATGTTAATGCTGCAGAATGTCAGCACCAAGCATGCCTAGCTCATGAAGCGGTCTCTAAAGGTAAAACTCCTTCTGAACTGTACCATTGTACACACCCAGGCCAGTTACAGCACGGGTATGACAGAGAGTAAAGCTCTGTCTACACTGCCCCATCAAACACTCCAAGGTAACATATCGCACTGATTAGATATGGAATAATTCCTCTATACTATCCCAATATGTACTTCAACACCATTTTCAGCACAGGTTCAATACAGAGTAAAGCTTCCTCTATACTGCCCAGTCAAATAATCCCAAATTATGTACAGCACGGGTTAGATACCACGTAAAGTTCCCGCTACACTGTTCTCCATAAAACAGTGCCAGGTCAGGTATATCATGGATTACATGCAGAATAGTGCTCCCTCTACATTGTCCTCCCTAAAATACTCCAAGGTGAGATAAGGCACAGTTTTAATGTAGAGCAAGTCTCCCTCTGCATTGGAAATTGGACACTTTGCCTGCCTTCTGGACTTAACATTGAGTTCAACAATTTTAGATTGTAATCTCTGCTCAGTTTTGTTTCCTTTTTCTTTGTTGGTTTGTTTTTATCTCTCTTGTTCTCTCATTTTATTTTGCTTTTGGTTGGCAGTTATTCATGATCCTGCTATTCAGGCCTCCTGTAGAAATGTCTTTTGCTTCTTTACTTGTCCCTTTACTGCAGTGAAATACATAACCTGATTTTTTTTTAGGTGTTGGTTAAGGCATTGATATTGACCAGGACACTAGGAGAGCTCCTCTGTTCTTCTTCAAGTAGTACCCTGGGATATTTCCCCACCTGAGAGAACAGGCAGGACCTCAGTTTAATGCCACCACCTGAAAGACAGCACAACTTTCCCTCAATACTTCACTGGAGTATCAGACTAGATCATGTGATCAGGTCTCTCGAGTGCAATTTGACCCATGACCTATTGACTCAAAGATGAGAGTGTTACCACTGACCCACAGCTGACTCATCTACCATGTACAAGGGTGGCACTAGAACCATACGACAAGTGCAATAGCACAGGGCCTGAGCCAATCAGGAGTCCCAGTCTCAGGATGTGTGTATAGAACCAGGGCACGGAGCAACACGCCAGGATTGTTATGGAGATGGAGGCAGAGCCTCCTTTTTCAGTTGGGTCAGTTGGCGAGGCTCTTAAGCTATAGTTGGAGGAGGCGTTCGGTCCTGCACCAGAGGTACCTAGCGGAAGGGATGAGTGCAGAGTAAGGGTAAAAGGTCAGGGTCATTGATGGGAGCCTTTGCAAAGGAGGGCACCTGAAATCCATCTCTGACTGCACAGCAGGATTGCTGCTTCACTACAGCGGAAACTACACCTTCTCACTCTTTCAGAGTGATAAGGAATCTCTTTCCTGTCCTACAGATTCACGATTGTTGAATTGTTTCCACGCACCCTAAGCGGCCTTAAGTGGCGCATCGTCATCTTTCTGGGGCACCTAGTGAAGCCTCACTGTCACTGTGTAAATTAAAATGCTAATGAACAAAGCTTGTGGCTGAGGCTGGTGCAGCAGCCAGCAGTACCACTCAAGATGTCATGAGTCAGACTTTCCATTGTGCACGGCTGCTGTGACGTTGCAGGATAATGAATAAGGAATGTCTTCCAGAGAGAATGCTGTATGGAGAGACTAGCAGTACCTCATAAACAAAAACAAGAACATATGGACTTGGCAATGTCATTCGGAAACAATGAGTAACGCAATGTTTGGATTGTGCTAAATCAGCTCTGTAATAACTTGCAGTCCCCAAAGTCAACCAGCCCAGAGTTCTACCTTTATATAGTGAGCCAGTGTGCAGTATTTGGTGCAGCAGTGACCATGCAGTTTGTGGGCTTTGTGCACCCATTTGTGCATATGTTTGTATGAGTGCAAGTGGGCATATATATCTGCTTGTGCATTTGTGTCTACTTAAGTGTTCTGTTCATGAATCTCCAAGCCATATTTTGTGCAATTATGTTATCAATGTGTTTCTGCTTGTATATATATATATGTGTGTATATGTGGTTGTATACCTGTGTGTTGTGTGTGATTATATATCCATGTGTACAGTGCATGTGTGTTAGTATATTGTCCTATGTGCGTACACTAGCCTAAGTCAGTGTGAGTGAGTCCAAGGGTTAAATTTTAGTTCAGAGTAAGTTTCAGGTGGGCCAGAATGGGATGTGGAGAGTGGGGCTAGTGCAAAGCGTATTCACTGGCTCAGATTTCAAGCCAAGGTATTTTAACTTTCAGGCCCTGTGTAAATATGATGGGCAGGCCTCTCATTAGGGTTAGGAATGAGAAGCTCGTCTACTTTCTGGGAGTACTTTGTGACAGACCTCCAGAGACAAGGGTAATACTGCTCCCCATTTCTCTCAACAACCTGACAACAGTGCTCCCTCAACCCCCAACATCCCAAGCAGCTTGAAAAAGGTCCTTCGTTGTATCACATCCTTCACTGCCCATCTAATGGGCACAAATCCAGCTCTTTTTGGTGCTTTCACAGCAGCCGCTAACAGTATTCCTTCATCACGAGGTAACTATTGTTACTCCTTTTTCACTTCAAACTCCAGCCATTTGGTTTCCTTTAATGAGCTCAGTTTAATCAGGGTAGCTGTGTTCCTGACACAGGCCTGAAAGCAGGAGGCAAGTTGGATTCGGAGATTTAGGGGAACCCTGGCCATCTTTTAGACCCATCCTGCAACTTATTAGTTGCCGTCGGGACTCCCATCCCTTTAAGGGATGAGAGCTCGCCTCCAGGGGCTGCCAGCCAAATGGATGGCCAGCAGCTCTTCAGTCCCAGAAGTATCACTGGGGGCAGTGGCCACTGCTGGGAAAGCAGCCAGCTGAGAGGACGCAGTGATGGACAACACCCTCACAACAAAGCTGAGGGGGGTGGTCTGTGGGTTGCCGGTGTCACAGAGTGCCTGACTTAAGTGGCTCAATTGGCCTCTGGGTGGGAGAGCTATCCTCCACCTTTCCCGTCGTTAATGAAATGCCATGGCAACGGGAAGGCAAAGGGCACTCCACCCACCAGCTGCACCTTGCCATTTTACGGGAGCCCCCATTTCTCAGCCCATCTCTCATCCTGCTTCCATCTTGCTGCTTCACACAGGAACATAGAAATTTCTAAAAGGAAAAAAGACCAAAATCCAACTAGTTTCTCTTCTACCATCCTGATAGTCACATTTTTGTTAGATATGGGCATCACTGGCTAGACCAGCACTTACTGCCCATCCCTAAATGTCTTTGAGAAGGTGGTGGTGAGCTACCCTCTAAAACCAATGCAGTTCATGTAGTGTAGGTACACCCACAGTTCTGTTCGGGAGGAAGTTCCAGGATTTTGACCCAGTCACAATGAAGGAATGGCAATATAGTTCCAAGTCAAGATGGTGAGTGGCTGGGAGGGGAATTTGCAGGTGGTGGTGTTCCCAGGCATCTGCTGCCCTTGTTCTTCTTTGGAAGGTGCTGTCACAGGAGCCTTGGTGAGTTGCTGCAGTGCATCTTGTAAATGGTACGTACTGCTGCCACAGTGCGTTGATGGTGGAGGGAGTTAATGTTTAAGGTGGTGGATGGGGTACCAATCAAACGTGCTGCTTTGTCCTGGATGGTGTTCTCAATAGCTTCTTGAGAATTTTTGGAGCTGCACTCATCCAGGCAAGTGGAATGTTTCCCATCACACTCCTGACTTTTTTGAGGAAGTAACAAGGAGGATTGATGAAGGTAGTGCAGTAGATGTTGTCTACATGGAATTCAGTAAGACATTTGACAAGGTCCCATATGGCAGATTGGTCAGGAAAGTGAGATCTCATGGGATAAAGAGGAAGGTGGCAGGTTGGATCCAAAATTAGCTTAGTGATAGGAAACAAAGGGTAATGGTTGATGGATGTTTTTGCGAATGGAAAACGGTTTCCAGTGGTATTCCACAGGGCTCAGTGTTGGGGCCCTTGCTGTTCATTGTATATATTCATGATTTAGAATTAAACGTGGGTGGTATGATTGGGAAATTTGCAGATGACACAAAAATTGGCCGTGGACCTGATAGTGAAGAGGATAGCTGTCAACTCCAGATTGATATCAATGGCTTGGTTGAGTGGGCGGAGAAGTAGCAAATTGAATTCAATCTGGAAAAGCATGAGGTAATGTATTTGGGAAAGGAAAACAAAGCAAGGGAATACTTAATAAATGGGAAGTTATCGGGAGGGGTTGAGGAAGTGAGAGACCTTGGAGTGCATGTCCACAGGTCCTTGAAGGTGGCAGGATATGTGGACAAGGTGGTCAAGAAAGCATATGGAATGCTTTCCTTTATTGGGTGAGGCATTGAATACAAAATCAGGGATGTAATGACGGAACTGTATAAAATGCTGGTTAGGCCACAGCTGGAATGTTATGTACAGTTCTGGTCACCACATTATAGGAAGGACATAATTACTCTGGAGAGAGTGCAAAAGAGATTTACAAGAATTTTGCCAGGGTTTGAAAATTGCAGCTATGAGGAGAGATTGGACAGGCTAGAGTTGTTTTCGTCAGAACAGAGGAGGCTAAGGGGTGACCTAATTGAGGTGTACAGAATTATCAGGGGCCTAGATAGGGTAGACAGGAAAGATTTGTTTCCCCTATCTGAGGGATCAATTACCAGGGGGCATAGATTTACATTGATTGGTAGAAGGATTAGAGGGGATGTGAGGAAAAATTTTTTCACCCAGAGTGGTGGGCATCTGGAATTCACTGCCTAAGTAGGTGGTTGAGGCTGAAATGTTCAACTCAATTAAAAGGTACCTCGATCTGTATCTGAAGTGCTGTAACCTGCAAGGCTATGGACCCGGTGCTGGAAAGTGTGATTGAAATGAGCGGCTAGTTTCCTTTTTCTCTTTTTGGTATGCACAGACACAATGGGCTGAATGGCCTCTTTCTACACCGTAACTTTTCTGTGGTTTTATGGTTCTGTGGACTTGTGCCTTGTAGATGTTGGACAGGCTTTGGGGAGCCAGGAGGTGAGTTACTCGTCACAGAATTCCCAGCCTCTGGCATGATACAGCATTTATGGAGTTGTTGACTCATCATAGCGATCGATTTCTATCAGTCTACAACAGACCCAGCCATGAGTTACGGAGGCTTTGGGAACCATAAGTCCAAAGTCACTTGTTTTTCCCAAGCATGGTACACGTACTAGCTAGGCTATTTTTGGGGAAAATGACTTTCAGGTGATCTAATTGGAGCTTTCCTAAATAAGGAATTCAGAAAGCTGATTGAGGTGAATTGCTCCTTACGTGGTATACACAAAGAGGAAGGGCCAATGAAAGGTGGCATAATATTGTTTGAGGGAGAGAGAAGGTGTAAAGTGACCTCAAGGTTTTGTATAAGGAAAAGAGGATTGAATGAGAGGGAGAAGGATTTTTTAAATTTTAGGAAGTTGGGAATAAGAAAGGAAACCAAATGGTTGATGATTTTTTGGAATATATCCCCAAGGATACTGAAGCAGACAATTCAGGGGAAATATTAAGAATTTGTGTGCCTGACACAAATGCTTGCCCACCAATGTGTGTTTGTAGAGAAACCACACTCACCCTCATTATTCATCACAAATTTGTAAAATTTATCCTTAAATCAGTTTTCAAAGTAATCAATTTGTTTAGGAAAGAGAAGGGATGGTGTACTAAGTGGGTTGATCTCTTAAAGATGTCGAAGTTTTCCTGTTTCTGAAAACTCTACTGTTCTTTTCCTTGGTCCTTTCACCAGGGCAATTTGTGAAGCTGAATTTGTTGCTGACTAAAGATAACCTGGTACTGAAAGCACACAGAGCATGATTATGAGATATACACTGGCAGTCACCCACTAGTGTGCTGCCAGAGAATGTCGGACTAGTGAGAGGCACCTTCTTTCATGGGGTCAGAGGGCATCTTCAATGTGGTGAGTGAAATGCTGGGGCAATTGGACATTGGAAAAGGGTCCTGCAGGCCATGCAGGGCCTAATTTAAGTTTAAAAAAATGCTCTGTACCTTAAATACTGCTGATGGTCATGTCTACCCTATCTGATATAATGGGTTGCATAATTCCAGCCAAAAATGTGTGCAGGTGTTTTGCAGTCATATTGAGGGCCTATTATCACCTGAAAAATCGATACTGGAGTCCTGAAATCCTAAGGCTAAGAAATTGCTATAAGTCACTTGTTAACTTCCTGTTCTCCGATTTCTAAACTTAGCACAGGTCCTGTCCAGTCTAACAGAAGAGTATGCTCAGAATATGTTCTGACAGGTTGATGGACTCCCTGTTGTTCTGCTGATTACTTTATGGCGTTGCTTCTAACAGATGATGTGATTTCACGGTAGTGCCTGGGCACATTAACTGTAACTCACCCAACACACAAGCAACTTCAGGCTAGAGTAAGGTCCACTGCATACCCCCATCACCCTCCACCCGGCATAATTATGTGAGGGAAATTCCATTCAACTGTTTTAAAAGGAAATCAGGCCAATTGTACCAATGCCTACCCAAGTAGGTTGGGTCGAGTAGGTGGTTAAGATGGTGGTCAGGTGTTTCCCATTGCATTTCAGATGCATTCACACCCGGCACAGGGATTTTGTTTCTCTGCATTCAGGAGTAACATTTGCCACAGGTGAACGGGGCTTTATTCAAATGTAAAACGTGTTCCAATGAGGCCATCCACACCCTGGAATATGGTGAAAGTGATGCCTATTTCCAGGTCCACCAGTAAAGCCCAATGAGATTGATGCATCTTGGCGCTTCTGAAGCTGTATATGGACAGTCAGTCCTATGCAGCTTAATGGGTGATAGGATCATTTTGATCTCTGGTTTACTAGGAAAGTTTCCAGCTTTCTGCTCACAAGCACTTTTATGGCATCCATGAAGCCAAGGAACATAGGAACAGGAAGACGCCATTCAGCTCTTGGAGTTTATGATCCTGGCTGATTTGTACTTCAGTCCTTTGCTACCCATCCCTTGACACCCTTACCTAATAAAAATCTACCAATCACAGTCTGGAAATTTTCATTGATACATTATCCACAGCCTTTTGTGGGTAAGAATTGGGGATAAAGCATACTTTCTGCAGACATGGGTCATGAAACTACCTCGCCTCTTAACAGCACCAATCCAGCTAGGGTGGAATCGAAACTTAGTCCAGAAAATTTCATTTGACCCAGCATCTACAGGCTTTCTGGGGAGAGAGTTCCGGATTTCCACTACCCTAGCCTATAGGTTTCCTCACCATTGACTCCAACTCTCTCCCTGGTTGAGGTTGAAGCAGGCTGTTTGCAAACTTGGTGTCCTAGTGACACAGAGATAAGCCTCTGATCACATTCTGTGACCTTTGAAGTGAGCAGCTGGCTCACTTGGTAGCACTGCTGCTTCTGAGTAAATAGGTTCAAATCCCACTCTAAGAAATGGGTGCAGAGTCAAGGCTGATACTTCAGGCAGTACTGAGGGAGTATTGCACTGTTGGAGGGACTGTCTTTTAGGTTGGGCAATGAAGCATGGCTCTGTCAGGTTGACATGTAAGATCCCATGGCACTATTTTGCAGAGGAGCTATCCTGGCCAATATTTATCCTTCAATTACCATCGCAAACATAAATTATATGGTCATTATCAGACTTGTTTGTAGGAGCTCCGTTTCCTACATTACAGCAATGACTGTCTTCAATGTACTTCATTGGATGTAAAGCGCTTTGAGACATATGGTGATCATGAAAGGCACAAGAGGAATGCAAGTCTTTTATTCACAAAGACAGCCTATTGCCACCATCATTTGTGCCTTTGTTACCACTAGAGTTCAATATTTCAATGTACTCCTGGCCAACCTCACATAATTTACACTCCGTGATCTTGAGATCATCCAAAATTCTTGCCCATGTCCTAACTGCACTAAGTCTCATTCACCATCACTCCACTTTGATCTACACTGGCTCCTGGTTAAACAGCGCTTCGATTTTAAAATTCCCATCTTTGTTTTCAAAACCCTCCATGGCCTCGCCGCTCTCTGTTGCTGTAATCTCCTCTAGCTCCACAACCCTCTGAGACAACTTCACTCCTTCAATTCTGACATCTTGAGCCTCCTAAATTTTAACCACTCTACCACTGTGGCTGTGCCTTTGGCTGCCTACACTCTAAGCCTTTTAATTTATTTATTCATTTTATAGGATGTGGACGTCGCCGGCTAGGTCAGCATTTGTTGCCCATCCCCAATTGCCCTTGAGAGGGTGGTGGTGAGCTGTATTCTTCAAGCACTGCAAACCATGTGGTGTAGTTACGCCCACAGTGCTATTAGGGAGGGAGTTCCAGGATTTTGACCCAGCGACAGTGAAGGAAAAGTGATATATTTCCAAGTCAGGATGGTGAGTGACTTGGAAGGGAACTTCCAGGCGGTGGTTTTCCCATGTATTTGCTGCCCTTGTCCTTCTAGATGATAACACTTGTGGGTTTGGAAGTTGCTGCCTAAGGAGCCTTGGTGAGTTGCTGCAATGCATCTTGTAGATGGTATACACTGCTGCCACTGTGCGTCGGTGGTGGAGGGAATGAACGTTTGTGGGAATGGAGCCAATCAAACAGGCTGCTTTGTCCTGGATGGTGTCAAGCTCTGGAATTCCCTCACTACATCTCTTTCAGACTCTTTAAAACCTACCTTTATGACCAAGAGCGGGCTTTTCTGTCCCCGCCCACCACTGGGATCGTCCAATCCTGCTGAAAGTCAATGGACTTTTGGCTGAGCCGTCGCATTACCCGCGGTGAGTCCCAGCACAGCAGGGCCAGAATTTTCTGGCCCAAGTTTTTGGCCCTCAGCTCTAATATCTCCTTACGTGGCTCAGTGTCAAATTGTGTTTTATAATGCTCCAGTAAAACATCTTAGGACATTTTACCTTGCTAAAGGCACTAAATAAATACAAGTTGTTGATGATGATGAAGCCAAGGGACTGATTACTGAGCACACCATAGGGTATACCAGAGGTTTGAATGTCTTAGGAGCTCAGGGGGCCCTCAACGTTTTTAAAAATTCATCCATGAGATGTGGGCTCCACTGACTGGGCCAGCATTTATTGCCCATCCCTAGTTGCCCTTGAAAAGGTGGTAGTGAGCTGCCTTCTTGAACTGCTGCAGTCCATGTGCTGTAGGTGCACCCACAGTGCTGTTAGGAAGGGAGTTCCAGGATTTTGACCCAGCGACAGTGAAGTAACGGCGATATATTTCCAAGTCAGGATGGTGAATGACTTGGAGGGGAACTTCCAGGTGGTGGTGTTCCCATCTATGTGCTGCCCTTGTCCTTCTAGATGGTAGTGTGCTCCATGAAGTGACTTCTGCATTATAGTAATATGTAGCGTACTTGTTAATTTGTCCTGTAGAGCAGCCTGTATTTGGAGGAGACACAGAAGCAGGTGAAGTCCTCAGCGGATGAAGAAATCCAGGGAGAAAAAGAGAAATTATCAGAAGATGGGGGACCATCTCAACACCTTATAGCAGGAGATGTGTGGTGTTGGAGAGACTTAAGAGCTTTACATACCGTT